>NC_056726.1:560814282-561034282 GCF_019279795.1 Protopterus annectens | reverse complement strand
ATTCAATAAACTCCATGTCGGTTCTACACAGAGCCTACACAGAGTGTAGTTGTGTACAGGATACAGTTTATTGTTCGGCTTCGCCCAGCTTCACGCCATGAATATTAATGATGTGTGGTGTGTGTAAGCAAGGTTTTGAGGCATGCTCTAGTGTTGCTGGCCATGAAACCTGTATACTGACTGTGGATCATTCCACACAACCTTGTAGTGCCAGTAATGCAAAGGACAATCTTGCATTTTCTGAATGATATGAAGTACAGAACAGAAATGTATGCCATTATACAGACTGCAGTCTTCAATGATTTCACCATAAACAACACATTTTACAAGTAACAGGACAAAAATATGATGCAAATACCTGGACATTCTACAAAACTGTGGACAGTCTCCCTTTTGTGTTTTAATTTCTTTTTCTTTTCTTTCATTTTTTTTTTTTTTTTATTTTTTGGCCAGTGTTTGCGCAATGCACTGCTTGGTATAAAGATGTTTAGCTGTGCTCACCTGGTTTGCGCAAAGTGTAGCAGCACACAAACTGGAGGAATGGACCATCCAGGTTATAGGCAGGACCCAGACAGCCACACATATAAACTATATGCATTCAGTTAATAATATTGTGTATCACAGAAACACAGTAAGTGGCATTGCACTATGATTAACAGTGAGAACCTTACAATAACTACTAAGATAGCAGATATCATCTTACTAATCCAGTGGCAGCAGGTGCTAAGTGTGGGTGTGGAGTGCAGATGGTCCAGGCCTGTAGTACAGGGTATGTAAATTTTGTTTTAGTGTTGTAAGATTGCAAATTATAGTAGTGAAGTGCAAAATATACAACTGTTTTCTCAACCTTCTTGTGGTAAGAGCTGCAAGTGTAGGAGAACTGTATATGTGGTACATTTGACTAGCATATTTACACAAGTGCCTATGTACCTAATAATCCAGAAATTGCATTGTTTGTCACTGTTGTGCATCGCATAACATCACGCAAACACAATGTCCAGCAGTGCGTACTCTCACCTACCATGTTTGTGTGATGGTAAGCGATGTGCAACATTTTCAAATGTTGCAAAACCAAAATGTGCACTCTCTTAGTAAGTGTGAGACATGCAATAGGTGAGAAAATGCTCATTATACACTGAGCTTGAATTATGGCAGGCATGTCAGGAGTTACTGGAGAGGGTGTCTGCTTTTGGGTGCAGTGTTGGGGTGTCCAGGATTCCAAATTTTTTGTTAGACTCCTAGTTAAAGAGCATGATCCTCAGTTGCTGCAGTAGGACAATTCAGGCTCAGAATATAAATCTGAAGCCTTAAATAGAGTTGACAGGGTCTTAACCAGTGTGACAGGTATCCCTTGCACTGGTGAGCAACGGAGGCATCATTTTGATGACCTCCTGAGGAGGAAGCAGGATACCCTCAAACTTTGGATCAGGGAATTTAGGTCAAGGAACACCCCACGGATGTGTAAGTATCAATTTCAATAAGTAATTTAGGAGTTAAAAGCTGAATATAGTCACGAGTGGTATTCATAATGGTGCTGTTCTGTTCTGTTTTGTCCACAGCTGCTGAAGAGTGAGCCTCAAATGTTCGGTCCCATGCAAGAAGCATGTGGTATGTATGCATCAGAACATTACTGTCTGAATAGTATTTTCATAATAATAATAATAATAATAATAATAATAATAATTTGTATAGTAATTTCATAGCATTAAAACTTAAGGACCACTTAATTGGCATTTAATACAGTTGTATACAACTGAGCGTGTATACCCCCAACTCTAAAAGAAACTATACATGCCTTAGTCTGTAGCACAAAGCAATGGTGCCATATTCTCAAATAACAGTGAGCATGCATCTCTAAACTGTAAAAGGAAAGTATGCATGCAGTAGCCTGTAGGACAAAAGAACAGTACAGTATTTTAGCATAGTCATTGGCTGTGGGTTCAAAAACCACACTTCCCAAATATACAATACTGTTATTTTTCGTCATTATTGGAATGTAACTTCATACCTCTATGCCAGTGGCACAAATGACCTTCTGTAAACTGTAATCAGTATAAGTGGGACACTCATATCTGCAATATATGTACACATCAAGGATTGGTGGCTACATTCTGTACTATTGTGTGCCTCTGTTATAAACTGGGTAGTCTTAAAAGTAAGAAAGAAACTTGTTAGGAGTTTGTAGTGTCAAAAATAAAGGTAGCAGAATAGAGTCAAGTAATTGTATCAATGCTTTGGATGTCACATATGAAGTTACTAATGTTCTCCCTTTTTTCTCTCACCCCAACCCTTTTGTTTCTTTTTTTGTTTATTTTATTTTTTTAATTGTATTTGTTTTTCACACAGCACAGCAGGATAGGACTGTCCTACAGGATCCACCTGCCCCCACTCCACCAGCTACAACACCACTGCCCAGCACATCTGGTGCAGAACCTGGTAGCAGACCTTCTGCTGTCCTTGCACTACACAGCCCCTCAGGCAGTTCTGCCCTGGAGGATAGGCCTGTGGCTTCCTCCAGGAGCAGTATCAGAGGGGGTGAGTTTATCACTCCCGATGAACTGCCAGTAGGATTGTATGCCACACACTGATATCAAGGTATGACCTGTTATTTGTAAATGTATTCTATGTAATATACCTGATGTAGTGCACTTACTGATCATACAACCTGTTGTGATTATTTTGTGCAAATATACAGCTGTGTCCTACCTTTCTGTGTTCCTTGGTCATTCATCAGTTATCTGACCAGTACTCAAGAGAATGCAGTGTGTAAGCCAGTCTATATCATTTACCTTAAAATGTGTGAAGATGTTCAATGAGAACAATATGATATGTGGGGAGCAAAGGTGGGTTCCTCTTATGGAATATGCAAAATATAATGTTCTTTCAATGGGGGTGGACCCAGGCTGAGCTACTTTTATAGCAAAAACAAGGCTATGTTGCTCTTATTATTCTCCTTGTTTTACATCCTAATGTTTTGATCTTGTGAGGGTAATGAAGCTGGAAACTGCTATGTGTCTCATTACTTTTGAACTTCTCTCTGTTATGATTTTCCATTTCAAACATATGGTGTTAAACTGAGGGCATGCAGTGATCATCATTACTATGGGGAGGTATCACTAGGTGAATCTTTGAGGCCTGAGGCCTACTATTTCCTAATGGACACATACATGTCAGATAACTCTCTGCTGTCACATGTAACATTAATTTCTGTAGAAATGTCCCACCTTATAGTTGCTTACTTAATAAGTGAAGAAATGCAAGGACATGTCATAATATTATTATACAATACAGTAAATGTTCAGGACTTACCTTGTATATGCAGCAGTTGCCACAGTGTAGTTCAGGGCAGAGGATAATGCAAGCAGTACACAGCCAATACACGGGGAGGTAAAGGCTGTGTTTCTGAATTAAGCCCAGCAGAGGTTGCAGGGTTCCTGTATTATATCCCTGTCCACCTTGTAGCACTCTACACTGTCCATATCATGTATGTTGTGATTTATTATTTATTTAATTTATTTGACATTTGTTAACTGGGTTGGTCCAACTGGGCCTGAGCCCATTTTCAGTGGAGACCCAAGAGGAAAAGCTCCACTACATGACAAACATTATGAATGAAACAATTTAAAAATAGATAGCTTGAAGCACACATTGAAACATAAATTGAGAAATAAGTTGATATATAACTTGAAAACAGACATAGAAACATAAAATGAGGCATAGGTTGATGCATAGATTGAAACATTCATTGAAGCATAAAATAAAACATGATGATACATCACTTAATTGAGAGAGGTGGAGATATAGAGTAGTGGAACAATCTTGGGAGCTAGAGTTGTAAAACTTTATATTGATAAATTAAATGGAGCCTGAAAACTCTTCTCTATCTCTGCCTAGGTCTATTAGCAGCAACAGCAGCATTTTCTGCAGCCTGTAGCACATACTAATGGAGTTAAGCAGCAGCAGCTCCTAACATTCTGTCTGTGTAGACTTTCTGTGTCTGTGCCCCACTACCTTTGAAATCCAGAGAAAAAAACAGTGTGGAGCCTAAATGGTTGCTTTATACTTCTTCAGTAGCTCCACCAGATTGGCTGATTAGCATGCAATTCAGCTGCTTATGCTGTAATTAGCATCTCTGAAAAACAGATGCAATCCATTAATCTACTCAATTTTAAAAAGGCAAATGCGTAGCTAGCCAAACTAATGGTGAGGACGCTTGCTACATGTTCAGCAAAGCAAAATATTTCCCAAGCTATCTTTACAGAGGAATATTTTTTTCACTTTATCTAGTACCTACTTGATCAAGATATTTAATTGGTTTTGGGGGCTTTTCTCTCTTAACTGCCCATTACTTTTTATCTTTTTTATCCTTTGTTTTCAATTTACATTGTTGCAATAATGTATATATTTGTGTAATTCTTCTTACTATGTCTATATTGAGAAATACTCAATTTGCAGCATGAATGTCTTGCTATTCTTGTACTGGAATTGTTACTTTGTTCTGTTATTTTCTTGTGTGGAGCTTTTCACCTCGGGTCTCAACTGAAAAAGGCCCATGGGCCCAGTTGGACTAATTCAGTTAACAAAAGACAATAAATAAATAAATAAATAAAATAAATAAATATATTGAACTCCAGCAGGTATGCTCTCATTTTGTACCTACATAATGCATATGCTACAATATAGTAATGAATAATGTGAAGCAAAATATTTTACACTGTTATCTGTATGCATTAGTTAGAAGTGTACTGATGGCATGGCCATGTTTGTCATGTCATTTCAGAGGTACAAATGATTGACAATACAAGAAAAGAGTAAGCTGTGTGATACATTTGTACAAATGTTTCAGAGACACATCCTTTGAATGCATGTTTAGTATTTCAAATGTGTTTTATTAGCAAAATGGTTAATGTGCCTGTTCTTTAGAGGGTGGGGGGAGCAAAGAGAAGTTACTGTTATGTCACAAACTAGAATGGGCTGTTCCTTTGGGGGGAGCACAGTTGAGTTACTGCTATGGCACATACAAGGATATGTTGCCCTTGTTACTATCGATGCTTTGCATCCTGCCTGTTGTTAGTATTTCACATCTGTCGTATGAGTTATGTTTTTCTAGTGGCTACTACTGACTGTCTGCCTTAACTGTTTTATCTGATAACAGTTACTTTGTAATTATGTGATAGTTATGTGTATTATCATTTTGTTGTGTTTTAGGACTGAACACTTCACTGAGGCACAGACTCCCCTTCAGTGAGGCAGAGAATACAATTATAGTGGTTGAGTTCCAACAACATGGCACTTTTCTTCTTATGCCAGAGAGGCTGAGACTATGGCAACAGATCATTGCTAACATAAATGCCGTGGGCAGCCACAGACATACTTATGAACAGGTGTGCCACAGGGCCACTGACATGCTGACATCTGCATGGAGGCATGCAGCTGCTGTTGCCCAAGACCAGAGGGTAACCGGAGGATGGCCTGCTGCAGAACTACCTCTCACCCCCAATAAGGAATTCCTGGTGAATCTTCTGCAACAGGACAACTCACAGCAGAGTGGCCCACAATATGTGATTAATGTAGGTGCCCTTCCTTCTCAGTCCCAGGAAGAGCTTTCAGGTAGACTTTGTTATATGACCAGTTCAGTACTGTTGTATAGTAAAACAATTGAAATAAAAGTTACTTCTGTGTCACATGTGTTTTTATTTTTGGGGAAGGGATTGAATATTAGTACTGTGATAAGCTCAGTATGGAGTTGTCAGCCACATTCTTGCTGAAGTAACACATCATGCTAATTGAGAGGAGTACATCTCATAACCCCCGTTCTACTGTTAAATATGACTATGTTGGCCTAACCTCTTGCTTAATTTATTTCAGGACAGTCAGGAATCCAGCAACGTAGGCCTCCTGCAGATGGTAAGCCAAATCAAGATATTTCAGTACTGCAGATCAATTTCTAGACATCTAATGTGTCATTTTAGGCCTGTTGTGTGTATTGCTGCGCTGTCTATAATAGTGGTAGCATTGTTAGTTTTGCAGCATATATTGCACTGCAATAGTACAGGTATTAATGTATGCCTATGTTTCTCCCTTTTTATTTCAGGTGATAATGACAGTGGGATTGTGGGCCCTGTGCCACCCAATGTCAGTGCCTCATCAGACATTGATGATGATGGTTGTGAAACTGAAGCACAGTCAGAGGTCAGAGGGTGCAAAGGTTGAATCTCACAGAGAGGTTGACATCCAGCCACCCCCTTTTTTTTCCTTGGACACAGTAGACCTATGCCTACCCAGTCCACTGACCCCACACATAAAGGACAGGTAGAGGGGCAACAACATTGTGCAGAGAAGTGTAGCTACTGCGGCGTCAATGCCTGTTGAGTCTGGCCATAACCAAAGTGCTGGCAAGGTGCTACTCAGGAGGGTTGATAGGGGTGCTCAGAGGGGGCCTGCTGTCCCTCCTCCAGCTGATGCAGGTGTCTCTTCGTATGTCACACGATGTATGTCTAGGGTCATCATGGAGGCACAGGCATGCTCAGAAAGGTGATCTAGACAAATGCTCAGGGTTGTACATGTGGAACAATCTGACATGCATGACTGCCTCCACCATGTCATCGATTCTCAGGATTGGATGAATGACACATTGGAATGAGGGGTGTCTATGATGGACCAAGGAGTGTCTGTGATGAAATAAGCACTGTCTGTGATGGAATGTCTGATGGGAGGTGAAGGGCATCCTCATGGGTATAGGTCAGCTACAACATCTACTGATAGCAACATGCCCATTCCCAATCATGGTCCTGTAGTGGCAGTAGTTCCTCTGGTCCATCTGTGAGTGTGCTGCCCACACCCAGATGTGGCAGACCATAGGGAAGTGGTCCTAGACATTCCCATGAAAGGAGCATGTCCAGCAAACATTGGTCATGCTCAGGTAGCAGCACTCCATCTGACCTTGAGTGTGAAGGTGCCAGTGCAACTCCTGGCAGAGCCAGTTTTCTTGGTCAGTGGTGACAAAGATGAACTGCCACCTCTACCATGCATGGCTCAAATCTGTCCAGCATACCAAGATGTAGAGCCAGGACTGAGCTTGGTTCGGTTCATGCAGACTCTTAAAAAACACTTTCAAATGGAGGACCCCTACAGACACACACACACACCGTGCCTACTTCCCTTTTTCCCTCACACACACTCAGTGGCTTTTTGTGTAAGCTTAAGCCTCTTGCCTGCCCCCCCCCCAGCATGCTGTGCAAGTGATGATAACTGTGTCATATCACTGTTTTTTTTTTCTAAATTTGGATTCAGGGATGCAAACGCTTTATCTCACAGGGTGCATAGCTACATTAGTGTGTAGTATATCTGCATTTGTGTTGTTGAACTGATAATTGAACCTATCAGTTATATTTGCCTTGCCAAATGATACAGAGGATGGCATCATCATGACAGTACTTCTAGTGCATTCTCTTGTAAGGGTTGTGAAGTCAGGAACTGCAATGTGTGTCATTACTTTATAACCTTTCTCTTTATTGTTTTCCAGTGCATACAAATAGTATACATCATAAGACATGCCATCACATTCAGATCTCAGAAAAGTATGACAGCACTGCAATCAAGCTCATCAGAACAATAATACAGTATAAAGCTCTCTTTCTTGTGAACCTCACCAGACACACCCAGCAGCTGGAAAGACCACAGGGCTTTCTCATCAAGATAACACAGGGCCTACTAACCATGACATGATGTATGTGGGTAGATTAAAAGACATGTCACTGTCATGTGTCTAGTTTCACATTCCATTATAACTGTTTTTCTAAGCCTATTACTTTTGGTTTAAGCACTTGGCTTCAGGCCATTTGTCTTATATTAAGAAGGTTTGTAGTCTACATTCTGGTAGGAAGAGAGGGTAGCCTCTGCCCTTCTGAGCTGGGAATTGCAGGTTGAATGCTTATTGTGGCTTTTGTTCTATGTCTCTTGGCTGTGATTTAATCTCTTGGCCTCCAAACCCGTTATTTTACATTAGGAAGGTTTGTGGTGCAGACTTTTGTGGCCGGGGAGGATAGCCTACACCCTTCTTAGCTGGGAATTGCTGGTTGAAGGCTTATTGTGCTTGTTATTCTGAAAGTGTCTTAGTTCTGGTTTAAGCACTTGGGTTCCAGACCACTTATTTCACAATATGAAGTTAGGAAGTCTTTTTTCTACAGTCCTGCTGGAGTATTCTACTGAATTGTTGCTTTATTTAAACTATTTGTTCTTCTGTTGTGATTACGATTTTTTGCACTTTAGATTTTTAGTACTTCTGCATTTTATAGCACAGGCTCGATTCAGGCTTGCTGAACTGAAGCACTAAAACCAGCCCTCTTACATTAAGAAGGCCCCCTGCGCCCTTGTGGCTTACATTAAGAAGGCCCCATGCACCCTTGTGGCAGAACTCTGAGTTGGGGATTGCTGGAATAAGGCTCACTGTTGGTCATTTCCTTTGTTTACTTGTTTAAAACAGTTTAACTTCACTTGTATTCCAGTGTTGTGTTTTGGGGGGCATTGCACTCAGTTTACTGTAGCTGCTCAGAGCTTGCACTGCTGCCTTGCAAGAAACTCAGTTGTGCATTGTGAAATACTGATATATTTTTGTAACCCTAGCCCTAGAAATATTTTCTTGGTCTAATACCAAAACCTGGTCCATCTAGCCCACTTCCCACTAGTTACTACAGTATATACCTTCCATAATGGATGGAAAGTTTCCCACCATTTCTCCAGGAAGACTGATTTGCATGGGTATCCTGAGGCAACAGAGCAATTGCCTCATATATACTGGCAACCAGTTACTGCTAAAACAAACTAATACAACATGTGAGAGCTGTATCTATACTATGAATTTTGAATCGATTTTCTCACATAGCAACAAACCAGATATGAAACCTGTTGTCAGCACACACAATTCACCTCTTGCACATAAGCTCACAACACATAAATCCACATATGCAGAGGTACTCGCTAGAAACCTAACTAAAGATCGGAGACCTCCCAAGTGCAAACCTGCTGCACACATTGCAGACCCAAAAGAATCCACTACACAATAATACACACACCAGTGTCTCAGCCAATAAGCCCCTCAGGCAAAACACCTCCAAACCAAATGTCTTGCTCATAAACAACTCCATAGTGAGACACACAGATGTTCACCTTGCCAGACTGGACAAGGAGAAGGTCACAGTCAGCTGCCTGTCAGGTGCCAAGGTCTGTCAGATTATGCACCCACTCAAGTCTCTCAACAAGTACCATTATGACTCTATCATAATTCGTGTTGCAATGAATGACTGGAGATGTACCTCACTGTACTATATGAAGGTGCTTGCCTCCCCCATAGTGACCTTTTTAGGCACTGTCAGAACAACTAAATTCCAAACATAAAAGAATCCACTACAGGCAAATTGAATGTTATGCTGCTTAATGCAAGGAGTGTAAATCAGAAACTGCACTCACTAGAAGAACTCCTTACCTTGGAAGATGCCCATGTCTGTGCAGTCACACAGACATGGTTCAAGGCCACAGAGAGCACCCTGGCCATGCAAGTGTACAATGACTTCCACACCTTCACAAATCAAAATGATCATGAAAGACCAAAGGCGGAGGTGTATACATCTTCATTAAAGAAAAATACACAGGAGGGACTGGTCAAAGTGTATGACTCCAGAGTGCTACTCCACGTTCAACTAACTTTATTTAAACCCCCCTTCCATATCATTGTTAGCTACAGGCCCCCCATGATGAAGAACGAGTACCACGCTGCCTACTTGGACCTACTCGACTCACTCACTAGATAGCCAAACACCTTGGTCATGTGTGATTTCAATTATCCTTCCATCAATTTGGAGTCATATATGTGCACAATCACACTCACCCTAAGGTTCCTGAACTTTGTTAATACACATACTGTGTAACAGATAGTCAGCTAAACCACAAGGCCTTGAATGTCCTAGACTTAGTACTGATCAACAAAATAGTCCTCGGCACTAACCTCTGTATGTTGGTCCTCCTGGCCAGGACAGATCAGTCTCATTCACATTCACAATCATACCAGACACCCCCTCAAGAGCAGAAAGTATGAAACATTTATCCAAAGGAAACTATAGGCTCCTACCAGATACCATAAAAGTTACAAACCCCCTGCTACCACTGTTAACAATGACTGCATACAGAGGTGTACACAAATGGCCTGTATAAACAGCTATACAAATGTACAGAGTTGGCTGAATATGAATGGATCAAAAAATGTTCCTCACAGAAAACAAGCCACCCTTGCAGGCATTAAGCATACATAGGTTATACAAGTAAAAGATGATACTATTAGTCAAAAACCTTCATCCCTTAAATACAGTGCTTAACATTCAAATGCACTACTATCCTGATTGCTTGTTACACATTTAAGAAACACCATCATTGCTATTGCAAAAACACCTAGTACTAAATACATTTACTAAAATTAGTTGCATTCAAGGCTGTATAATAAAATATGTAGCTATAACCTCATTACCTATTTAATTACTTCATTACCTCACTAAAAGAATCACATGCCTAAAGCAGATGCCCTATGCTGACCGCCTTAAAAAACTCCAGCTATACTCTGTCGCATATCGTCTACTCAGAGGCGATCTCTGCTTAACATACAAGGCCATGTCAAACTCAGAGCTGTTGGACATGCTACACTTAAAGAAATCCCAATCCCTCAGAGCCACACACTCAAGGGATATAAACCTTGTCATCACAATAAACAAAACATGCTGGAGAGATAGGTTCCTGACACGGAGACTCCCCAGATTCTGGAATAGACTGGCCATACATGTCAAGCAGAGCGCCTCTTTGGCCCTCTTCAAAAGGAACCTTGGCGATTGGATGAGAGAAAGGAAATTCACCCCGGGGATCAAGTCAGTCGCCCTGCTAGACAGGGGTCCAGGGAAGTCAATAGTGTGGGAAGAAATAGCCAGGGAATTGTTACGGCTAGGTTGTATAGGCCCTAGGGCCGATAGCCTAGTACCAACCTATGAACCTATGAATATATGTATCTATACAATATGCAAATTATATATAAACACCTATAAAAAATACAATTTTTTTGTAAAAAACATGTGTTACCCTGTTACCCCACCAGTCTACACACATTGTTTAACATCCTATTAAAGCTATGTTATCTATGCAGAGGTCTAGCTTTCAGTATGGAATTGATGGGGACTTTGTCATTCAAACCACTGCGACTACCAGCTCTTAATTTAATAATCCAGCAGGTTTTATTTGTTTTCAACATCTCCACACCTCCCATCCAATCTAGTTTTTTCCATAACTAGTAAGTGAAATTTATGTGTGTCCCCTTTGTGAATGACATGTTTAGCTAAAGCATTAGTGGTGGTTCTGATATTAATATTATATATATATATATATATATATATATATATATATATATATATATATATATATATATATACATATATATATATATATATATATATATAGATATATATATATATATATATATATATATATATATATATAAAATGAGCCACAGTTATGCAGTGGCCTAAATAGACCACATCTGTAGTGTCACATGTAGCTGCAACATTAAATGTAAATTATTTGTCCTATATTTGTCCAAAATAAAATCAAAAATTTAAGTCTAAAAATAAAGTAGGGTTTCCGTCCATCCCCTCTGCCTATGTCCAAGGAAAAGGGGAGCATGTTTCATCACCCCAGGAGTTGGAGCAGAACAAGGGTCAAGAGAAAACAAGAAATCAACCAACAGCACACACCAACTATAAAGAAAATGAAGACAGTCAAGGACAATCCTTGACTTGGAACATTTCTAACAGAGTGTTAACTGAGTCTGAGAAAGCAGTAATTGAGAAGGACCTTTCTTTCATTCCTTCTCAGAAAGCAAAGGTAACAGACATTATTTTGGACTTAAAGAACAGACATTATTTTGGACTTAAAGTGATTTATAAGAAATGTAATGTTAAAGTTGAACTTTGCAAGTATTAAATCAGATGAAATATCATTTCAGTTTAGCAAACCTAGTACTTACATCCCAATAAATTACCCAGTGCTGGAAGTTTTTGAAAAACTGTGCTTAGAAGTATTGTATAAAAACTGTAAATGCAAGAAGTGTACATATGACAAATAATAATCTGACTAAGTATGAGTATAAGGCACTTGTTAATTTACAAACAGATGATACCATTGTTATATGCCCAGCAGATAAGGGTGGTCGTGTAGTAGTAATGGATTACCAACATTATGTTACCAGTGTGAGAAGAATGTTGATGGAGGCTGGAGCTTATAAGCTGATTACACAAAGGGAAGTGGATAGTATAACAGAGTGAATAATGTACTAGAAGAGAGTTTACTATCCAGAGCTATTGAGTATTCCTTATATAAGTATTTTAAAGTAGGGGAACCTCTTATTCCAATCATAGAGAGTATATGCAAAATACATAAACACCCCATTAACCCTTCATTAAGACTGATAGTTTGGGGAGAAATAGGTGCACAGAGTCAATTTCTATTTTCTCAGATAAAAAAGTTTAAACCTTTGTTAGAATGTAGTTCTGTACTTTTATGAGACTCAAAACATTTTCTGAGAGATTTATATACTTTCTGTAGGGACCAAGCCAGTATGGTTGACCTCATTCTGGTAACTTTAGATGTTCAGTCATTATTTACAAAAATACCTAATGAAAGTGGAATAATTATGCCACAACAATATTTAGTTAAGCATACTAAGTATACCAAGTATATAGATTTATTATGTCTGCTTATGGACACAGTTTTGAAAAACAATACATTTATGTTTGAGAAGGACATCTATTTACAAGTGGATGGCATAGCTATGGGCACATCCTGTGCAAATAGCTACGCCAACCTGGTGATGGCCACTTGGGAGAAAGGGGCCATAATGGGGGGACCATACAGGGAACAAGTATGCTTCTACCTACAGTTTGTAGATGACCTTTTTTTAATATGGAGAGGCACAGTAGAAACGTTGGAGGCTTTTCACTTCTTTATTAATGGTGTTACATCCTTTTTGAACTTTACCATGGAATATTCATATGAGCAGATATCCTATTTGGACATAAGTGTGTCCAAGCCTCGAACAGGGGATGTTAGCACCAAAGTGCATAGGAAAAGTTGTCACAGAAATAATCTACTAGACCGAAGTAGCAAGTATCCCCTACATGTATTTGATAATATAGTAAGGGGTCCAGCTATGAGAATTTCCAGGTTATGTAAAAAGGATGAGGTTTTTGTGACAGAAATGAAAGAATTGGAGCATAGATTTTTAAGCAGGGGATGTAACACACAGAAATTTAGGTATATTATTCAGGAGGTCAAGGAAAAAAGAACAGAGAAGGCACATCCCTATTTCTCTGATGTAATCGAAGGGATGGAAACTCAAATGCAGGGTAACAATAAGCACAATATAGTGAGATTACCTGTTTATTTTTCAAGGAATGCTAGAATAGCCACTAATATATATAAGAAGTTTTGGCTTATCCCAGCAGCTGATGAAAAGATGCTAGGCAATGTTGGTAATAATCCAAGTTTTACATATAAAAATATGAAATTCCTGAAAAGAAGGTTATGTTATTCGGTGGGTAGGAATACTCAGCGAAATACTGAGTTTGGAATGGGTACTAGTCCCTGTAATAGGTGTAATGTTTGTTACTACATAAATCCAACAGGATAGTTCTATCATCCAGATTTTGATAGGACATTTACATTTAATGTTGCAGCTACATGTGACACTACAAATGTGGTCTATGTAGCCCACTGCGTAAGATGTGGCTCATTCTATGTGGGCAAAACTGATTGGAGACTACGTGATAGGATAAGGGAACATTTATATAATATTAATATCAGAACCACCACTAATATCTTAGCTAAACATGTCATTCACAAAGGGGACACACATAAATTTCACTTCCTAATTATGGAAAAAAACTAGATTGGATGGGAGACATGGAGATGTTAAAAATAAGACAGAAACAAATGAAAGCCACTGGATTATTAAATTAAGAGCTGATAATGGCAGTGGTTTGAATGACAAAGTCCCCATCAAACCCATACTGAAAGCTAGACCTCTGTGTAGATAACATAGCCTTAATAAGATGTTAAACAATGTGTGTAGACTGGTGGGGTAGCAGGGTAGCACACGTTTTTTTACAAAAAATTTTTTTTTTATAGGTTGTTTATATGCAAGTCCCATATTGTATAGCTACATATACTAAACAGGTAATGTGGTTATAGCTACATATTTATTATATAGCCTTGATTGCAACTAGTTTTAGTAAATATATTTAGTACTAGCGATTTTTGCAGTAGCAATGATGGTGTTTTTTTAAATGTGCAACAAGCAATCAGGAAGGTAGTGCACTTGAATGTTAAGCACTGTATTTAAGCGATGAAGGTTTCTGGCTAGTAGTATCATCTGAAGGAGCAGTCTTTGTAACTGTGAAAGTGCTTACATTTGGAGTCCATTAACGACGTTTTACTTTTATAACTGCTGGCCATCCTTTTATTCTGCTCCATTTTATGCTTTTCCTGTTGGCTGTCCTATGGAGCAAGCTATTTATCTGGTGTATCATTGTGCCGCTGTGTTGTGCATTTCATTTATGTAATGTGTCATTATATCTATACCTTTGGCATTTGTTATATTTAAAGAATTATCAAAAAAACTGTAAGCTGTGGTGGTCTCAATAACTGACACATAATAAACTGCTTCACAGTCACTTATTTTTATCTGTAATCTTTCTGTCAATAATCCAGCTGTCTTGATATGTGAATGGGCCAACCCAGAGCATGCAATAATAGGCAATTAATGTAAGCAAAAATAATATCAAAAGATGCAAAACAATAAGCCTTACTCTATCTTCTCCCAAGTCACAGGTATTTGATGAGCAACCCTAATGTCCATGTGCCCATTGCTCTGTCCCAAATACAGGTAGGCTTTTCAACTCCCCCCATCTCAACTGCAAGTCTAGAAGGCAGATTTAATTATTTTTTTCTACCACAAACAAATAAAATTTAAATGAAATAAAATAAAACAACAAAGGCCAAATCACCAAGTTTATTATCACATAATAAAATAGCATTCTAGTGCCTTGGCTCAAAAAAAAACTTCAAGTAGTAAAAACACTACTAAAACACACCTCTTAAATAGTACTAAAAATATCCACTCCAATTACATAATCAATTAATTAAAACAATTACAATATTAAACAAGAGACTTCTAATTACATTGTACATTGAATCCAGCAGGGGTCAGGGTTGCATACTTTAAAATAAGCAAAGCTTCCTTATATAGTAACTTCTTTTTAATATCCAAACACTCTTCTTGTATATTTACTTTCTCTAAAATCGTCCCTCTGAGTCAGCTAGATCACTACCACAATGAAATTTAAAATGCCTAGCAAGTGAGCTTTCAACTTTACCATTTTTAATGTCTCTAACATGTTCTTGTAACCTAGACGTGAAAACCCTCTTGCTTTCTCCAATGTAAAACATTCTACATGGACATCTCAATGCGTAAACAATAGCAGCTGTATAGCAATAATACCTTCCCATAGATCTAAATGAAATTCCATTGATTCTGTCAAACGTGTTCACAATATATCTACAACTAACACAATTACTACAAGGAAAAGTTCTAACATTTTCAGGTTGAATAACTAAATTATCCATAGGCAGCTCATATTTACTACGGACTATTATATCTTCAATATGACATCCCATTTTATAGGAGAACATATGGGTATTTCCTATCACCTCCATAAAATCTCTGCACTTCAACAGGAAACCCCAATAGTATTTTATAATATCCTTCATCTGTTCACTCAAAATAATATAAATAGTAACTACAAAAACTTTTTTTACTATCCTTGGTCCACTGCCCATCACACTTGTCTGTATGCATACGTTTTCCTGATTTGAGCCCCGTATGTGAACCATTATTTCTAATTCAATGCAGGGCTCCTATCACCACTGAAAAATTATATACTGCCTTCGGTTGGTTTCTTCCTGTTACTTGCATTTACATGCATGCATATCACAGTATATTTAACTATTTATTGGGATCAACTCATCTTATTACTGTATTGTACTAAGTACAATAAATACACGGAGACAACTGCTTCATTTAATACACCTTACATTTTCCTTTCGGATCTACAAGCATGCAACATGGATGCTGTCAGCTCTCTATGGCAAATTCCCAAAGCTTGTTTATACACACTCATATTTATACCAAAAAGTCTGATATTTTTCTCAGTCTGATGTATTACAATCTTCCTTTGTATAAAATTTTTCTTTTTTCTTCTAATTTATGATTTGTCCTTGATTCTTTCAAGTTCGGTGGTCCAAGGAAACTCAGTTATCTGAAACGTTGTATTCCAGCACTATCTGAAACTTGTTGTTCCAACTTTATCTTGCTTGATGTTACATCTCTTTACTTTGTTGATGTCCTTCCAGCTGCCATCTGCGCAGTTATTTTTACAGATTTTGTTTCTCAATAACATATTCCTTTACATGGATGCCAATATTTAATTAAGCTATATATGCTTGCCAGCACACTTACTATTTTTTCTGTATTTTATACTATTCTTAAATTAACCCTTTATATTTCATATCATTTTTGCAGCTTTTTATTCAAGCTAATAATCAACAGTTTGAAAAGACAGCGTATACTAAATAGAACAGAGTACTAATATTCTTTCAGTTCCCCATTATTTTATTTTTTTGAGGAATGGACTAAACTTCAGTTAAAGAAAAGACTACATTTATTTCGTTAGCATTATCATTTACAGCATTTATCACTTTGCTCATATTTACAATCATAACTTATTGAGTTATTGCAACTCTTCATAACCTGCAGCATTTAAACAATTCCAAGCTGTCATTATTATTATAACCCCCAAGACTACCAACACCGGATGTATTAACCAATTTAACAATTTGGTTCCAGATGATGACCACCCTGTGAATATATTTCACCAATTATGGGCAGTGTCAGCTTCTGTTTTTTCAGCCAACTTTACCAATTTGTCTTTTACTATTATACTATTTACTTCATGCTGTAATATGCTGCAATTACGATGATCCAAGTAAGCTTTAAGATCGTCTGTGTCTTGTATTATTTTCCTTAACTTGTCTAAAGGCAAAGTAATGTTAGGAAACTGAATCATTTCATATTTCCACTGAAATTTTGCCATTTCTTTTAGTACTGGTAGAAAACACATAAGTCTCATTTTCCCAGGTTAAATGCATGATATTACTGATACATCCCACAAAGGGTGTTTGCTTGTATTTTAACACTGGTTTATTTGAAACCACGCATACAAATTGTGGTGCCACTTCGACAAACATTTTGAAGTTTGAAGGCAATATTGTCTATTTGCACATATTTACAGAGTTCATAGATGGGAGAATGCTGCTCACATATGAGACCATTCATAGTTTCTGTACAATGTTTTAACATGTGTGTTTTGTTATCCATATAGGTTCATAGGTTCATAAGTTCATACTAGGCTATCTGCCCTGGGGCAATTATAAGCCTAGCCCGATTCTGTATGGCTTACGCCACCCCTTGATTTGAGTATATAGGTTCATATCTACGTAATTCCCTTCAAGTTGAGGTAACCAAAGTTCAGTATTGTTATAAGCAGACAAGAATATTATGGGTAATACCATGAATTGACAGATTACTGTTTGTTTTCGTACATTATAATACATGACTTTACCAGTGCAATAGTTGTGCTCACACTGAGTCTGTTCTGTGAACAGTCTTACCCAGCTAGTGGATGGAATCCATCTGCTGAATAGTTGTCGCCACATGTACTCATTTTTTAACATCAGCTTTGTCTGTAACTCATTTTGCTGTATTTTAACATACAATGATTGTAAAGTACATTTTGTCCAATCTACAAATATAGATACATTGGTGTCAAATTGCAATCTGTCTATTAATGATACATTATAATGATTTAAAAAAACCTATTGATACCATACATTTTGTTTATGTACATACCAAATAGTGGGCTTCCAGTGGGCTTGCAAATGTACAATATGTGATATGTCTTGTTCTACTAACTTTAATTTATTTTGTAAAATTTCAATATCCACAGCATTTAAAGTTCCCACTCCTGCTCCTACTCCCCCCAAGAGTATTTTGTACCAGGCTCTTTTAAATCTGCATTTTGTCTGTTTAACACTTGGAAACTTAATGTTGAAGTGCAATATTGTTTTTTTTTGTTTGGTATTGTTGTCCTATCATGGTACAAGTGGATGGTATTTTTATCACTTGATCTGTATGAAGTACTGGCTTATTACCCAGAATGGTAAATATTCCGACCCACAGTCCTTTTCCTTGTATTACTGTGTTGTTTATACAAATAAACAGAGTATTAGTAGAGATTATACCTGTTCTTTCCCCTGTTGAATTTATTATTATTTGTGTGTTGTTATTAAGACACTGTGACATTTTTTGTATGATGTATTTTCTTGCCAGAATTGTTACATCTTCAGGGGGTAATGTACAGCATCTAATAGAGACTCAGCTGTTTACTGAAATGTTTATGCCAGTCTTTGACTCTTTTTTTACTTTTATGTATGCCTGACCCTGTTCAGCTAACTATGCCATTATATTATTGTTAAATGTTTTGCTTCCAAGATACACTTTGTTTGCATTTTACAACTGAAATTGTCTTGTATTCTATTTTGTGTAGCATTTTCCCAGCTTAGTGTTATTTGTGAAATGTTGTAATAAACAAGCTTGATTCCGTCTGTTTGCCATTCTACTAAAAGGAGTCCATTGAGCACAATACTTACAATAACAATCACGTTTTTCATGTTTATTAAAACTTGTTTGTCCTAAAAACCTTTTTGGGAGTACTTTCAACAAACTTTGCACAGTGCTTGGCATTCAGTCTCGTACATTGTTTCTAAAAAACAGAAATATAAACTTTATTGAGCATCTGCTCCCTCTCCTTTTAAAGGTGATGCATTTTGCTGCTGATCACTACAAACAATGACTCTTATTTAATCCCTGTGAACTAGCAAGGTCTTGTTTTTCTAGCTTTGTTTGACTTTATTGACCAAAGGCCCTATTTGTTCCATTATTTCAAAAGGTCCTCGCCAATTGCTATTCCATGGACCGTCCGTCTGAAATGTTTTAATTAAGACCTTTGTTCCAAAGGGAAGGTGTTGTTCCTGTGGCATTATGGGGACCTTTTTCCATAAATGGAATGCTTGTTCCCTTGCCAAGTATTCACACTGCTCTGTGATGTCTTTTAACCATTTTGGATGTTGTGCTACCTCTAACAAAGGTCTGTTATGTCCCATCTCTGGATCAAAAGGTAGTTGTGTGGGCATTTTCCTGCTTGTCATGATTTCAGATGATGAAATCCCTGTTTTGCTGTTTGGGGTAGCTCTTACCCCCAACAAAATTCCTGGCAAATGTTGCACTCAATCCCGTCCCTTTTCCAAACATGCCTTTTTTAGTCTCTCTTTAATGGTTCTGTTAATTCTCTCAACTATTCCATTGGACTGTGGATGGTAGGGTACATGAAATCTTTGTTGTATTCCTAACAAATTACACATTTGTTTGATTAGCTGACTGACAAATTGTGGCCTGTCATCAGACTTGATAACCCGTGGCCATCTCCAATGACAAAAAAATGTTTTTCCATAAAGTTTCTGCTGTTGCCTTAGCGGTTGTTTTTTTTGGTAGGAATTGCTTCTACCCATTTTGAAAATTCATCTACTACTACTAACAAGTAGAGATACCCTCCTTTTGCCGGTGGTAATGGTCTTGCATAGTCTATTTGAACTGCATACCATGGTCCATCTGCTGGCATGACCCTGTGTAACTGAGGCTTTTTACTTTTGGCATTAACCTCTAAACAGATTAAGCACTCTTCTGAAACTATCTTACACAGCTTTTTTAAAGCTGGATTCCAATACTTTTCTTTGACCACTGGCCATAAATTTTCACTACCTACATGTCGTAGCACTTGATGATTGGATCTTACTAACTGTTTTGCTAATTGATATGGCACATAAGGTAACTATAATCCCTTTTCAGTAGGATAAACCCAGAATTCTCTAGGTGCAACCCCGTCAATCATACATTGACTAGTCTCCTCTTCCAAACCTTGCTGTCTCTGAATTCGGACTAAATCTTCAGTGATAACCCTGTCCTTATCTACTACACTGACATGCTGTATTGCTTCGGCTGATTTTAAATCAGAATATAACTGCCATCCTGTCTTCACTGCCTGTTTGGCTAAGACATCTGCTTTTGCATTTATTTTGAATACTTCTGAAGTTGGTATTTGGTGGGCTTTTACTTTTAAAATGCTGAATTGCCCTTGTACATTTTTTTTTGCCGTATGCTTTTCCATATAGTTTGCAAATCTTCTGCATGTCTAAGTGGTTTTCCTGCACTGTCTACAAAACCTCTACGAGCCCAAACCGTCATGTGTAAACGTAATGAATTTACCGCGTATGCACTGTCAGAGTAAATACTGACAGGATTGTAATGCTGTAGTACATACAGCACTGCTTGTAATTCAGCCCTTTGAGCTGACATGTTACCTGGGAGCTGCACCAACTCTGGAACTCCCAAACTTTCTTTTTCTGGTAGTACAGCAAATCCCATAACACACCATCTATTTTCTCAGTACCTAGCTCTGTCTACAAAGACAGACGGCAAAAAATGATTGTAGTTCGGTGATATGGGGGGATTTTTCTGGCTTGATCATATTGTCGATGCAGTTATGCTACTTTCCTTCATATCCAAGCAGGTTGGACAAATAATACTTTTCTCCTGGTTGAATGATTATCGTTTTCGTACTGAAAGTAGTTGCCCACCTAGCGAATACTGCCTCACTGATACCATCGGTAATCTGGTTCATTTTGAAGCTGTCTACAAGGAGGTATTAAGGTGTGCCCAAGGCTAAATGCTCAAAGCTGACAAAATGGTAGCTCATAAACTAATAATCCAATTGTTGTGTGGATACACAGGTCTATCCCAGAATACTGCCTGCCTCCCTAACCTCCCCCCAAAAAGACAGTCACTGCCTATGTATCCCACTGATGCTAGACTGGGATGAAAGCAGACATACAAATTGCCACAGTCATGTTTTTCAAGTGACTTGTTGCTGTAGCATAGACCAGATTCAGGCTTACTGAATCTAGCTTTGTTTGTATAACTTGAGGCACTGATCCAGGCCATCTTTTTCTGGAGAAGGGTCCCCTGCACCCTAGTAAGCAGGAGTGTGCAGTTAGAACTTGTCTGATTGAAGACTGCTGGAACAGGGCTCAGTTTTGAGCTTTTTTTCTGGTTAATTGGGTAACTTGTTTAAATTAGTTTGTTTGTTTTCTATTGTTTATATATATATATATATATATATATATATATATATATATATATATATATATATATAAATTGCACTTTATTCATCTGTATTCATCTGCTTTTACTGTATTTGTGTTTCTTCCTACTTTATTACTGGGGGCATTCACTACAACTCTGATCTGTGATATATAACTATAATTATCCCTTTTCTTTGCTTTTAAACTGTTTTTTTTGAGTGTATTTGCTTTATTATATATATATATATATATATATATATATATATATATATATATATATATACTTGTTTCCCACCTTTCTAAGCTAGTATAGTCCAGTTTTCAGGTTAGTGCTGAATTCAGGGCTGTGTTACAAATCTCTGTGTTTGCCCATACCTTACTTGGATAGAAGGAAGTTTCTCTGTTCACCTGTGAGAGAGGGGAGCTTTGAGCAGCCTATCTGTCCCTGGAGGAGTGGTTTCAGCCCAGAAATTAGTAGTTTATTGGCCATTTTGGGCAAATTTCTCTCTTTCATTTCCCTTCTATAAATACCATATTTGCCCGGTTTTGCGTGCCGGGCAGCACCGGTTAGCTAGGGTAAAACTATTCCTGGCTCCACAAAGTCTCCTCTAATTTATCCTTTGGAACTAGACAAACTTTCAACTTAAGCACTCAAGCCATTCATTTCTCAGCCCGGCACTTGCTCAAAACTTATAGCAAGCACTTATAAATCCTAGCACTAGACTCTCCTGTACTGTACAGAAGGACAAGGCTCTCTATTAAACCTTAACAGCCATCCAGTAAAACAGTTCCCTGTACCTATCCAGACATGTCCAAAGGGCAGTTTCAGGTGTACTCTCTAGTCCAACTGGTGAATCTGGGCATTTTGAGGCAATGTTACAACTGCCTCATGTACACAGACAACCCCCTCCTCCTACCACCAAACACTAATACATGCGAGAGATGCAGTTATACAGCCAAACTAGAAGCTAAGCTCTCTCAACCCAAGACTGGATCAGACAGTCAAGAGGAGAAGGGAAATACTTGCATCACACCACCAGTCTTACATAGACCCATGAAACCAGCACTGGCAAAAAACACACATAAATACACGAAAACATACTCTGAGGCTCCAAATAAAAATCTGCAAAACCAACAGAGACCTCCAAAGCAAACATCCAAGCAACCTCCACCCCCCAACACAAACCATGAAACACATACTTCACAAAACCAGTGTGCCATGCAATCACAGCCCTTAAGGCAAAATAACATATCCAACATACTAGTAATAGGTGACTCTATAGTCAGGCACACTGACGTCCCACTCACTAGACGGAATAAGGAAAAGGTTACTGTTAGCTGCCTGTCGGGTGCCAGGATCCCCCACATAACACAAGCACTTAGGTCACTCCAGAACAAGTACAAATATGACTCTGTCATTGTCCATGTTGGTGTGTATTACCTGAGCCGTACCTCCCTGGACTACATGAAAAGAGACATGGAAGAGCTCTCTGGTCATATAGCCCAGGCTGGTATGAACCTGACCCTGAGCAGCATCCTGTCCTCACCAAAAATGATACCACGGTATAAAGAAAAAATTCTCGATTTCAACAATTGGCTAAGTTTCTGGTGTCATTCAAAGGGGATCCATTGTCTGTCTGCCTGGGATGACATGCTTGACAAGCCACACTGCTTCGCTAGAGATAGCTTGCACCTGTCACCATTAGGCTTTCGAATACTTGCAAGGGCTCTTGCCACCCCCATAGTGCCTTTTTTAGGCAAGGCTCAAAAGACAAACCCACCGCCGTAAATAGCACAAGTAACAAAAAACTGAGGGTAATGCTACTCAATGCCAGATGTCTAAACCTCAAAATGCACACACTCAAGGCACTCCTCAGTATGGAGAAAATCGATATATGTGCAGTAACAGAAACTTGGTTTAAGGCTCCAGAGAGCACCCCAGCACTACCAGGCTACAACTCATACCATACATTTCGGCCGCAGAACCCAAACTGAAATACAAAAGGCGGGGGCCTATCAATATTCATCAAGGATACCCACACCTCCAGGTTAGTGGCACAGCATGATGTTTCAGAGATCATCCGCATGCAACTAATTATGGGCAAAACTGCAATTCAAATTGTAGCTTGCTACAGATCACCCACCATGTCCCAGGACCCCCATTCCGTGTTTCTGGAAATACTCGGAAACATAAAGGTCCTACCAAACACCCTAATATTGGGTGATTTCAATTACCCAAACATTAACTGGGAGAACTACTCAAGTACTAACTCCCTTGCCCAACTTTTCCTAGAATTTATAAACTCAAACACCCTGGCTCAACTGGTCAACACTCCCACCAGAGGTGACAACATATTGGACCTGGTCATCACCAACATGGGCGACCGGTGTTCCACACCAGAGGTCAACCCCTCGCTGGTTAGATCTGACCATAAACAAATCACTTTGGATATCCATATTCTGCCCCCACCCCGGACAAGAAAGCCACCATGAAAAACTTTTCAAAAGCAAACTTCACGTTACTTAAGACAGAGGTGGAAAGTTTCAAAGCCCCCATGCTGAAGGATAACACTGTCCAAGCTGCAAAATCCTTTACTAATGCATTCTACGGGCAGCTACAAGAATGCATGGATCGTGCCATCCCAAGCAAAACCAAGACTCACTCCTCCAAGAAAAGGAAACCGGTCTGGTGGACTCCTGCCATAAACAAGCTATACAATAGAAGGAGGAAACTAGTACAGAAAAGAGTAAAATCCCAAGAAGGGAAGACATCCCTGATCAGTATCAGCAAGAAACTACGATCCCTCATAAAATCATCCAAGGCGAGCTTTGAAAGAAAAATTGCCAAGGACTCCAAAGATAACCACAAGGCATTCTTTAGCTATGTCAAGAATCTAAGTGGCAATGCTCAGATCTGCTTGGAGTTAGTGCAGAATGGCACAAAATACACTGAACCGACTGATATCACCAACATCCTGGCAAAAAGGTTCAGCGCAAACTTCACCCCCGTCTCACCCCCAAAAGGGCCCATAACCATACCAGAAGAACGTAGAGTCCCTGAAATCACAGACACTCAGGTTAAAACAGCCCTCTCCAAAGCCTAAAACTCAGCATCAGTGGGACCAGATGGTGTCCCAGGCTGCGTCCTACACAAGCTCAAAGACAAATTAACCCCTCACCTAAACACACTGGTCAAACTCAGCCTCTCCACAGGCTACATACCCATAGAGTGGTGCACAGCAACTGTTATTCCGCTCGACAAAGGTGGAGCCACAACAGACCCTGGGTACTATCGCCCTATAAGCCTGACTAGCTTGATTTGCAAGGCTATGGAGCGCATCATCATGGAACTCATTAACAGAGACATTGGGAACCTCCAAACACTGGACCCTACCCAGTTTGGCTTTGTTAAGGGCAAATCATGCCTCCTAAAACTGGTGGACTTCTTTGAGACAGTTACGAAGGCTATAGATGAGGGAAAGGTGGTACACACAGCCTACCTAGACCTCAGTAAGGCCTTCGACACCATTCCCCATTCTGGTATTATAGACAAGCTCACCAGCCTGAACATAAACCCCTACGTCACAAGATGGATTGCCAACTGGCTCACGGACAGAACTCACATGGTGACAGTTGCAGGAGCTAGGTCCGTCTCTAAACTGGTTACAAGTGGTGTTCCCCAGGGCTCAGTCCTAGGACCCCTCCTGTTTGGTATATACTTCTCAGAGGTACAGGCAAGCACAGGAGGACTATGGCTGGCCAAATTCGCAGATGACTGCAAGCTAGGGGCTATATCTGACTCTCTGGCTGACACAGACATCCTCCAAAAGGGTCTCACTGAGACGGATACCTGGTGTCAAAATCATGGCCTCAAGCTAAATGCCAAAAAGTGCATAGTCATCCCCTTTGGAAAAAACAAAGTACCCACAAACTACCACATAGGTGGCAGTCCCCTAAATACGGAAGACGTAATAAGGGCTCTGGGGACCCAAGTAGATAGTAATCTCACCTTTGAAAATCACATTGCCAAAGTGGTTAGAAAATCCTTCTATGTGGCCCACCTAATCACTAAAGGGTTCGCATCCAGATCAAAAGAGGTCATTGTGCCCCTCTACTCATCACTCATCAGACCCATCTTGGAGTACAATGCCCCATTTGGGATGTACCTTACAAGACACCTGCAACAGCTGGAAAGACCACAGAAGTACCTCACCTAGAGGATCAATGGCCTCAAACAGATGCTCTATGCAGCTCGATTGAAGAAACTCCAGTTGTACTTTGTTGCATACCGCCTACTCAGAGGTGATCTCTGCCTGACATACAAGGCCATGTCCAACCCAGAATTGATGGGCATGCTCCACCTAAAGAAAACCTTATCCCCTCGAGCCACATGCTCTAGGGATATTAACCTCACCACAACAATAAATAAGACATGCTGGAGGTATAGATTCCTGTCCCAGAGACTTCCCATGCTCTGGAACAAGATCCTAATCTAGATTAGGCAGAGCTCCTCGCTAACACTCTTCAAGAGAAACCTTGACGAGTGGATGAGAAACAAAGTTTACATCAGGGATCACTTCAGTGGCTCTGCTGGACAGAGGCACAGGGAACTAATCTAAGAGACAGCGAAAGCCAACACATTCTGGCTAGGCTTATAATAGGCTTATAAATGCCTTAAGGCAGATAGCCTAGTACCAACCTATGAACCTATGAACCTATGACTACTGACATACATATGCATAGCATGCTTCCTCAGACCTCACCTGTAGCTGCAAAGGCAGCCACCAGTATATGTGCCTGAAGTATGATTGTGAGGAAAGTGAAAAAAAAATGATTACAGTAATGTATTCTACTTCATTGCTCCTAGACAGTACACTGCCCCTACCAGAGTTGTAGCAACCTTTTTGGTACACCTGTGAGGTCTGTCAGAAAACTAAGACAAACATTAACTGCACTATCCTTAGGCCAAACATAAGCTATACTTATTTCCTGTGCACACCTCTAAGGTTTGACTGTGATGAAAATTAAATAAGTAATAACCACACTGCCCCCCCCCCCACACACACACACACACACATAAGTTACAGTAGTTTTCTGTACACACACATCTAAGCAGGTCTGGTTCTAGAATGGGTGTAGTTGAGAGCAGTGGCCATTATCAGCTTTATTCTAAAAGGGGTCATATCACCGCCCTGTTCAGGTTAAAGAGCATAATCAGAAAATGAATACATTTTTTTCTCCTCATTTTTTCCCAGTCGGCAACAGCTTTTGGGGGCTCCTCACACAGTCAAGGATGATTAAGAGAGCCTCCCGTATTGATTTATAGAGTATGGGCAACCAGAATCCTAGAAGATCTGTCTGAATGTTTTATGACATATTTTATGCCTTAGCTTTGAAATATAATTACTTGTTAGCTGTACATTTTACTGATACCCAGAAGAATAACATATGTGTCCTAGCATTACTGGGTGTGTGCACAGATAAAAATCAGTGATATTTTTTACAAAGACACACACAAGTACAAGCCATAACAATATTAGTTTTGTACTTACTTCAGCAAATAGCAATACATTGTGCAACACTGATACTGCCATGGTTTACTATGACTTACCCGAATGGCAGTCAGTCAAACGGTCGATGTTCGAAATCACAGTTTTCAATGGGCAGGAAATCAAACCAACAGTGGTCGACCGAGGTTAGTCGAATTGCATGGTGCACTTGACCATTTGACAAGTGATGTCCCAAGACTGTGGAGGGAGGTCGCATGTCAGTGAGGAATAGGGAAGTAGCCCATTTCCTCACTGTAGTGCGGTCTTGGAGTTGGTATATTTAATGTGCAAGGGGTTTGGGGGATGCAGTGGGGCATACCGCCTCTGCCAAATAGTAGAGGTAAGCTAACTAACATGGTAGGAAGAGGGGAATGTCATAAATGTATACAGATTTTTGTGTTTATCATTTTCGACATTCCGGTCTTCCAGTGTTTCCAAATGATTAGACTGCATATAATATCAAAATGAAATAAACAAATAAATATAATATATAAACTATATTTAATTGTATATTTATTTGTTTATTTATATTTATTTATTTGTATATTTATTTATATATGTATATATTTATTTATATATTTATTTGTATATTTATTTGTTTATTTATTTCATTTTGATATTATATGCAGTCTAATCAATTTATTTTGTGGATATGTATGAATATATACATTTTTGACATAAGTGCATAAAGCATTTTTAATTGTTAATATTGTTAAAAACCATTAGGATAAATACATGTTTACGGTGTTGTATCTTTAAGATAATTGTTGCTTTTAGTATCAGCTGATTATGGTAGGGTATTTAAGTGAATTGATTTTAATGATCTGGTTTCTCTGAAGATGTTCGTACACTGTATGTACGAAAAGCGCTTTAGTTAATAAAGTCATTCACGGACTATCGTTGTTGCCTGCTTTTTCGTTTGTGGAGTTTCTGTGGTTTTCTTCATTACAATTCTTGCTAGCCAGTAGGTTTGTACCCTTTGATATATTTCAGCATGGATTCACCAAAAGTCCTTCTAATTTAAGAACTTGGATCTTATGCAAATGTTATTGATTTACTTGATCCTTTTTGTATGCAAGTGCAGCCTGTTTAGACACAGCAACAGAATTTGGCAGTGCTCTCCATGAGGGTTTATTTAGGAGATTAACACCTTAGTAGAAGATCATTATTTTTTTTTATTTGACTACACAATAACTTACAGAAAGATAATGTTCTGTAATTTGCATAACCAAAAATCAGCATTACGTAATATTGTATGCAGCTTTCCCCAGTAGTTTATACCGGGGCCAGTATTGTTCAATGATTTTATGTATTTGTTTATTTATTTGTCTTTGTTTACTGGGAAAGTGACTTGGGCAAAGTAACGTTTCAGTGGAGGCCCAGGGAGAAAAGCTTCAACAGAGGATACAAGTACAGATTAACAATAATATTGAATACAACTGAACATAAGAGAAAAGAAATAAAATGTAGATTAACTTAAATACGAGAGGATTTAAAAAAGAATATAGGATATAATTATGGGAGATAAATCCATATGAAATGCACAGAATCCATCTGGAATTTTAGCAATTGAGGTAATAAAAATATGTTAATTAATACTTTTGGTGGATAGATTTAGGAAGAATTAGAAGGTAGCAGTGGAAGTAGGAGACAATGAAGGATGTAGTTGGGCTTAGAAGAATTCAGATGAAAAGGGTAAAAAAGAGTTAAGTAGAGGGGGGATATGAGATGTAGGACATAACAGGATTAAGGAGATGTCTGTAAATGAATATTTATTAAAATTCTGGGATTATTTGTATATGATTCAGAGTGAAGTAGACAGAAGATGAGATGAGGAGTTTTAGATCTGAGTTGAAAGATCACCCTAGTGGAGATGCACAGCAATATACCGATTTTGTGAGAAGGTGGTGTTTTAGTTGTGACTTGAGTTGTTAAATTCTGTAGTTTCCCATAGAGACAATGGAATGGGTTTCCAGAGCTTGGTTATTTAATAGGAGTAGTAGGTATTCCTGTTTGAATTTTTGTAGAAGTTGATGTTAGACAGACGATTGTCAGAGGATCTAATGGCTTGGGAAGGGGACTACCATGGCCTGAGTGAAGAAAGTGATGGACACTTGCTGTGAAAGTATAGTATAGTATAGTATTTTATGACTGGTGATGGAGCTGAAGATGATTAGGGAGTTTCAGCCAATTTAACTGGATGAGAGCTTTGCAATGAAAGGTACATGAGGATGATTTAGATTTGAATTTGGCTATTTTATTATAGGTTTGTTTCAGTGTAGAGAGTTGGAAGAATTGAAGGGGTAGCATAGAGGAGGGTTGGGATAAAGTAAAGAGATTGTAATATGTTTTCCTGTTGGTTTACTGAGATAGGTTTTGGTGGTTCAATAGAGCAAGCCAAGTTTTTGATAGATTTTTTTTTAGTGATTTCTTTGACGTGGAAATCAAATTCCATGTTTCTTAGTGTTATTAACCTTTCAATTGAGATCCCACTAGAAGAGGTGAGCGTGATGGTAGCTGCAGAATTCTGGCTGGCTTTGGGGGTGAACAGTATTAATTAATTTATTTATTTATTTATTTATTTATTTATTTGTGGATTAAGAACAAGGTTGGAATCACTAAGCCAGGAAAAGAAGGATTTCTTGCATTAGTGATTGGAATTGGAGTTCATGTATGGATTTGGTAGAACAGATAATGGTGGAGTTATCTGCATATTGAATAATGGTAGAGTTACTGGATTGAAGAGAAACACTGATGATAAAATTTTTGGATAGAAAGGACCTGATATGGACCTCTGCAGCAAGAAGAGAGAAGGTGGAATGTTACAATTTAACTCTTTTAATTATTTTGGAGAGGTATGAGCTGAACCATGAAAAAGAAGAATTTGAGAGACTTAGATGTTATTTTTTTTAGAAGTTTGTGGTAAGAGACTGTGTCAAAAGCCTTAGAGAGATTGAGTAAGACTGCAGATGTCAAGGAGTTGTCACGTCTTGTAAGTGAACTGTATGAAAAACAATAGATGATTTGTGATAAAACTGTGAGAAGAATGCAAGCCATGCTGTAATTGTGATAGAAGATTGTTAGAGCACAAGTGGTGGAGCAGTTCGGAGTGTATACATGTTTCTAGGATCTTGAGTAATGGAGAGAGAAAAGTTATTTATTTATTTAGTTATTTATTTATTTATTTATTTACATTTGTTGACCGGGAGAGTCCGACTGGACACAGGTCCATTTTCAGAGGAGGCCTGGGGAGAAAAACTCCACATTAAGTATTACTTACATTATATGGTTAAAAAACATAGCATTTAAAATATAGACATTAGTAGAGCTGAGGACATAAGACAAGAATAAAACATAGATGTAAAACAGCTGTAGAACATAGTACAATTTTAAAATATGGTGACATATACTAAACATGGTTACAAATGTAATTGAGATTCATCAGTGAACAACTGATATCATCTGTTTTTGAGGTACATAACAGCCATTAGCAGTTGTTGCTACAAGAAGTTAGTACGACATGATAGGTAGCTGGGAACATGAGTAGCCAAGCTTGCTAAGAGTAGGTTGTTGATAGGGGGCCAAGAGAGGTAGTGGCTGTGTGGAGTGGATGGCATTAGAAGGGGGGTTGCAAGGGCATATCTGGCAAGTTTTTAAGTGTGATTTTTAGTAAGGATTTGAAGTGGGTGCAAGAAGTTATAGAGGTAACTGAGGATGGGAGGGAGTTCCAGAGTTTGGCTATAGTGCAGGAGAATAATGCTTCTCCAGCAGAGTTATTGGCTCTTGTGACTTGTAGGAGTTTTTTGTGGCTGGATCTTAGTGGTCTCATGGTTATGTAGGGTTGGAGTAGATTCTGGAGAGATGGAACTTTTAGTTTTTGGTTTATTAGTTTGTGGGCAAGTGCCAGTTGGTACCATTGAAGGAGGTGGGGGAGCTGTAGCCAGCCCAGTTCTGCTAGTGAGAGACAGTGGTGAGTATGATAGGAAGCCCCTGTGGCAAATTTGGCGATTTTGTTGCAGCAGGTTTCGAGCTTATTTAGGTTGCATTGTCTAAGGTTAGTAAATATTGGAGAGGCATAGAGTAGGGTAGAGATAAGATGAGAATTTGCTACTGAAATTTTAGCTGCTTTGGTAAGTAATTGCTGATTTCTATATAATGCTCCTAGTTTTTTGTGCACTTTTTTAATGGTCATGGAAAAGTGAATGTCAAAGTTCAGTTTATTGTCTAGTTCCACTCCTAGTAATTTGGTGTGTTCTGTAGGGTGGATGGTGGTGTGACTTTTGCTGTGATATTAAAGTGAGAGCTGTCTAGGGTAAGTTTGGTGGGTTGGAAGATTAGTAATTTTGTTTTGTTTGGGTTGAGTATTAGTTGGGCATCGGATAACCAAGTTTCAATAGAGGAAAATGCTTCCTGTGTGACTTTTTGCAGTTCGGGTAGGGAGTAGGCTGTGCAGATGATGGTTGAGTCATCTGCGTATTGTATGAGAGTACCATGTGTTGTGTCTGAGGCTAGATTATTGGTGAAAATAGAAAAGAGTAAGGGGTCCCAGGATGGACCCTTGGGGAACCCCTATGGAGAATGGTAGTTGGGGAGATAGGTCGTCCTGCCAAACAACTGCTTGTTGGCGGTCAGATAGGTAACTCTGAAACCAGTTGATGACTGGTTGAGAGAAGGATAGGTTATTGAGAAGAGAGATGAGTTGTTTGTGTGGGACCATGTCAAAAGATTTAGAGAGGTCTAGGAAGGTAGCTGAGGAGAGATAACCTGCATTTTTATTTTGTAGGATAGTGTTAGAGAAGGAGAGTAAGGCGGTGGTGGTGCTATGGTTAGGTCAGAAACCGTGTTGTGTGTTGGAGAGGAGGTGCTATGGTTAGGTCGGAAACCGTGTTGTGTGTTGGAGAGGAGGTTGTTAGCAAGGAGGTGATCTGAGACTTGAGAATGGATGCATCTCTAGTATTTTGGAGAGTGGCAAGAGAATAGCTATGGGGCGGTAATTGGTTAGATCTGTGGAGGGGCCTCCTTTGTGTAGGGGAATTATGTGTGAGACTTTCCATAGTGTGGGAACATAACTTTCTGACAGAGATCTATTAATTATGTGTGAGACTTTCCACAGTGTGGGAACATAACTTTCTGACAGAGATCTATTAATTATGTGTGAGACTTTCCACAGTGTGGGAACATAACTTTCTGACAGAGATCTGTTAACCAAGAGTGATACGGGGTAGGCTAGAGCGTCAGCTGCAAGGTGAAGGTATTCACTTGGGAGGTTGTCGGCTGCTAATCTGGTGGGTTTAAGTTTAGTTAACAGTTGTTTTATTTTGGAGGTAGGAACAGGAGAGAAAGAGAAGCTAGTGGGGAGATTGTTAGTTGCAGTTGATGGTGTGGGTTTATGGGGGGGTTGTGTTTTCTAGCTAGTGATAGTACGGTTTGTGTGAAGTCATTGTTGAAAGAGTGAGTTAAGTTAGGAGTGGGTGTACTTACTTTACCTGGGTGGAGGATGGAGTTTATTGAGGACCAGAATTATTTGGGGTTATGTTGGAAGGAGGTAAGGGCAGACTGGTAGTATTGGATTTTGTCCTGTTTTATAAGCTTTTTGGTTTTATTGCGTAGTTCTAGGAATTTTTGCCTAATAGAGGGGGTTTTGATTTTGCATCAGTTGTCCCAGGCTTTATCCCTGTTTTTCATTTCAGACTTAGTGTTTTTTTGTAGCTATGGGGATGGTTGGGCTCTAGTTCGGGACCATCTTATGGGGGTGTTTTAATTAAGGATGCTTAGGAATGTTTTATTAAAGTAATCAACTGCGTCATCTAGTTTTAGACATTTTAGAGGTTGCCAGTTACAGTCTTTTAGGGATGAACTGAATGAGAGAGGGTTGAATTCGTTTTTTTTTTTTTTTGCGTATTTGATGGTAGATGATGGGTTTCACTTTATAAAGGTGTTTTCTTAGTAGGAAGATTGGGGAGTGATCACTGAGGCTGTCAGATAGATAGCCTGCTATATATGACTGGGGGCTCTTATTGTCTAGCATCCAATCAAGGGTAGTGTATTTGTTTGAGTTTTGATTTATCCTAGTAGGTGACTGGACTAGTTGGGTGAAGCCATGAAGGTTTACATTATGGGTTGGGTGGTTGCTAGAACAGGATTGCCAGTCAGTGTTGAAGTCTGCTAGAATTAAAGTTTCATTGGATAGGTGGTGGGTAGTCCAGCTGAGGAGGTTTTGAAGTGAAGTGGAAGGATGTTTTGGCCAGGTGGGAAGTAGCAACCTATTATGTTTAGGGTTTTATTTTGGTTTATTTTAAGGTTGGTATATATTATTTCTTCCTTACCTATTTGGCGACCTGCTAACTTTAGGATCTGGATGTCTAGATACTGTCTAAATATTATAGCTATACCACCTCCTTTTTTGTTTAGTCGGTCTTCTCTTAGTATATTGTAACCAGTAGGGAGGATTTGCTCATTAGTAATGTGTGGTTTTAACCATGTTTCTGTAAGGATCACTACATCAGGGGAGTAGAAGTCTATGGTGGCATGGAGTTCATGCACCTTGTTGCATATACTTCTAATATTTAGGCTTATCAGAAGGAGGTCGGTTGGCTTTCTATTGGCTGTGATTTGGGAGAAGATGTGGTTTGTAGTTTGATTATGAGCAGAGGGGTTGGAGATGGAGGGGCCAGGATTAGGGTGGATGTCTCCACTGAGTGCTAGGTTGGATATGGATGAGATTATTAGTTTTATCAATTTCTGTATATGCTTGCTTATAAGGTAAGATTTTTTATTGTGTTCTGTGGGTAATAGGTATGGTGGTAGGGTTATGTTAAGTTGTGAGGTTGTTTTTAGTTTAGGTATTGTGGTCTGTAGTCTATATAGAGGGTGTATCGGGAAGGTTGTTGACCTGATGGGAGAGTAGTAGAGTAGAGATGGGATATGAGTGGTGGTGTGTGTGGTGGTACAGTGGTAGTGGTTGAGTGCGGGAATGGTGGAGGTTTGGTAAGATGTGATGTATGCAAGGAGTGTGCATGCAGTGAGTATAGGTATGGTGTGCTTGTACATATTACTGAGTAGGAGGGATAGTAGTGAGAAGCTGTAGGAGGAAGTATAGGTGTAGTGATCTTATAGGTTGTTTGAAAGGTGGGAGTGGTTACTGTTTGTAATAAAAGTAGGACCACTGGGGGTGGATTGAAATTGGGGGCAGGGAGGGGAGCATAGCGGGCAATAGTAATCAAGTTCATCTTAGAGTACATTTTAACAGCTAAACCACAGTGTAGAGTATATTTTAACAGCTAAACCATGACAATTATATTGTAAAAGTCACTTAAACACTGTTTCTACAGAATATAAGCAGATATTGACAAACTATACCTGGTTTACTGTTGAGCACGGTAACCTGAATGCTGTAGGGAGGAGGGAGGCTAAAAAGGTAGTGAACTAGATTTAAAAATGGTGCCCAAGGCTCTAGGAGGCAGATATAGACTAAGGTAGGATGTGAGGGCTATATCCAGGACACTGAATAATGCATTAGATGAAGGAAAACTATCAGTAGGTTTAGGAGCCAATTTAAAGGGAAAAGGCTAGTAAAATACAACCATAATGCAAGGTAGGATAGACCCTTCCATGGTGTTTCCGTTTTGAGCCCTTATGGAGTACTGGGAGAAATAATTAAGTGTTCTGCATAGGGTTTCAATAGTTGAGAGAGAAGGGAAAAATGCTGAGAAAGAGGGGAATTGTTCAGCTGGTCATTTAAGGTACAGTGCACAACAGGGTTTCCTAGGTACACTGCCTAAATAACAGGACAGTTTAATAGATTGTAAGAGGTCTGGAATTTACAGAAACATCTAACATACTTTGTTTCAGACTGCTTGCAGCAGTATTTTGTTGCTGTTTTCTGGGGAAAGAGATCTCAGTATATAGCTATAAGACAGGATACTCTGTATTTCAATTAAGGTGGAAAAATACAGATTTACTGGATATAATTTTTGTTTCAGACTGTTTGCAGCAGTATTCTGTTGCTGCTTTCTGGGGGAGGAGATCTCAGTATATAGCTGTAGGACAGGATACTCTGTATTTCAATTAAGGTGGAAAAATACAGATTTACTGGATAGAATTCTGGTTTACTGTTGAGCACGGTAACCTGAATGCCGTAGGGAGGAGGGAGGCTAGAAAGGTAGTGAACTAGATTTAAAAAATGATAATAGGCCTAAAGTTATTCATTTCAGTGGAAAAGCCACCTTTGTAGAGTGGAAAGATATAGGAGTGTTTCTGACATTGTGGAAGTGACATTCTTGTACAGATTTATTGATGAGCATGGATATAGGGTACATAATGAGATAAGCTACAGTTTTAAGATACTCAGAGAGGAGATGGTCATGGATGGAGTAAAGTGGCTGACTTGAGTTTGGAAAAATATGTACATATTTACAAGGTAAGAATAGGGTAGGTGAAGCAATTATTTGAGGAGTGGTACATTAAATGTTAGGAGGAGTAGAAGTTGGGTCAGGGCTAGATAAAGAAGTAGCAGAGTTGATTAATTGGGAGCTGAATGCATAGGCAATATTGTAGGCTAGTAGATATGGGGTATGAGTGGGGTTGGGATGGTTTTCTAGGTTTAATGAGCTTAGGTAGGCCAGGCCAGATTTTGGGGGTATGAACCAGATTAGAGATTTTGGTAGTTAGTGAAATACTTTTTCTTGTCAAGAATGACTTGGGTTTTGGAGATATTTTTGAGTTCTGTAGATCTGAAGAGAAGAGAATGACTTGGTTTTCTGGGAGATCCAGGATTTAGTATGCTATTTCATGAGTTGTTTGGTGAAGGGAGACTTGCTTGAAATGTTGAAATGCATTCCAACATCATCGAGAGGAAGAGGTTTTAGAATATTCCAGTCATATAGGTGCAAGGTTTCATAGAACTGCTATCTGCTGAACTTTGTGTGCTTTCTTACATAGCTGAATATTATACATTTAGGTATTAGAAAGCAGCATAGAATGGTGATGGGGGTATGGTAACCTAAACAATGAGCCAAAGTGCCTAACTGAGTAATATTATTGGGGCTGTTTGTTAGAATCCAGTCTATGATGATTTCTGTGCCTAAGGATTTCTTAAATCTGACAGGAATGTGTAAGACTTCAGTAAAGTTATAGACTTTGCAGAAAGTAGCAGATATACTTGGTGTATAGCCAAGGCTGGAGCCCAGGAAAGATTATCATCAATGACTGAAACCTTGCTATTTTGGTTGAGTGGTATGTTGACGGTGATAATACAGATGTTTTTGTGGTAGCTGAGTTTAAGGATGAATACTATCATTTTGGAGGGTTACTGGGGGGCTTGGATCTGAGGGTGGTTTGCAAATATTATAAACACTCTATCTACACACTTATATGGGAGGTCTAACCAAAGTATATTGTAGCCCAGTGGTAAGATTTCTTCTGATAATATGAGAATGTTTGGAGAATTTTGAAGTATCCAGGCATTTAGGAGTGACACCTTCTATATATGCTATGAATGATGAGACACAGAAGTTTAAGGGTGTATATATCAGAGGGATGGGATGGTGCAGAGTTAATTATGGTGATGGGGATGGGGCTGGGTGATGTTTATGGACCAGAGTTGGGATGAATATCATCACTTTCCCGAAGTAGCAGATAGTCATGGACTGTGGCGGAATATCTGGCATGGTGTTGTTTTTCTGCACAGATGTTGAAGCAGAAGAGGGGGCCATATGTTGGCTTTTAAGTGCCTGGGATGAATGAAGTAGTGAAAAACAGTGTTGAAGAGGGCTAAAGATGTGTATGTTTATGGAAGGAGGTGTCTATGTATCAGGAGAATGAGAGATAGTACTGTGATGGGCTAATGAGGTATTATTAGATGACTTGCTTGCTTGTCACTAGGAAGATATAGTGCAAAAAACTGCAGATGATGCAAAAAGGGGCTCCATAGTTACTTGCTTTGAAGAATGTAAAGAAACACAGAGGCACTTAAACTCAACATATGCATGACAATGACAGTATGTTAAGTACAATGTTTATCAGTACATTACCAGCTTAAATAGTATACATTTAGGTAGTACAGATATTCCTGTATGGATATGTATTGAAAACTGTTATGCTGAATTCTGATAATTATCCTTTGATTATAACATAGAATATCACACACACACACACACACACACACACACACACACACACACACACACACACACACACACACACACACGTTTCTCAGCTAAACGGCATTAAACAAATCAGTCTAAAAAGATCAAATGCTGAAAACACAGAGAAAAACAAAAAAAAGCTAAAATAACAGTGCATTTTTGTAGGTAGGTAAGTACCCCCACACCCCCTGCTAATTATATATACCAAGTCCAAGATTGCACAACAATGGGAAAAAGACATGAATCTGCAGACACAGTATACTGTGATCTTGCATGAGGAGTGAGGAGCTGCTGACAGGCAGAAAAGCAGTTAAAGACACCATAAAACATATAAAACATGAGCACGCGTGCACACACACACACACACACACACACACACACACACACACACACACACACACTCACACACACACACACACACACACACATATCTGTGTATGTATGAGAGTGTTAATTTTGCTTATTATACAAAATAGCAAAAAGCTAAAACTAGAAAAATGGCATTAATGTTTATAATTGATATGCACAATTTTTTCTTTTTCACAGTACTGGTTTATCAACATCTGTAAATATTGCAAATGTCTAAACTGATTAAATGGAAGGTGTGCTATGCAGTTATTTGATTGAATTGTACTGTCTCCTTTCTTATAAAATCTGTTCTGGGCAAAGTCTGAAACCGTCATTGAAGATCAGTGCTGTACTGCAATTCAATACAATTACATTAAAATAAAATAAAAGAGGAGGAGACAGTGTAAATATAAATATGAATTGCTGACAGTAATGTGTGTGGGGTAGAACAATATAGAAAAAATCTGCTGAAATTTGTAAAATCATTGACATACAATGAGCTATTGTTAGATGTAGCTTCTATGTTCTATGTGACAGAATCTAAAAGCATTTATATTACGTGATCGAACAGTGAAATGTTCGAACACATAATAATCGACCCCAAAATATTGGAACACCGTAATGTTGAACGGCAAATAAAAAAAAAAAAGACCCAAACAAACCATTAAAATGCTCTAAGCAGGGGCTCAAGCCGCCCTGCACCCCCACACCCCCACTACTTAAATATACCAACTCCGAGATTGCACTACGCTTGCAGACAATGGAAAACTTCCATGTCCGCACTGTATGGAGATCTCCATTGAACCGTTTGACATTCTGATGGTTCGATATTTAGGGATTGATTATTACATGTTCGAACATTTCACTGTTCGATCACATAATATAGACCCATCTAAAATTACTTTGGAAATAAACAACCCAGTTTTGTCAGTTTTGCCTTTTTCAGTCACCATGACCAGATGCACAGTGGTGTGACTAATTAAACAATGTATACTTTAGTATTTTAAACAATTGTTTCAAATTGTGTATGTAATGTTTATTAAAATGCCTGCCTCAGCTATGTGATGTTCCACCCAAAAGCACTTACTGGTCAGCATTGTTATGTGTATGAGGCCATGTTAAATGTTATCTTCTAGTGGTTTTAAGTGCTCCACACATGAGAGCATTAAGTTGTTGACTTGACACAAGTTGTACATCTTGGGGGAGCTGTGAAAAATCTTATGCATTCCTTGCAGAATCCATAGCAACAGGCTGTTAGAAATAATTGTTCCTACAGCAGCTTGGTATACCAACAAGCAGCAGTGAGATGCATCTGCAGACACTTAGATATGGCACACCTAAGGCCAAGTAGAGAGCACATTGCTTTCAGTTGCCTAAGCTCATGAGGATCAGAGATGTCAGCTGCACTGAAGAATATTCAGCAACTTAATATGAAGGCCAGATGGCAGTTATGTAGAAAAAATTTATATGGTTAATGACAGGCTGCCTCTCCATTCCAAAAAGAGTAGAACCCCCTCCTCATGTAATAATGTAGGAAGTTGGTTGTTATGACAGGTGGGAAGTGAAAGAAATGAGTCAGTTGATGGGTGGGTCACATGGTTAGGCTAATGGAACAGAGAAAGTAAAAAGTCAAAGTGAGTTACATTGCACTCTGTGCTTTACAACACTACCCACTGCAGTTTTAGTAAAAACAGGGTGCTGTCTGTTAAAAACATTATTCAATATGGTATATAATAAAATCTATGTGACAGATATTCAGTCTTCTTTCACAATGTAATAAAATCTTTAGTACACCATATATCAAGACAATGGATATGAGCTCTTATTCTGGCTATAGGTGCATACACGCTTACTGTTCACAAAAACGTTTGTGGACAAAGCACAGATCATGTTAAATATATAATAAGGTTAAGTTATTGAATCAGTTGAAAGCAAAAAAAATTAAGATATAAAACTGAAACATCTGATATAGAAGGAAAATGTATCTGCTCATTCACAGTATGGCAAACGTTTTAACTTATTGTGAAACTGTCCTCAGCTTTGGAAAAACAACTCAGAGGCTTACACTATTTGATCTAAAAGTAAAAGATGTTTCTTAATAAGCATCTTCTGTTCTCACATTAGACTGTAAGGCAGTTCTGTGGTTGTTTCATTTATGTACTTGGCACCATATCGGACAGACTTAAACCATGTGCGGGTGCAGAAAAGGGAGCAGATTTCAGAAGACAGCAATCAGGAAGATATTACTTTAAAATTATGCACAGCGGCAGGCGTCAGTTGTACTGAGGAAGGCTGTAATGGGCCATTGACTTTAATAAGCCATGATGATGCTTTGGTATTGAACGGTAAACAAACATAATCGCTGACAGAAGTGAATGGCATCAGATTAAGCACTTGTTAATATACTTTGTGTGTTTTGGCCAATAGATTTGTTTTTAAAGAAACAACACATTGTTAAGCAAATCCAGTTTCATCTTAGAGTAAATTAGCACAAGAAAGACTAACAAAAGCATGCTTTAAATCTTGCTTTCTTCCAACCCATTTTCTGTGGCACAACAGACTAAAGGAATAAGATGTGAAGAACGTTTGCAAAACAATTACATTTCAAATCCTGATTTATATACAGACATATGAAATGTCATATACATTTCCAAAAATGCTAATGGAAGTTTCAGGGTATGTAACATGTAGTAAGTCATGCAATACTGTGGATAACTGAAACTTTTATTAATAACTGTAGAATGACATACATAAAAAAAAAGAATAAAATCCAGTTTATAACGTTTAAAGTATTAAACAAATGTGTGAACAAACGCTTGTTGGAGCAGTTACAGCATTATTTGGAGAGTGAAATATCACTGTACTTACTTTTGGCAAATGAAATAGTCATATCCTGTGTTGAACTCAGACCTTTACTGTGGAATGAAATAAAGTGCATAAAAGACTACATTACTTTTACCCTGCACTCCACCAATACCAGCCTCTGAAGAGTTCCACTAGCTAGCTTGCAGGGTCTAGAACAGAATAAAATGTTTTATGACTTGCAGTCTAATGTCTATATTGCCCCTCCCAACATAGCACCCAGCCACATATTCTGTATCTCATCAGTGCCCAAGCATTCACTTTTGTGGTCAGTGCCCGAGCATTCACTTTTATGCTCAGCCCTTAGGTCAGATTCACCAAAGTTCATCTTGTGTTTTAATGCTTCCCTTCCTCTGGAGGAAACAACGGGGACCCTGCAGTTACAAATAATACTTTAATATTCCCTCTCTTACCCCTTCTTACCCATTCATCCTCTCATTCCCTTCACCTTACCCATCCTCCATATAAAGATATCTTGTGCCTTGTATTTCCACATTCCCTATAGAATGTCTTCTAATTTCCAAACATCCTTCTGCTAGAATCTCCCTGCTTATTCAGATCTACTAACATCTTGTTTGTTATTCCATAACATATATTTTTTCCTAGGGATATCAAATGACCATCTTCTCTCCCCATTAATTGTATTTTCTGCCTGTACTAGTATGGGACATGCTGATGTGATATATTTTATGACTGCTTTGCTATTTACATCCGATTTAATTGCACGTTATATTCTGTCTCATAATAAATCTTAGATAGGGAACTGATATTGTGCTTTAATTACCAAAATAATATTTTGTGTGTTCACCTGTTGTTGCATTTCTGTAAAGCATCTAGACAGTAAACGCATTTAACTTGCATTTTCTATTCAGTGTGTGCGGTATGTCATGCTATCACACCACACCCACAGTGTACTAATAATTACTACTAGAATATTTTTAATCAGTGAGTGTTTTTGGAGATGTGTTTATACAGCACTAAACAGAATTTTTATGAAGTATTTTGATTATTTCCTGGCAGCAGCTGTGTAACATTTTACATGCTGACCTCAGCAGTAGCTTGACTGACAGGCCAATCTCACTACCATCTGATAGCAATGAAATGCTACAGCTGGGCGGTTAGAACATTGTTTTCAAAATTTGTTTAGTAGAAATTTTTCAAGAAATATATTAGATTACATTTTCTTGATGGTAGAAGAAGGAATACATGTATGCATTCTGCTCTTTTAAGTGCCATAACAGCTTACCTCCTCTCTGTCCTTGCCTACCCCTTCCCCTCTTAACACCTGTCTCATGACCTCTTGAATGTCTCTGTGGATTCTATTCCCATCAACCTCTGTAGTAGACCTGTCTCATGACCTCTTGAATGTCTCTGTGGATTCTATTCCCATCAACCTCTGCAGTAGACCTGTCTCATGACCTCTTGAATGTCTCTGTGGATTCTATTCCCATCAACCTCTGTAGTAGACCTGTCTCATGACCTCTTGAATGTCTCTGTGGATTCTATTCCCATCAACCTCTGTAGTAGACCTGTCTCATGACCTCTTGAATGTCTCTGTGGATTCTATTCCCATCAACCTCTGTAGTAGACCTGTCTCATGACCTCTTGAATGTCTCTGTGGATTCTATTCCCATCAACCTCTGTAGTAGACCTGTCTCATGACCTCTTGAATGTCTCTGTGGATTCTATTCCCATCAACCTCTGTAGTAGACCTGTCTCATGACCTCTTGAATGTCTCTGTGGATTCTATTCCCATCAACCTCTGTAGTAGACCTGTCTCATGACCTCTTGAATGTCTCTGTGGATTCTATTCCCATCAACCTCTGTAGTAGACCTGTCTCATGACCTCTTGAATGTCTCTGTGGATTCTATTCCCATCAACCTCTGTAGTAGACCTGTCTCATGACCTCTTGAATGTCTCTGTGGATTCTATTCCCATCAACCTCTGTAGTAGACCTGTCTCATGACCTCTTGAATGTCTCTGTGGATTCTATTCCCATCAACCTCTGCAGTAGACCATTGCATAAGTCTATAATCCTCTCTGTGAAAAAAATATTTTGGAAAGCTTTGGATTAGTTAATCCCTACAATCTGCTGCCTGTGTCCCTACTTCCCCATGTGTTCAAGACAAGCCCTTTCTTATCTCTTTAACACAATCGTGTGCACCGATATCATGTGCTTGGCATCTGCTCTTGTGTCCCGTATGAAGAGCTGTAGCTCCCCTAGTGACTGATAATGTCCTTTCTCTCCATTCCATGGATATTTCTGGTAGGTTTCTTCTGGTTTCCTTCTACTGTCTATGTGGTCTCAGCACATGCACACAACACTCAAATTGAGCCTTCACTTCTGTAATCTATCGTCCTGAGGAGACACCCCAGTATTCCATTTGCTGCTGCCGCTGCTCTCTCAGTCTGCTTCTGGCTGTCTAGTCCAGGTGTAACCAACATCCCTGGGTCGTTCCACTTCCCCAGCTGATACTTCATACGAGGGTTGTTTTAACTTATGTGCAGTCCTTGCATTTGTTTACACTGAACCTTGGTTGTTGCTTTTCTTCCCACTGGATTAGTCTCTCCTAAATCTTCCTTACTGTTTTTCCTCCAGTCGTCCACTGCTATATCTATCTTTATGTCATCAGCATAAAGACTGATCCTGTTCTCTGTTCCCTGGTATATTTTTGAGACAAACACTGAAGATTACTAGACCTAGAACAGATGCTTCAGGAAATCACAAGTTACATTCCTAATTTCTGACATTGTCCATCTTACTATTACTTTAATGTCTTACCACATTCAGCCTGTAGGTATCCAGTTCCCTGGTTTTGGCTCTACTCTAAATTACTCCAATTTTCCTACCAGCCTTCTGTTTGACACTGAGGCAAAGACCTTGCTAAAATCCACATAGACTATATCTACCAGCATTCCCATGTTAAACTGTCACATAACTCTATCATGTCCACCAGAAGCTAAAAGTGATAACTACACCGACGCTCACACTAAAGCCCTGTACAATCACTTGCATAAGTGTATAAACTTGTCTGTACCAGACAGAATCAAAGCCAGAGCCCCTAGTAAAATCAAGCTGCCATGGTGGACTATCAGCATCAACAAACTCTACAATAAATGCAAAAAGTTGCTGCCCAAGAAAACAAAGACAACGGAAAAGCACTCTCTTCAGCCAACTTGTCAAATCGTCCAAGAGCACCTTTGAGAGAAACCTAGCAAGTACTGCCAAGGATAACCATAATGCTTTTTACAGCTATGTATGTAACCTTAAGGGTATGACCCAAGCATGTGCAGAACTGGTGGTCAATGGTATCACAGACACACACACACACACACACACACACACACACACACACACACACACACACACACACACACACACACACACACACACTGGCCCCACAGAGATAGCGAACGTGCTAGCAGTTATGTTTGGTGAAAATTTCACTCCATTATCTCCTCCTAACTTACAAAAAATCCTCCCCTAAACTCCCCTCCCACCTTATGTATCTGAAGTGCAGGTACTCAAAGCCCTGTCCAAGGCAAAAAACATGGTCTCTATGGGACCAGATGAAATCTCAGGCTGTCTTCTAAACAGGCTAAAACATGAACTAGCATCACCACTAAGTACCCATTTCAATTATAGCCTAACCACAGGCTTTGTTCCTGTGGAATGGAGAACAGCTATAGTTATCCCCCTCCACACTGGTGGCCTAGCAACAGACCCAGAGAATTATAGACCTATAGGCCTAACCAGCCTCATCTGTAAGGCCAAGGGATGTATCATTGTGGACCTCATAAATGAAGACATAGGTGATCTCCAAACCCTGGATCCTACCCAGTTCAGCTTCGTGAAAGTCAGATCCTGCCTGTTACATTTGGTGGATTTCATTGAAGGTGTGACCAAGGCCATTGATGAGGGAAATCTGTGCACACAGCATACCTCAACTTGGCAAAAGCTTTTGAAACAATCCCATACTCAGGCATTACCGATAAACTTAGCAAATTGAATATAAACCCCCTTGTTGTAAGATGGGTTGCCAACTGGCTCACAAACCAGACACACACTATAAAAGTGGGTGACTCCACATCAACCAGCAGACCTGTTAGCAATGTGGTGTTACAGGGGTCAGTGCTGGGTCCCCGATTATTTGGTATATACTTCTCAGAATTTCAGGTCAAAACTAAAGGGTTGTGGCTGACCAAGTTTGCAGATGACTGCAGATTAGGTGCAATTATTGAATCCCCAGATGATGTCAGCATACTGGTGTATTAGTCACAGTCTCAAACTGACTGTACAAAAATGCATCATCATTCCCTTCAGCACCAATAATGTCCTTTCACACTATCAAATCAATAACAATACCCTAAGTACCCATGAATTCGTAAGGGATCTGGGATCATACGTTGACCGCGACCTTAACGTCTACCACCACGTCTACTGTTGTTAGGAAAGCTTTCCATGTACCTCACTGGATTAGCAAAGGCATCACCTCGAGAACAAAGGAAGTTATAAGCTCCTTGTACCTGGCACTTATCTGGCCCATAATTGAGTATAATGCCCCATTCAGTATGCACCATACTAAGCATCTACAGCAATTAGAGAGACCTCAGAGGTTTCTAATAAAGAAGATCAAGGGCCTCCAGCATGTGCCATACATGGACTGACTAAGATCCCTGTCACTATACTCCATATCATATAGACTTCTTAAGAGAGACTTATGCCTGGCCTACAGAGCAACCCAAGACCCAAACCTAATGAACTTACTGCATATCCATAAATCAAATGAGCCTAGGATACCCATTTCAGGGACTTAAATATGGCCTGTGACTTAAATAGGACATGCCGGAAGAACAGAATTATCTGCCAGCAATTGCCACTTCTTTGGAATAGGCTACCAATTCATGAGAAACAGAGCACCTCTATGACACTGTTCAAGAGGAACCTAGATGAATGGATGGAGCTACATTGGGAAATATGTAAGCAATATAAAAATGTGGAACACTTGTGTTCACATGCACATCACACACATATGCATTCAATTATTGTCCTGATGGTCTAATTATCTATCTATCCATCTACTTATCTATCATTCTATTTATCTTTCTACAATTCTATCTATCTATCTATCTATCTATCTATCTATCTATCTATCTATCTATCTATCTATCTATCTTTCTAAAAATATCATACGGCAAAAGGACAAATCACAGTGAGGGAGCCAAGCATGTTTTTGAGAACTAATGAATGTCTCATATGTGTGATCAGGAGTGTGTGACTGACATTTTTTTTAAGTAAAAGATTGTGGCTACACTGTCCCTGAGATGTTTTCTTTCTCTGCCATAGTGTGTCCTCATAGTTGGTATGTATATATATATATATATATATATATATATATATATATATATATATATATATATATAAATACTAAAGGTGGGGAGTACGGTCCTCCACATTATAGGTGCAGGAAAGGTTGCACCCCCCCCAACCCCACAAAAGTACTTTGTCCTACAGATTTGGTTGTGAATGATGTTTACAATTTAGTGATTTGGGTCCACTGTGATTGTACTTGTGAAAGTTGAACAGAAAAGAGTCAAAGTCTTGCCATGGAGTGCATGATGATTCATATGGATGCCACTGTGTGCCTTGGCACACTGCATATGGCTACCTAGTGGACAAATAGGTGTACAGTGGGATACACAGTTTATTAGAGTTTTGAGCATGCAATACATAAATACATTCATTTGGGAAATGTTTCTTTTCTTTCCTTCCATATTTACCAAATCACTTGTGTACACATTTCTAGAACATGAAATGTTGTCCCCTCCAGCCTATATGTTAATTTCACAGCATCGTTGTCAAAGGCATGACCTTGCATTACAATTTCTCTCCAGATGCACAACATACCACATTCAGTAATATAGAGCCCTGTGTTAGATTAAAGGTACATGTCATTCAAGCTGCTGAGTGCTTTTTACATCCTTTTGTTTGAATTTGGGAGCAGTTGGAAAAGAATGTGGCACCCCACCAGTCCTGTTGCAGTGTGCTTTATGTAAGATGTCACTTAATTGAATGAAGGGGTAGCAGTGTCCATTTAGAATAGCACCCTAAGATAAGGTAATTCCTGAGCTTCTGGTGCAGTGCAATGAATTTTAAATATTGCAATAATGACAAAGTATATTAATTTCATATAATTCTTTCATAATTTAAATTTATAGACTGGCATCATGAACTATATTGCTGTCATCATGTGATACAACTCCAAAAGCTGATCACATTTTTTAGAAAATTTCAGGTAGATACAGTTGCATAGTTCATGATGTAAGTCCCCCATTTCTGAACATTGAGGCTCAGCGTAATGAAAATTGGTTAAATCACAATCCAAAGTTTACCATATTAAATGTGGACTCAAAATTACAGCACCTGTAAATAATTCCTAGCAATACTTTCAGGACAGGAATTTTGGAACCTGTCAAATGTACATTTTATGTACATGTTTGTTTTGATTAATTTGTAAATTTAGCTGAGCTAAACAAATTTATACTTCTAATGTTCTGACAAGAAAGGTTGTAGACATGTAGGATTTTCTAACAAAAAGTCAGAAGTTAAACTATGATGTAATGTCTATAGGCACAGATATTAGTATACAATAGGACTACTACAGAGTTATAAATGCAGAGCATACTATGACAATAAAAAAATAGCTCATGTCTCATCACTAAATAAAGAACAGCGAAAATGCATTTGAATTAAATATTTACATGTTGAGAACTGTAGGTTATCCTTTAGCAAATCATCAAGCACAGACAAAAGCAGAATTGCCTATTGTATATATATATAGACTACTAGTAGGTGATTGTGACATTGTCAGGTGATCATGACATTGGTAGGTGATCATGATATTGGTAGGCGATCATGGTAGGTGATCATGACATTGGAAGGTGATCATGGTAGGTGATCATGATCATGACATCGGTAGGTGATCATGGTAGGTGATCATGACATTGGAAGGTGATCATGGTAGGTGATCATGATCATGACATCGGTAGGTGATCATGGTAGGTGATCATGACATTGGAAGGTGATCATGGTAGGTGATCATGACATTGGTAGGTGATCATGGTAGGTGATTATGACAGTGGAGTATATATAATGAATTGAAAGTGTGTTAACAACAACCTCAGTTTCTGCTTGATAAGCAGAAAGAAAGTAATTATATATAAAACAAGTAGACTGACAATGGAGTATGAATATGGTAATAGGATAGCAGGATGCATATTGCAGCAGTTCTTAATGTGAAATAGTTGGTTGCTAGAAAAGGTCAGACATACCACAAGAAAGGCAGAAGAACTTTGAGTCAGCGATTCTTGCACAAAATATACTTTATATAAAGGTGAGTCAGGAGAAGGACATGACTAGAATAGAAGGGTGTAGGGAATATGACAGTAAAAAGCAGAATGAGGAAATAAGGTTGGGAGGAACTTTAAGACACATTCATTGTGCACTGCCTTGTCAAAAGGTGATTTCACACCTGTGAACAATTTTTTTTCCAGACTAATTCTGAAATGGTATTCATATGATTCATGATATAGGAGCCTTCTGATGGCATGCTGCAAAGCTCGCACCACACTGAATAGTAGTGAAGTTGTAATGAAGATCAGTAAAATCAAAAATAAGCTCTCAATAGTTTTTCACTGCTCAATTACTGAAGTTTTCAAACTTTCATGGTACCTTGCTTACAGACCCACAGCATAAACTATCTAAACTACCTATATATATATATATATATATATATATATATATATATATATATATATTTATGTCTTTTGACTCCTGTCATGGCTACAAAACTTCATTTATATCAAATCATTTAAAGCATTGTTAACAAATAAAAGAAAAAAGAAAAGAAAAAAGCAATGGAAGTGCCTTTGCAGAGTTCTGTGCAGAAGGAAATGTTCAAGCCAGCACATGTTTAAGAAGAAAAGAACATTTTATAGTGGCGATATCATTCATGAAAAAGAGCCTAGTCAATGGCAGTTTGTAAAGCTATACCGTAACTGTTAGAAAGTTGCTAAAATGTAGTTATTTAATGAACATCTCATCAAAACTGTAAAATAAATATAGGTCCTTTCCAAAGTACATGATTGGTTTGACACAAGCAAAGGCATTGCTCAAGTCCATTGAAGAAGATGCTTCTATCAGTCTAGAAAGGCAGTGAAGATAAGAGGTAGTACAAAGAGGTAGGAACATAATGACAAGGTCACGTGACCAGGTAGGAGATGGTAGACTAATTTCTTACTTACAGCTTAAAACAACATACTTTTTATTAGGGACATGCAACTAGTTGAGTGGGTCCGCCCTGGTAGCAGAAATATGATCACTGACATAGGAGGTTTGGCATTTCCCAGTGTCATTTGGAATAAGCCTGAGCATAGATACAGATGGCACATTGCCATTTGCCACAACTTGATGGGGAGATGTTTTATTGTCATTTTTTTAAGCATTTATGTGACATAATATTTACAGTAATAATTGTTTTCTTTTTTCTCAGACGTGTCACCAGAATGCTGGATAACAGAACTAGGAGATATGTAAGGAATTCTATTAATGACCAGCATTATTTAAATAAAGTCTAGGTTTGCATAGAGTATAGAACACTGCAATTGTAGTTAGATACATTTTTAAGGTACATTTATAATTATATTGAAATGTTTTTTATTATTTGTAGGGTTTGATACTGGAGGACTGAGCACTGCTGCTGCAGTAATTAAGTCAATTACTCACTTGTCAAGTTAGTACCAAAGACATCGGCTGGCTATAGGTTCATAGATTAGTACTAGGCTAATTGCCCTTGCAAGCCATTTTAAGCCTAGCCAATTATCCCTTGTGAGACTCAAACCCTGTACCTTGTGTTTGTAAGGCAAACACCTTAACCATTAGGCCACCCTCCCAAATGATGGAACACCCCTACCATTGTTATTAACATAGCAGATGATACTGGTACAGCACCCACTGGTGCGGTAACTTGTGCTACAATATCAATGACTCATCAGATTGGCCATTTGGGTTTGTTGCTGGCTAAGGCTGCTTGTTCTACCCTAATAACACATGCTTGGATAAATTTTTCTGAACTAACACTGTAGTGCAACATGGAGGTTGGGGGCCTTCAGATGGTATCTTAGTCAATTATCCTAGCTCTGGTGGTAGCTCAGGTTGATGAAAAAGATTTCATTACGTGCATACACATAAACAGATATATACAAACTCCACACATACACCTATGTATAGATAAAAAGATCTGTAGATAGATACGTATACATTGTGTATATGTGTATGCATGTGTGTATGTGTATGCGTGTGTGTGTGTGTGTGTGTGTGTGTGTGTGTGTGTGTGTGTGTGTGTGTGTGTGTGTGTGTGTGTGTGTGTGTGTGTTTATGTCTGTGTGTGTAAAAAGAGTAGAGAAGTTTACCTGGTGGACTGATCACATTAGACTCCTACTCTATAAAAATATCATGTCACCTCTCTCCGAATATAGGCAGCACCTAGTGGGATAATCTAGTCGGAAAGGTAAATAAATAATAAACAATAATCTCTGATTCTGTTGGACTGAGTTCCCACCAGTGCCATAACTGTGATGGATGACAGTTGTAGAGTGAGTTCCTATCAGTGCCATAAGATGGTTGATACAGAGGGAGGGAGTATCCATTCGTACCAGAAGTAGGACAGCTGACACCAGTGACTTCAGTTGTCCCCTCTGCATTAACTAGTGCAGTGGACACTGATGTACTAAATCCCCTAAGCCCCATACAAATAGATTTGTTCATTTAGTTGTTTGCTTATATATTTAATCACTGGTTAGTGGACTGTTTTTGGCTATGATCTGGACAAGAGATAACAATACACATTTTCTGTGATAGAAATATACTTTAAGACAAATGCAAATTTAAGAATATGTGTGGCAACATTTTTTATACAGATTGTTATATGCATTGTGAAATACAGCACATCTGCAGTTGTTTCTGTCATTCAGAAATATTGAATTCTATAATAAAAGCAGAGAGAATAAAAATATCTTAATGATTTCTGAGGAGCTAAATATTGGTGCATGTGAAATAATTAATGTATCTTATTGCAAAATGTGGAGCAGTAGAGTTATTTGGAAGGTTTACAGTGGAAGAATGGACGGTGCAAAATATCAGTTGAAAAGGACTGTCCTTGAAAGGGGTATGCATAGATTTGGAGGATTTTGTTTAAAACCGCAGTTTTGGTTGCAGCAGAATAGTTTTCATTATTGCTACCCTTGATACTGACGTGTGAACAGCTTTGTACTGCTACTGGTAATACTAACAGTGGGAAATAAGCATCATTCAGCCGTCTTCACCTCTAGATGTCCATTGCAATTGCAAGCAGTTTTCAGAGGAAGCCAGGAAATAAAACATTACAATTCAATATCATTCATTGTTAGTTTAAAATGAAAGCAAATATATTCATATCCAGTTAGATACATTAACAATAATTAAACAAGACTTACATATTTATCTATATGAAATGGAAGTGAGGTAAGAAATAAAATGCTTAGAAAGGTATGTATGTATAAAACAAGTTAACATATATGCCAACATCTTTGATATCATTGTTAAAAGACATAAACAGATTGGCAGCAAACCACAAAAATAGGTCCATAACAGATATCACACATTTTGTTAACAGAAGATATAATTAAGAGTTACAATTTAGTTGATTTCTGGCATATATTTTTAGATAGTTCTGAATGCATTTGCATTACTTAAGTATGTAATGCCTGGAGGAAATTTTATTCAAATGTTGTTAACATGATTCATAAAGAGGCCGTTTCCTTAAAAGTCATGGATTTTGAGGGTATTTTTATGCATATCTTTTGTGGACTATGCTGCAGCTACAAGTGGGTGGATGGCTCAGTTCAAAAGGCTGTATTGCTGTAGGTGTTTTTTAGTTTAGTAAGGTACGTGCATTACCTAGAAGGAAGTACAGCAGCCTGTCGGTAAATGTTGGATTGGAGAGATTTTGTAGCATGGTACAATGGTGAGTTTTTCTATATACAGCTGAGAATGATTTTTGCGAATTTATGGCATGCTTGCAGGTCTACTACATGTGCTTGAAACACATTTACTGGAGACACACTTTCTTACTGCCACTTACTCGTTTTGGCAAGTGCTCCAACTCCCTCTAACTTGTTTCTCTCTTAACTAAGTATCGCACCCAAATTCAGATCTCACTACATTATGTAGGCCTATTATAATTCTGACCCTAACCCTAAAACTTCCCACTCAGTCCCTAACCCTAAACTCCCCAACCACTCCCCAAACCTAAGATTCCTGTCTTCCTCCCTCACCCTAAATTCCCTGAATAATCTACAGCAGGCTACTCCCTAAATCTGGCTCCTCCACCATAATCCTAAATTCCCAATCACTCCCTAAACCTAAGACTCCCACCCCTCTCCTTAACCCTAAAATTACCATTCTGTCAACACTACAATTATGTTTCCCTCCCTAAACCTAAAATCACCCTCACTGCTCCCCTTCCTGACTTACCTAGCCTACAAGTGCTTCCTCTTCTAAGCAGTCAGCATGCAGCAGCTGCTTTGCTGAACTCGTATTCAAGTAGTAGCATGAGCAGCTGCTCACATGGAATACAGGGTGCTTGAGTCCCTGGTATCGAGGAACGTGCCTTTGAGTGCTTGGGACTCAAGTGCTTGTGGTGCTCCCCATGCTTGTTTTAGCTTTGATTAATGAGGTACGGATCCCTACATGGATCAAATAGTCACAAAGACAACTTAAAGTGAACAAGAAACAGGGTGCTTACTAATTTTTCCTCTGGTTGTTGAAACCAGGTAATGTCCAGTTTTGTAGGGACTACCCAATGTTTTGTTGCCTTTTAGATAACTGATAGAAACTGATCCTCCAGAGCTATGGTGTTATAAAGTTTTTAAACACATGAAGAAGTATAGTATTGATTTCCTATTTCAGTTTGAATTCTTGTGGTGTGAGTACATTTTATTATTATTTTTATTTTTATTTTATTTTGCATTTGTTGACCGGGCTAGTCTAACTGGATACATGTCCATTTTCAGTAGAGGCCTGGGGAGATAAGCTCCAAGATAGAACAATGAAATTAACACAATAACAAATAAGGAAACATTAAACAAAACAAAAAAATCATATTACAGGTTATCACACTAAATTGAGATATAGAGAAAGGAATATAGAGCTGTAATTAATGAATACCCTTGGTGAAATCTATGTTATGATTTACCAAGAATATTGAAATCATGTACATAGGATATGAGATGCTGATGTTTTATGTGTTCTATTGTTTTAGACAACGTTCAGGGTGGCTACGGGAAATTCATTATTTGGATCAGTTGAAGTGCCCTTTTGTGAAAGGGGATAATGTGAGCTCTTTTCAAAACAGTAGGAGCCGTGGCTCTTTTCTGCACCTGTTAATTGAACACATAGGTTCATAGGTGATTACTAGGCTAATGACCACAAGGGCCTTTATAAGCCTAGCCATTCATCTCAAATCTCTCACAAGTTCTGATACCCTTGATAAGTGTAAGCAGGGGCCTGGGAGATGAACCATTTACAGGTTGCCTGTGTCTATTAGAGACACATGTGCCAAACCAGGGATGAATTTCTGGTTCCTCATCCAATTGCTCAAGTTGCACTTGAACTGGGGTAAGGAGGAACTCTGCTTCACATGACAGGAAAGACTAGGGAATATGCACTCAAAATAGATAGATATAGAGACTTCATATAGACAACAAAAAGGAAACAGCAGACTTTCCTAAGGCTTAATATCTTGTTGTTTGTTTGTTTTTTTATATATAATATCTTGTCTGTTTTTTATATATGTTCTTATATGAAAATACTTAGCTCTGAAAGCTGAAGCCATTGTTTTGGTGAAGTTAATGTGGAAAATGATGAGAAGGTGGTAGGTGGAGTAAGCATTGCGAGTATGGCACTTTCAAAATGGATTTGCAGGGATGGCACTTTCAAAATGGATGAAGCAGTTCTGCAGTTTTACCCTCCCAGTGAAGGGTGAGAGTGTTATATTGGTGTTAGGCTTAAATGTTTTATTTAAAGAGCACCAGAAATCGGTGGATGACTTGGTGATTGAATCTGTATTCTCAAAGTAACTTTTTTCTCTCTTTTTATTTCTGATTTGCAATTCTTAAGTGTCTTGAGAGTTATTTATCAGACTGAGAGTAGGTCTTATTTTATCTCTACTGAGATACCTATTTATCATAAGTTTTCTTTTTTTTTTTTTTAATAGAAGAGTCATCCAAGCCTGGGCTGTGTTGTTTACTTTCACTGTTTTCCTGGGAGCTCTGATGTTTATAATAATTTGAATTGTGGAATTAAAGTAACCTATTGCTTCATCTATGTCACTGAGTTGATTTGATGGTTTCTGGTTTGTTTGCTGGATTAATTGGTTAAAATATTTAAATTTAAAGTTTTGTTCGGCTTTCATATTACAAAATTGGGGCTGTTGTCACTAATAGAATCACCTACATACTCAGTATGTTCACTTTTAAATAGTAAAACCCATTCTACCTCAGTAGCTCTTGTGGACGTCTTATCTCTTCTAGTGAAGATAGTTTTTAATTGTATTACGCCATGTTGACAAAGTGCCCTTCTTTATTGAGGGTTAATAGTCTTGTCTATATTCACATCTTCACTTCATATTACTTTAGAATTTAGTGCCACTGTGAACTCAGGTCAGTGTCTTTGAGTGTGTTAGTAGAGTTCTTTGGTGGAGTACAGAGGTCTAGAAGATTAAAAGACATGTGAGATGAAATTCCAGGAATTTTAATTACAAATGTTTCTGTGTTTGAATCTTGAGGACTTTGTTTTTCAAAGGAGTGCAGTTAAGTTGGACTTTATTTGCTCATTTCCACAGAGCTCAAAACACTTGGTGCAGAATTTGAGCTTCTTCAGTCTTTGGCTTGTATCCAGTGCCACCCTAGCACAGATAAGTACTTTAAACTGACTTTTTGCGCTTTTATAAGACATTTAAGAGTACTGTTTCTGTATTTTCAAATTATTTATTGCATTTTTCTGCATGTCATCATTGTAAAGTGCCATTGCTTTTTCACTGACCTTTCTGCAAGTTTCTCTGTATTATAGTAATTTTAAAAGTGTGTGCTTCCAGCCAGTTTGTTTAATTTTCCTGTTTGAATTCATTTTGATTAACTATAGCTTGATTTTACATTAAGAAGGCCAGGGACTGCATTTTTAGTGGCAGTGGAAGTGGAAGTAGAATTGGAAGAAAGTGGAAGGTAGCCTGCATACCTCTCAGCTGTATAGATTTTCGCAGATTGTCCAGATTTTTGCCTCATATTTTTGGTCTGTTTTTCATAAAACTGTGGTTTTCTGGCAAATTAGTGGCAAACCATTAAAGACTGAAGTTAGAAAATAATGACAGACATTTAAGTTTCAGACTTCATACCCTTTAGAAAATTCATGCTAATGCAAAACCTGTTATTATATCAATTCTCTAAGTTTGTAAGAGCAATATTTAAAAATTGTCCCTATTTTTGGGCCTTTTTCCCACTTTTGCATATGGATTTGTCCAGATAAGAGGATGAGAGGTATGCTGTTCGGTCTGAGCTGAGAATCAGAGCGAGCTATTTGCTTTGTTTGGTCAGTTTTCTCTGACAGTATAAAGTTTGTGCATTTGTGTAATGCTACTCATCAGGCAGCATTAGTTAGCAGTGCCCTGTATATACACAGTTGCATAGAACTGAAATTTCCAATATAAAACTACCCCTGAAATGTCCACAGTACTTAATTGCACAAACAGCAACTGGTTTTGTGCACTGAAGAGCACACCCCCCCCAGCTTGGTCTTAGCAAGTCCTGATTGCACTATATACTCTTACAGAAACCAATCTAGCCAGTTGCAGATCTCCCTCTCATGTGATCCTCTTACAGAACATGACATAAGGATCTGTAGTCATGGGTATGCACTTCCGTGGAATCTCCTTCAGATTGTCGAACTTCTGGAACATCGAACCGTGGATCACTGAGACAAAAAAATTGTTTTTTAGAACATCGAACTGTTTGCATGGAGATTGCTATAGGGAAAATTCCCATTCACTTCAATGTAAGTGCGATCTAAGAGTTGGTATATTTAAGTAACAGGGGGTGTGGGGGGTGTAGGGGGCTACTTTCCCCAGCTGCAGCAAAAAAACAATAACATTTATTTTTTTAGGTTTCGATGTCCTGAGGTTTCATGCATATAGTTACGGTCTTGGCCATATGTGGTTCAATGTTCCAGCAGTTCAACAATCTGAAGTAGACCCCTTCCCTGCTATCTCTGCCACCAGCCTGGTGGATATAGGCACCTTGAAGCAATGCAGCAATTGTCTCATGTTTACTGAGAACCACTTAATTCTTAAATAAACTGATATGGTGTGTGAAAAATCTACTTACAAAATGTCACTGGAGGCAAGGCTCTCACATACAAGCACTTCTAATAACAAACTGGTTGTCAGTAACACACTGACAACACCTACCTCACATAGTACAGACCAGACATATACACCTACATAGTCTGAGAGTCTTAAATGTAATTTCCCTAACCCACAAAGTCCTCCCAGAAAGTACATAAACAAAATGTATCCTCAGCTACTTCAGGGGCATTGCTCAAAATCAACAACTAACATGGCACATATGTCCACATCCCATGGTGTCTCTGCTAAGCCCATAAGGCACACTACCACACCACCCAATATTTTGGTCATAGAAAACTGCATTGTGAGGTACACAGATGTCCCACTGACTGAGATAAGTAAGGAGAGGTCACTGTCAGCTGTCAGGATCTGTCAGATCATGCAAGCACTTAGGTTGTTGAACAACAAGTGCCAGTAAGATTTAGTCATAGTCCATGTGGGTGTGAATGACCTGAGAAATACCTCCCTGGACTATATGAAGTGAGACTTGATTGAGCTCTCAGATTACGTGTCTCAGGCCAGTATGAGCCTTAGCAGTGAGCAACATTCTACCTTTTCCAAGGATAATGCCACAATATGAGTAGAGAATAACTGACTTTAATATTTAGTTTAGCGTATGGTGTAACTGAAATGGGTAAAATATTTGTCAGCCTGAGAGGATATGGTCAACAGAGCATGCTACTTTGCCAGGGATGGTCTGCACCTGTCCAATCTGGTATTTCAAATATTGGTTAAAACCTTGTCCACCCCATATTGCCTTTTTTAGGCATTGCCAACCTGATAAACCTACCAACATAGCCAAACTAGCACAGGAAAATCTGAAGGTGTTACTGCACATTTCCTGGAGTCTAAAAAGAAATTCTGCCCCCTGCAAGCTATCCTTGCCCTGGAGAATGTAGACATATATGCAGTTACCGCGACATGGTTTAAAGCCATGGAGAGCATCCCAGCAATGCAGGGCTATAATGCCTTCCAGACATTTAGGCCAGTTACTGCACAGGAAGGGACAAAAGGTAGGGCCGTCTCTACTTACATTAAAAATAAACAAACCTCAAGGCTGGTCCATCAGTATGACTCACTTGAGCTTTTCCATGTCTAAATTGCCTTAGATAAAGTCCAATGCCATATCCTTGCAAGTTATAACTCTCCCTTTAGGCCCCAGGAAAACTTTAATACATGCGTACATATACTAGGGATGCTCTCCATCAAAAATGACACCAAATTCATGCACAGTTTTAACTACCTCAGTATAAACTGGAAATCATATATGACCCTTAACATGCAGGTTCAGCGATTCCTGGACTTTGTAAAATCATACACTTTGAGCCATTTAGAACATCCTTGAACTGGTCCTCACAAACATGGTGGAATGTTGCACCCTCCCTAGTATAATGTCATTGCTGTTCAGGCCAGACCATAAAGCTGTCTTCTTTGAAGTAAAAGTAAAAGCAGGGACAACAACTAAATCTTAAAATTTAGGAATCATTCCAGGGAAAACCTAGTAATATTAAGTGAGAACCTGGCAAAATTTCAAGCCTTCCCCCAAACCCTGAGAACATCACTGCCTATGCGGGAATCATTCACAGAAATCCTGTATAATCATATAAACAATTACACTGAGACACCTGAAACTACTTGGGTTAAGCACAGGATCAACTCAAAGAAAAGGTCACCCTGGTGGAATCTCAACATTAATAGGTTGTAAAACAAAAGGAAGAAATTCATGGCAAAAATTAGAAGGTGCAATGACCAGCAAGGTAAAAGAAAATCCTTCATCAACCTATACAGGGGGCTAATTGGGTCTACCAAATCCAGATTTGATGTCAAATTAGCCTCCCAGGTCAGGGACAGTCACAAAGCGTTCTTCTGCTATGCCTGTAACCTCAAAGACAATACACAGCAATCTACTGCATTAACTGTAACTGATGCCACCTATACAGAGCCAGAAGATATAGCAAATGTCCTGGCTTTTAAACTTAGCTCCCTTTTTTACCCTCCTCTCCCCACCACATGCCTTCAGGAAATACCCACATCCTATCACTAGGGAACAGGTACTAGAGGCACGCCTGAAGGCCAAGAACACTGTATAGATGCATTCTGATAATATCCCAAGATGCCTTCTTAATAGCATCAAACATGAGCTATCAGGACGGCTAGAATAACAGTTTAACCACAGCCTCCAAACAGGCTTCATGCCAAATGTAAGGAGGACTGCAATGTTTATCCTGCTGCACAAGAATGGCCAGTCCATGGACCAGGAGAGTTATTGACCGAGAACCCTGACTGGCCTGATAAGTAAAATTATGGGGAGAATAATGATGATATAGGTAACCGACAAACACTGGACCCAAATCACTTCAGGTTTGTAAAGCTGCCTTCTCAATTTGGTGACTTTCTTTAAGCGAGGGTGAAACAGTGCATGCTGCCAACCTCAGCCTGACCAAGGCATATGACACAATACCCGACTCTGGCATTATAGAAAAGATCATTAAACCAGGTATAAACTGCTATATCACCCACTGGATAGCCAGCTTGCTTACAGACAAGACACAAGATGTTAGAATAGGGGAATCTACCTCCACAAAAACATTGGTTACTTGCATGCTGCCCTAGAGTTCAGTGCTGGGGCCACTCCTGTTCAGTATCTACTTCTGTGAGGCAAAGCTAACATCACAGATCACTGGTTGACCAAGTTCACAGATGATTGCAAATTGGGTGCAGTCATTGAATCCCCTCAAGACACAAATATCCTCCAAGAAGGTGCGGCACAGACTTATAACTGATGCCAGTCATGGTCTAGAATTCAGTACCATAAAATGCATCATAGTTTGATTCAGAGAGACGGCCGCCCCAGCAAACTACTATATTGACAATACACTCTTAAAAGGAGACTCTGCAACCAGGGATTTGGAACACATGGAGACAGTGATGTGAAATTTGACCATCATGTGTCTACAGTAGTGATGAAATCATTCTATGTTACACAACTTATAAGCAGGGGTGTGGCATCTAGATCTAAACATGGCATTGTTCCTCTGCACTCTGCTCTCATAAGACCAATCACTGAGTACCTGGCCAGGCATATGCAATAGCAGGACTGTCCACAGAGATTCATCACAAAACAAAGCAAAAAATTACATGGTGTAGAAAACAAGCCCTATGCAGACTGCCTCAAAGCCTTGGCCTTATATTCAGTCTCCCACTCGCTGCTGAGAGGTGACCTATGCCTGGCCTTCAAAGAATCCTCTGATCCAGCCATAATGGACCTGTTGCACATCTGTAAAACAAATAGCATCAGGAATACCCGATCCAGGGACCTAAACCTTGTCTGCACCATAAATAGAACATGCCAGAGGTAGAGGTATGTGTCTTAGTGGCTCCCCCTTCTCTGAAACAGGCTTGCCATCCATATGAAGCAGAGTTCATCCCTGCACTTATTCAAGCAAAACTTGGATCAGTGGATAGGGAACCATAAATATGCCCTTGGTCCGGTGTCTATGTCTCTATTACAGAAAGTACGCTTATAAATGCTTGGCCAACTATGACCAAGTATATATACCTCCAGAAAACCCTTGGGAACCATTACCTATCAAATTTTATTGGGAAACATGACTAGGATTAAAAAGGCCCCATTGGGTCAATAGCCTTATGAGACTATGACACTGTGACTAGTATGGCTATGCTGCCTGCTCCTTGTGTTTTCTGCCTTCTTGAAATTGTTTTTTAAACTCTAGGGACATACTGTTATTTTTCTATATGGGGCTTTAGCCATGTTTGAGTTAAATTATAATGTCTTGGGTATGAGTTTAAGCACGCAGAGCCTTTACAAGAATGTATTTATTTATTATTATTTATTTATTGACATTTGTTGAATGGGAAAGTACAACTGGGTCAGAAACCCATTTTCAGTGAAGAGCCAGGGAGAGAAGCTCCATATAAAGTAAAGACATTTTGACAATTTACAGTTCTGTGTTCACTTTACAGTCTATTAAAGAAAAATACCTTTTAAGTTTAACACCTTGTTGTGTACAGTTATAGACATAGTAAATCTCAATATGTAAATAGAGTAGCAGTTTACAGTCAAGTCTGTCTAGGATATGAGGTAGAATTATTTTTGTAAGAATGCAATTAAGTAATTGTAGGTATAAGTTGTAGTTAGTTTTGCAGGATTTTAGAATGAAGGTTTAAATGTAGGATTACTGAGACAGAGGGAGTGTAGTGGTTAAAGATAGTAGTATAGAGAGAGAGATGTTAATAGGCTAGGTATATGAGTACAAGAATATATAGTTTGACATGTAGGGCTTGGAAGAGAGGAGAAATAGGAAGATACTAAGTAGTGAGTTAGAGGAAGAGAGGGAGAGATAAGGGTGGTGAGGAGGTGGCGGGAAGGAGGGAAATAGGTAGTATGAGCTTTATAGTTAAGAGATGACAGTAGAGTATGTTAGTCTTAGGAAGAGGAGCAAGAACAGCTGTGTGTGTAAAGAAAGTGATTTTTAGATTAAAATCAAACAACTACAGGCATTCACAGAGCACTATAACCAAGAGATTATAATTTAACTCAAATGTGGCTAAAACCCCATATGGAAAAACAACAGTTTGTTCCTAGAGTTTAAAAAGCAGTTTCAAGACAGCAGAAAACACATGGGGCATGCATGAGTGAGGCAGAGAGCGACTGAGCAATTATTTTACCTTCGCTAAGCAACGCTTTTGCTGTTTAGCGAGTGTTAAAAATAAATGAAACAGAAAAAAAGTGTGTGTGTGTGTGTGTGTGTGTGTGTGTGTGTGTGTGTGTGTGTGTGTGTGTGTGTGTGTGTGTGTGTGTGTGCTTGCGTGCGTGCATGCGTACATGCGTGTGTGTGTGTGTGTGTGTGTGTGTGTGTGTGTGTGTGTGTGTGTGTGTGTGTGTGTGTGTGTGTGTGTGTGTGTGTGTCTTTGAGAGAGAAAGAGTGAAGAGTGAAAGCGATTGACCACAGGCGGCAGCACCAGTTAAGGAGGTCTGTGTACCTTTCAACCTCTGAACTCAAGATATTTGGACAAAGACTAATGTAAGAGGGAAGAAAGGTTCAAAAATAAGAGCATGGTTTAAATATTGCTATTATAAAATCACAAAGTTGCTTTCGAGAGAGAGAGATTGATCGACCAGTCACAGCAGTAGCAAAGAGGTTTGCATACCTTTCCACCTCTTAGCTAAAGAAATCTGGGTAAAGCCTAAAATAAAGGAGGAGCAAGGGCTCAAAAATAAGAACAGATTTTAATTATTGCTCTTATAAAATGACAAACTTACTAACAGGACTTGTGTTAACATGATTGTTTTTAAAGAAATACGGTCTGAAACTCAAATGTATGTCATTATTTAGTGATTTCTATCCCCATTGACTGGCAACAAATAAAAGATTTTAGGAGTAAGGGGACAAAAAATAAAGTAAATATCAAGATTTTTTTAAATGTTATATTTTGGATGTAAAATGCTTCCTTCAACATTATTTACATATACTACAGCAAGTTTAAAACATTAGGAGGAGGGACTTTTTTTATACCAAAAACATATAAAAATAATATAGTAATAAAAAAAAATAAGTAAGTAAAACACAACAATTTTACAGACAGCCCATTCTCCAAGCACAATATTGCCCTCCAGGGTGTGTGTTACTGTGCAAATAATGCCCTTCCAGGGTTGTAGAGGCCCTCCACCTGCAGCATCGGGCCTCATAACACTCTTGGGTGGGTGTTATTTACACAGTAACACATACCCTGTTGGGCATTATTGCTTGCTTAACAGCGCAGTGAATCCTCATATCAAAATGTGCAGCATTAGTCTTATGGTTCTTAACAGTAGGGCACTGGCTCTCCCCTGCCTCCTTTAGTCCTGCATATCATATCAGATCACACAACAGTGGGGATAAGCAGAAACGTACATATTCCCAGTGTTACACGTTGTTGCTGTAACACCATGAACTATGTAACTTTTGTGATGGTATGATGTATTTCAAATCTAAATGACCTCCTGTAATTGTGGGTGGGGAGGCTGTGGTTAGGCAGAGGAGAGTGAAGTGGGCCAGTCAATGATCAGTGGCAGAACTTAATCTGTTTGTGCATGACAAGTGCTCCAGAGTGTCAGGTTAATTGCCAGTGTAGAGTAGTAAGTAAAACGTATGTTTGAAAAGAGAGAGCAACATTTGAAACAAACGTACTAGTGGTGTTTCTTTTTTATCAAATATTGTTAAGTTCAAAAGTAGCATTTTCCTGAGGCTAATATCAGATCACAGCAGAGTTCCTATTGTGCAGATGCTGACATTAAAACAATACAGGCTAAAATGTACAAACAATGTATGATTTGTAATAAATAAACTGAGGCTGCTGCCCTTCACAGAGTGTAGCTAGCATTAAATCTAAACCTTTTGTTTCACTATGCATTCCATTTTGATTCCATTTTGAGTTGCCATTTTATGTGATATGGAAGAGTCTGTAGGTAGGAGAAATTCAAAGGACATCTACCCAAGACAGAGGCAGTAGAATGATTCTGCAAGCAGCACAAAATCAGTTGGTTAGTTACAGTCTAGCTGAACAATGCCGGTCCTTGACAGAGCTTCATCGCCACATCTGATCAATGTACAATGTGGCGGTAGTTTTGTTTTGAGGGGCAATGGCCATTCTGCTGGTTAAGCACCTACAGCCTGCAGAAATAAAAATGTTTAAAGGGCATTTGCGGTGCTTGGCCATGAGTGTTGGATAAGGAACCTCATCCACGTGTCTGTTCATTGCATACTGTAGCAGCAGTTCTGTTTTAAAGGGCAGTTAAGGACAGTGGTCACTCTGATGTTTATGCGCTTGAGCCAGTAGTCAGTAGAAAAAAACATATTTAAAGGCAAGTTAAGATATTTTGCTATGGCTCCTAAATAAGGAACACTGTCTGCAGGTCTACTCGCTATATAACATGGAAGCAGATCTATGTTAAGAAACAATCACTGGCCTGCTGCAGAAAAAAAAAGTTGTTTAAAGGACAGCTGAGCATTTTGGAGACTACTCCTTCCTCTTCTCCCCCAGTTTCCTAAGTACTCAATGTGCATTACCTCATTGCACTTCTAGGGCATTTACTTTAATTCTTACAAGAAAGGCAAGAAATTGCAATTCCACAAACAGCCTGTAGTCATGTAAACTTGCAAATCAAATTCTAATTAATGTAACAATACAAATTAAATGCACAGCATGTGAAAAGGAATTCACAATTGTAGACATGTTACAATCAGTTTAAATATCCAGCTTAAAGCTGGAAAAAAACTTTTTTAGAGATAAATGCATTCCACACCATTTCTGAAATGTTTGCCTTCTATCTTTATCAACCTTATCTTAATATGTAGTCAGTAAGAAATTATGAAAGACATAGCTGACATTCATCATATTGATTACTGCTACAGTAGCTTTAGCTGTATGGGATACAGTATTTCCTGCCAAGGATATAACAGCTGGCCAGCCTTCAAACCTTTAGGGCACCTTCCCTGTGCCCAAACTATTAGTCAGTTCAAGCTGAATTGACTAAATAGACAGGCTTGGGCACCAAGCCCTACTGTGTTTTCCTGACATTGAAGACAGTGTTCTGTGGCCTTTCTAGGATAGACACATGGCTCGTGCTCTTCCTTTGCTGGGCAGATAAGTTCCCTTTGGGGAAAAAAAACTTCCACATTAAAAAGCTGTTGCTTTATTGTACTTTTCTGATTAAAAAAGTTATTTTTAAGCCAGTTGTTTGTGTTTAAATGGACTGTCATGAGACTTAACTGTACTTTTAAATAGGAGCATCTTTTTTTTTTCCTGTCAGTATAAAAGTTGTTTAAAATAATTTTTCTGTGGAGAAATTCTTTATTTTACTTTGGGGGGCTGGCAGAGTGCCTTAAAGTTCTTTTTACTGTGTTTTTTGTGAACAAAGTGACTTTTAAAGACTTTAAATTTCTACCAGCTTTTGCTGCTTAATTTCTCCTGGAAAGAAGCACCAGTTTTGGCTTGACCATGGAGCAAACTATCGGTTCCATGGTCCGTCCTTCTTCCAGTCACAATAAGAAATATTTAAGCAAGCAGCCTTTGCCATCACAGCAGGCTAGCAGTTTGCCTTGGCCGCAGGTGGGTGATTCTGTTGTGGCCATAGCTTGTGCATCAGACCAATCAACTTTTGCCCCGGATCCAGCTGGTGTAGCAGCTACAGCCAATATGGACTGGGGTTTAGCTACATCCTTTGCAGCTATTAGGGTCCCCTCAGATTGCTCATCACTTACCCCAGGACCCTGTGGTGTAGCACCTACAACCACTATGGACCTGGGGTTAGCCACATCCTCTGTGGGTGTTCGGGCACCTTAGTGGGCAATAGAAAGCCACTCTTATTGGTCCTGGGAGAAGTGGACAGGGATAAACTCCCTGTTTGGTCAGAATGTTGTGCCCAATCCCTGGGAAAGCTGTTGTTGTCACTAATGTCATTGTTGGCCCCATTTTTCTTGTAAAAAAGAAACAGAAAACTAAACCTGTATCTACATCTCCTCAAATTTCCTTAGATTGGAGTTGTTTACTGGGTCTGGCTCAGGATTTCATTCAAGCTAATGATCTTTCTTATAAGGCGATTTTTTTTCCTGAAGAGATTCAAAATTCTGAATCTGGACAGGAAGATGAAGGGACAAAGACAGGGTTTTCACCTTAGTTTTCTGATTTAGAATAAGAGGAGAGGTCAGTTTCTGATTTTGCCAGTGTGGTTTTCTCTTTCTCAGACAATTTTGAGAATGTGCCAGTGTTTTCAGTGGAAGAACACTAAGGTTTCTCAGTCCCTCAGAAAATACTATAACCTTTTCCAGAAGGAATTCCAGAATCTTCACCCATTCTTTCAGGTCTGTCAGCTTTGTAAGATGTGTGTGTGTGCTACTGCTTGCAATTTTCCTGACAGTCAGCCTGATGTCTCTAAAAAGAAAGATAGAAGGTTTACTATGGTTAGGTTGATCTGGATTCCGTCGAATGATGGAATCACCAACCCACGTCTGCAAAAGTGACATTGTCGAATTCCGACATTATCGAAATACATCTTGACTTCAACCTCGGAACGGGCCTTAACATGGGTCGAGATGGGGGCGAGATATGTACTTCGGCAATGTCGGATTCGACATTGTCACTGTTTGGCCTTCAGACTGGTGTAGTGGATTTGATGGAAGCCAGATCGACCTTACCATAGTAAACCAGATAGAATATATAAAGTTCCTCAGTCTTTTAATTTTTTATGCACACTTTCCAAACCGAAGTCAGCAGCTATAGCGTTAGTTAATCTTACTTCTAGTTAATTCCAATTCTACGCTTTCTGATAAAGATGGGAAGATTATTGCTACATATGAGGGAAAAGTATATGTTTGTATGCTTCTGCAACTTTTGATTTTCAAAATTTTGAATTTTCAAGCTCATATGTTAAAGTTTATTCTGAGTAATTCTGAAGTATGAGGAATGTTTTATCTACAGTTTCATCTTCTGAGAAAAATGTGCTTTAAAGAATTTAGTTTCTTCTATTTTATAATTCACAACTCATTGTTTACTGTGTGTGTGTGTGTGTGTGTGTGTGTGTGTGTGTGTGTGTGTGTGTGTGTGTGTGTGTGTGTGTGTGTGTGTGTGGTTGAGGTGGGGGTTGGTATGGGAGTTGGCTGACTTGTGTGTTCTCACAGAGCATACATGTGTCAGTATGGTAGTAATCAGTGCTGTAACTATTTTATTTTATTTCATTTACAGTTTCCATACTTTGTTTCATTGCTGCACGTCTGTATTGTGGCATTGTGGATGTCCCTGTCTGATGCTGTCAGAACACAACCATTATATGGTCAAGTAAAGTTTGTGAAGTCTGATAGCCATAATTTTTCTCATTTTTCATATTTTTATGTGCATAAGATCTTAGACTTTGACCTAGGTAGTGATTGTGTTTGCTGTCCCTTACCTCTTAGCCAGAGCCAGGGCATACTGTGCATACCTCGGTGTCATGAGCCAGGGCTCCAGTGCATAACCTGCATACCCAACTAAATGCCCTTGCAGGACTTCACCCCTAACAAACCTGGTATACAACTCACATAATGTGCCCGTGTGAGATGTGGAAACTGCTTGGGGTACCTGCACAGACATGGTAGATGATCCTTTGGGCATTAAAGAAAACATGACATTTTATAGAGTGGAAACCTTTCTGTTGATGCACCTCCTTCTCTGTTCACCTGGAGGAGCTTTTACTGATATGTGAGTGCAATATATGGCCCCCAATACTTCAGGGAAGAGTGCTATTTCACAGAATTCTTGCATGGTTCTTGCTCCCTCCTGTGGTGTTTGTGGCAAACAGATATGCTCTCTTGCATGTAGAAGCATTGCATTTAAAAACTGATAAATATTCTAGAGGCAGATACCTGTGACACTCCTAATATATCTCCTGTGGCTCTGGAAAGTACTAGTGGCTAGTACACATAATGGTAAACATGCCTTTGTTTCCACTTGGATGTGTTCTCCATGATTTTCTGGGGGCCTGAGATGGAGATGGCAGAGGTTGCATATTTCTTCCATTGTTTCCCTGCCCACCCTATATATGTCAACAGTTTTTTTCATGCAGTCCATTATATGTCAAATAGAATTAAAACCCTCTTCTCTTCTTCTTGCCTGAGGTCTGGCAGCACCCTGATTTAAAGCCCATTGAAACAACCCCTAACAAGTTTTCTTTTCTAAGTGTAGTTATGCCTGTATTCCAAAAGATTTTTGTGTACATGGCAAAAGCCTACACCTACACAGTTGCTTTATTGCTTTCTGAACAGCTCTTCCATATCGGATTGGTTAATTAGCATGTACATTGGCTCCTTCTGCTAATTAATATTTTGCTGTTCCACATTGTTGCATGGCTTTATGCTTAGAGCCACTTAATGAATACCATAATTTTGGTGGTATTGCCTGATGCCAACACGATCGCTACACTTCATGTAGCTGTTAATGAAAGTATCTAGCTCCAGCTATAACTCATTGCAGACTACAGGGTATCCCCTTTCCAATAGATGACTTGCGCATCTTTGAAGAGGCCTTTACAAAGTGTCATGAATCTCTCACTTGGGTGAAAGATCACTTACACTAGCTGGGATTCCAAGTGAACATTTAAAAGTCTTTTTTTTTCCCTTCACACAATTTTGTGTTCTTGGGGTGTCAGCTTGACACCTCAGTTCAAAGAGCTTTTCTTCCATGGGAAAGGAGCAGTTACAGGAGGGATAAAAGTGCAAGTTGTGTGGGACATGACCTCTTACACTAGCTGGGATCCCAAGAGAATATTTAAAAGTCTTTTTTTGATTTCTTCACACAGTGTTGTGTTCCTAGGGTGTCAGCTTGACACCTCATTTTAAAGAGCTTTTCTTCTACAGGAAAGGAGCAGTTTCAGGAAGGATAAAAGTGCAAGGTGTGTAAGACACCAAGGGCACATGTAAACACATAAATATAAAATAAATGCTTGTCTTGATCAAGGCACTCAACTCTCTGAATCATCTTTGATTTTGTTTACCTTGTCAGGTGGTTACAGACAATCACAGTGATGTGGTACATCAAAAAGCAAGGTCATACCCCCTTTGCAGACTAGCCATGTTAGCTTGGGATATAGCTTTGGAGCACAATGTCATTCTACAGGCATCCTACATTTAGTCAGAGCAAAACTGTGTGGCAGACAAGTTGTGCAGGATAAGAGCAAACCCACACAAATGGAATCAGGGGTCTTCCAAGATTGGATCCATTTGTGAGGAGTTACTCAAGCAGACCTCTCTGTCTCCTCTCTGAACAATCAACCCACAAGATTATGTTCCAGTATTCCATACAAGAAGGTCCAGAAGACAAGAGGTCTTTTCTTTTCCTTGGACAGGAATATTCCATTATGCTTTTTACCCTTCTCACTAATATCCAGATGTAATCCTCAAGATCATTCTGGTGACACCCTTCTGGTCCAGGCAATCATGGTTCTCTCTGGTTTTGGAAATAGTCAGGGGCAATAACCACAAGCTTCCTCACAGACACCCTGACATCAATCATCTTCAATTGACTACTTCCATGATAGGGTCTTAATTCTTTTAGGGACCTGTTTACTGAGGACACACAGCAGGTACTAATATAGACAAGAAAGCCTGATGCAGAATCATCATATATTAGCAAATGGAAAACATCTTCTAGTTGGTGCCAACAACATAACCAGCACCAATTCAGGGCAAATTATCTTTGGTTGTACAATATCTGTGTGAGTTACTATCTTATGGCCTTTCTATCAATGTTCATTTGTTGGTCAATTCAGCATGTCTGCCCTTAGAGCCTCCTCTTTCAATGCAGTCTCACGTCAAAATGTTCTTAAAAGGACTTTTGCATAAAAGGCTTCCAAGAAAACTGGTGGCCCTTTCTTGGGATCTTAATTTTGTGTTAAAAAAGCTAACACTTGCAACATTTGAAACAGCTAATCTGTCTGACTTTACTGATTGCTTTGACTTCTGCAAGAAGGGTATCTGAGTTGGCAGCTGTTATAGTCAGTCAACTCATAGACTCATAGACTCATAGATTCGTACTAGGCTAACTGCCCCTGCGAGCCATTTTAAGCCTAGCCAATTATCCCTTGTGAGATTCAAACCCTGCACCTTGTGTTTGTAAGGCAAACACCTTAACCATTAGGCCACCCTCCCAACTATTTCATCTTCTATAGGGACAGGGTTTCTTTGAGAACTAATCCTTCTTTTATACCTAAAGTGGTATCCAAGATTTCTTTAAACCAAACTGTCCATCTCCCCATGTTCTTTACTAAACTTAAAAAATGAGAGAGAAAGAATACTCCATATTTTGGATGTCCACAGACAACTCAGGTACTATCTTGACAGAACTAAAACTTTCAGATCTTCAGATCAATTGTTCATTTTTTGTGAAGGTGAGAAGAAGAGATAACCTGTGTCAAAGCAGACTATTTCCAAATGGCTGTGGTTATTACCTTTTGTTATTCCTACCATAACAAACTATTCCAGGCCAGGTCAAGATCCACTTTACTAGGGTTCTGGCTTCATCTATGACCTTTTGGAAAGAGTTGGAGTCTAGAAGTATTCTAGATGCTGCTACCTGGTCCTCAGTACATACTTTTACAAAGCGCTATAAGTTTGATTCCTTCTCTAGGTCCAGATCAAGCTTTCCTAGGACCATTTTCAAGGGTTCCTGGACTCTTCTCCTTCTCCCTTCCAAATGTAGTTAGCTAAGGTAATCTCCCCATATAAGTAAGGCTACTGCAGCAGTGATTAATGTGATGAACACAGTACAACTATGTAAGCAGAACTTACCATAACAGCAGATATTCAAATGATCACTGCTGCATTAGCTGCTCCCTTCCTCCAACACATTTGTTTTTGGGGTGCTTTTATATCAGGGCGTGGACATTTATTTTTTGTTGCTTCTCATATTGTCCTTTCAGGGCTCATCCTCTCTCTTTCTGCTGGCAAGAAAGCTCTGAAGGGCTCTGCTCCCAAACTTGCCTTTTAGCCAGCTCAGGCTGCTTAAAAGTTTGGATGCCTGGAAGATGCCCTAAAGCTTTTAAAGCTGGCCTGCTGTTATATCCTTGGCAGGATATAATCCATCTAGCTAAGGCTACTGCAGAAGTGACCATTTGAACAGCTACTGTTAAGTTCAACTTAAACAACTACTTTTTTTGTAAGGTAAGGTGTACAGTTAGGGTTAGTGGTAGGGGTAAGGGCAGGGTTAGGTTTAGCATTCATTGTTAAGTTCAGCTTTACCTCCCTGCTCCATCTTAGTAATGCATGCCTAACCTTATCCTTAACCCTTTAACTTGACAAAATCTTTTCCATAGCACTACCACTACAAAGAAGAGCTTGAACACTCATGACATGCACATGCATGCACATACACAGTTGGGATGGCAGCCTAATAGTTAAGGTGTTTACCTTATAGACCCAAGGTGCACGATTTGATTCTCCCATGGGTTAATTGGCTAGGTTTAAAATGGCCCATAAAGACAGTTAGCCTAGTAGTAACCTATGAACCTTAAAATTTATCTTATGACGTATTCATTACTGCAACCCCCAAACACTAGTGTGTACACTAAACCTGTATCCTTACATACCCCTAAGACTCACACAGTTACACGGAACCTATCCAGTTACCTAACTCCTACGCTTAACCTAACCCATGCACACACTTCCACCTCAAATACACAGCCACTTGCCTTTGTCAACAAAAGACACAGTCAACTAAAACTGAAGTAATTTAATCTTCTAGCCAAACTACTCTGCACTGTACTTTATTGACCAAAGATGCATCTGAAAAAAATGACAAAATTTAGTACAATCATATATAAATATATATATATATATATATATATATATATATATATATATATATATATATATAACTATAGATATAGATATATAGATAGATTTTTTCAGTATTTTGTGGAGTTATTAACAGTGCAACACACACAGCTTTTTTTCACATTTTTACCTTCTAGACTCAAGGCTTTCGGTCTCATTTTCTTTAAGTAGCAAAACATATTAAATTCCACAGAACACACACAGGCTGTATGTATAAACTAAAATAAAATTAAATTAAATAAACAGCTTTACTATAAGTATTGCTGTCCAGTCATTTTATGACTGTCTAAGTCATTCAACATAAAACAAACTAAGTACTGGTTGACAAGTCTAAATCCAAGACTTTCCAGTTGTCTCCATGTCTCTATCACTCAGGCTTTAGTCTCCATGATCCCACTTGTCTTTCTCTCTCGCTCTCTCTCTCTGTCCCTCTATCTTTCTTTCCTGGAAGTCAAACATTTCTTCTTGTTATCATTGTTCCAATAGTCTCAACTACTGCAGTTTGAAAACTCCCTCTTTCAGAAGGGTACAACTCATCTCTCTTCTTTTTTCCCAGGCCTTTCTTTTTTGCTTCCTCCACTGGGACATGTATGATGGATCCTTCTCTCAGTGCATCCCTCGACTGTACAACCAAAGCAGTCACCACTAGGAGTAACTCTGTCACTATATATATAATATATACAGATAGATACAGATTTACTCAAACTGATTGAATACCATATATGTCAATGTGCATAATGGAAACTTTAAAAACAAGACAAAGAAAGCACCATTTGTGCTGGGGCCAAGCCCTCCTGCACCTCCTTGTGAGGGGGTGCACCCCCCAACACTTCCTGCCAAGTATAAATTATAGCTATGAGATCGCACAATCCCTGGAGAAAAAGGTATATTCCCCTATGTAGGGATTGCCAATCTTGCAGACCAGTCAACCAGTAGTTTAGTCGACCAAATTGTCAATTAAACAGATCTTGACCAAAGTACAGTTTGTCAAAGTTACTGGGACTCACACACACACACACACACACACACACACACACACACACACACACACACACACGTGTGTGCGTGTGTGTGTGTGTGTGTGTGTGTGTGTGTGTGTGTGTGTGTGTGTGTTTAATTAAAGGGCACCATTGTTATTATTATTATGTAATGTAATATTTAAGAAAAAAAGTTAAAGCGGCCTTGTAGCATCTAGCACACTATCAATGCTATCAGAAAGAAAGGGAACATGCTAAATGAGGCTCTTAGTAAGAAACAGTTGACACATTGTATAATTTGCAATAGTAATAAATCTATTAATCTGCCTTCTTAATCTGTCCTAGACTAGTTACATATAAACTGTGAGAAAATTCTCCAGTCACATCAAGCTCAGAAGTTTCTTAACAGATGTAGGTGATCACACCGTCCTCATCATCTGCATTGGAAGATGAAGTATGCACAGAAGAAGTGATGCTTATCAAATAGTTATAATTCTTAGAGGTCTAGTCGGTGTCACAGCTAGCAACCTTGTCAATGCCAGAGTGACCAATCACTCTGTTCCACTGCCTTATCAAATAGAAGTTATATATTAAAAGGAAAAAAGGTCATGTTAAAAGCATTTTTTTGCGGGAGTGATGTGCCCCATGTGCCTCTTCACCATGTTTATACTACCTCCAAGTTTCCACTAACCTGGAAACAAGGAGAGTGGATTAATTAATTTCCCTCCAGCTTGGTGCAGCTTTAAATGTACTACATTCAGTGATCTGGTATGGGGGCAGAGCTTTCATATTGAGAGATGTAGGGGGCACCCCACCCAAAAAAAAGAATCAGTGTTGTGTTTGCAGTATATGCCATGACATTTTCCTGTTTGGAGGTAATATCAGCCTGGGTAGATTTTGCACAGTACATTAAACTTTAATTTACTATAACAAAGCAGACTCATAGTAAGAACCCAGGAATACAGTCTGATTCTTTGCTACAGTACATGTTTGGATGTTGACAGCTGCACCTTGCATAAGCATTAGATTTGTACTGGAGCTATGCCAACTGGTTTAAGACACGAAGAAGTCTCTGCTTTACTGGTTGTCTGCTGCAGACTGTTTCATTGTTTCACAGGCAAAGAAGATGGTGTAAAGTAATAGTTTTTTTTATTATTATGATTATTATTATTTATGTGTTAGTTGTCCCTGTGGTTTTAAGAAGAGTAGGCAGTTTTGTTTATTTATTTGAATTTGTTTACCAGGTTAGAGCACTGACAGTTCTCATTAATTTTAGTCTAAGCCCAAGGTCAAAAACTGGCCAGACATACAAAATAGACAAGAGTATAATGAGTAATGCTTTAGATACACAATAAATTCAACATATTAATTTACAATATTTATTAAGTATGTGATTTTTATTGGGTGGTGGCCTTTTATTGTATTCTTTATTAGTTGGTTCATATTTTGTTTTCGTTAAGTTTATTGATTGCTGTATCGAGAAGAAATCTCTAGTAAAGTGAGCCAAAAAATTATAAAAGAGTGGCTCGTACAGTGTGTGTGTGTGTGTGTGTGTGTGTGTGTGTGTGTGTGTGTGTGTGTGTGTGTGTGTGTGTGTGTGTGTGTGTGTGCAAGCATGCGTTGTTCTTGTTATTTTGAGAAAAGTGTAAGTGCTTATTTTTATTTATATATAGTTTGTTAACCATAATATCATTGGCTATTGTTCGTTTATGGAGGAGACTAGGGAAAAACGCCCAGATAACAAAAAAAAAACAAGAGATGCAACAAGTAACACAATAGTGTCACTATAAACTGACCAATCAACAATAAAGTAGATCCTTTCTAAAACAAGCAGTGAATGTGAGCACAAATGAATGCACATGCAATACAAATATGAGAAAAAAAAACAAAGAAAAGGAAACATCCTGTGAATTTTGCCAGGGTCTCCTCTCTTTTCCCACATCGAATACAGTATATACATATGCATATACATATATGTATATATATATATATATATATATATATATATATATAGAGAGAGAGAGAGAGAGAGAGACAGATCTATCTATAGATATGCTAATAAGTGGATTAGTGATCCTTTAAATTGTCAGTGTGTGCATGTGTGCGTGTGTGCGTGTGTGTGTGTGTGTGTGTGTGTGTGTGTGTGTGTGTGTGTGTGTGTGTGTGTGTGTGTATGAGTGCTTCCTGTGATGGATTCTTATCACATCCAGGTCTGGTTTTCTGCCTTAAACTTGTTACTTGCTACCATGCTCTCTGGCTGCTATGTAGTCTTGATGAGAACTGAGCAGCTACTGGAAAATGAATGAATAAATTCATTTTCACAGGTCAAGCTACAAGAGAAAATGTTCTGTATGACTGGGTGAGGGAAATTGCTTTAAATATTTCAGGAATACAAAACACTGAGTTTATTATACTTTTGTTACTGACAAAAACTATGCTGAGAAATAGTAAGCATAACAAATATGAAGACTGTGCCCATACTAAGTATGGAGGAAAGTGAAAACAATGAGGCATTTATATCAGGAATGTATATGTGCAGTGGGCTCGTGGAATCTTTTAGCTAGTACAAGATTGCTTCCTTAAGAGAGACTTGAATTATGAATGTGTAATTTTAGGATATTTCAGAGTATTTACTGAAATATAACTCAAGCACAGTGATGGTATTTTAAGTTACATTAAACGATATTTCTCATCACTATGATCTGCAATACAGCACAACCCCCTCCATCCTCCTGGTATTTTGACTGGAAAAGTGGAGTAACTCATGGAAATGCTAGAAAAACATATGGATAGTATCTACAGAAAAGACATTTTTCTACTCTGAAAGTCTTTTCATAAAATTAGTTTCTCTGTGGATTTCTCTGTTCTCATAATATAAAAAAAAAAACATTGAAACACTGCAGCTTGCTGCTTGAGTATTGATCAGAGGCAGTTTTTTAGAAGTTATGCTGGAATGTTCTGGCCTACAGTAACTGGCTCATTGTTTGTTCACACTCCTCCACTGCCTGCGGTCGAAAGGAAATAATTGATAGATCATATGTTTCTGTATCAGAGATTCCCATTTTCACTGTACTTCATCCCATGGCTGGCTCTGGAGCTTAGTGGAGGGCTATGTCACATGATAACAATGGTTGACAGTAGGTTATAAGAGAAGTGGGGTGCTGTATGCTAAGTGCCTGTTTAGCTAGAACTATAATTATATTATGAAAGAATGTGGGTGTTTTGGGGGAGAGGTTAGTGCCCACTATTACATTTATAAATGTATGTTACTTCATTTAATCACCTCACAAGGTAGAATATAAAGGAGCTATGTCATCTGGACATTATAATGTCTGCAGATATGCCACTTAAATCTGTCAATGATATGGACATTAAATTATGAGTTTGTCATCTTATAGACTCTGATTTCCTATATATTGTGTGTAGAAAGTACAGTTGTGTAATTAAACTTCCCATAACAGAACATGTTTGAATGATCAGTGATGCAGTAGCTTTAACTATATGGGTTATATCCTGCCAAGAATATAACAGTTGGCCAGCTTCCAAAGCTTTAGGGCAACTTCACTCACTCAAGCCATCAATCAGCTGCAGCTGAGCTGACTAAAAGACAGGTTTGGGACCAAGCTCTTCAGAGATTTCATGCTAACAGATAGAGAGAATCTGAGCCCTGAAAGGTCAATGCAAGGATCAACAAAAAATAAGTGTCCACATCCTGGCATAAACAACACACCAAAAAACAAGGAGGATGGAAGGAGGGCATGGCCACTGCAGCAGTGATCATTCAAACTTCTGCTCATATAGTAAGTTTAGACCACAATAAGTATGAATGAAGCACCTGAAGCCACGGACCACTCAAACACGACTTTATTACAAAAAGTATTAAAAACACAATAGCAATGAGAAACAACTTATTTACCGCGTTTTTCTTTATCCATGTAACTTCTTCAGCATGTACATTACTTTCAGCCTCTTATTAAATATGGACTTGTCTCCTTAATCATCCAATCAATTTAAACATTGCATTAACAGGGTTATTCATTGCATTAAATTTTTTAGAAATGACTTACTGTATTATAAAAGATTTATAAATTTAATAATTTAAAAAAATTTAGATCAGTGTTTTTACCTTGACATTTACGCTGTAATTATATGCAATGAATAACCCTGTTAATGCAATGTTTAAATTGATTGGATGATTGAGGCAAGTCCATATTTAATAAGAGGCTGAAAGTTAATGTACATGCTGAAGAAGTTACATGGATAACGAAAAATGCGGTGAATAAGTTAAGCATTTCTCGTTGCTATTGTGTTTTTAATACGTTTTGTAATAAAGTCGTGTTCGAGTGGTTCGTGGCTTCAGGTGCTTCATTCATACTTATTGTGGTCGAGTCTGGTTCTTGGGGCACCCTTTCTTCATTTTATTGTGGTCTCATATAGTAAGTTTACTTACACAGCTGTACTTTGTTCATCATATTGATCAGTGCTGCAGTAGTCTTAGCTATATGGGTAGATTACCCTAGCTCACTTCATTTAGAAGGTGGAAGGGGAGGGGTCCAGGAGCTCCTGTAGAACGGTCTTAGCAAAGCCTAATCTAGACTGAGAAAAGGAATCAAGCTTGTAATGCCTTGTAAACATATTTATAGAGGACCAAATTACTTCTAGAATCCAATACTTTCCAAAAAGCCATAGATGAAGCCAAGTGGTCTTGATCTGGCCTGGAACAGTTTGAGTATATCAAAATGGAATAGCCTTAGACAATCATTTGAAAATAGTCTGTTTTGGCACAGGTTGTCCATTCTTCTTACCATCACAACAAATAAACAATTGTTCCAAAGATCTGAAAGATTTAGTTCAGTTAAGTACAACTGTGGACATCCAAGGTATGAAGTACCCTTTCTCCCTCATTTTTAGGGTCAGGAAAGAATAGAAGAGATGGATAGTTTGTTTTAAAGTAAACTTGTATACCACTTTAGGCATACAAGAAGGATTATTTATCAAAGAAACCCTGTCCCTATGGAAAACAAGGTTGGGTTGACTCACCATAAGAGTGTTTACCTTTAACACTCTTCCTGCAGAGGTTGGAGCAATCAGTAAAGCAGTTTTCCATGTTCAGAACCTCAAGTCATCCAGATTAGCTGGTTCAAATGGCGCAAGTGTTAGCTTCTCCAACACAAAATTTAAATCCCAAAGAGGGACCACCAGTTCCCTTGGGTGCCTCTTATGTGAAATTCCTTTAAAAAACATTTTAACATGAGAATGCACTGAAAGAGGAGGATCCATGGGCAGACATGCTGAAATGGCTGATAAATGTCCCTTGACAGAGGAATATGAAAGGCCATAGGATAGTAACTTCTACAAATTTTGTAAAACCAGAGAAACACTTGTCCTGAATGGGTGCTGGTTATGTTGTTGGCATCAACTAGAAAAGCTTTTCCATTTACTGATATGATTTTCTAGTAGCAGGCTTTTTGTCTCCATTAGTACTTACTATACGGCCACAGTAAGCAGGTGGATAAAGGGAATTAAGACCCTATCATTCCAGGTAGTCATTTGAAGTTGATTGGGGTCAGGGTGTATCAAACACCCCTGATTTTATGTGATCAGATCAATTCCGTGAGGAAACTTGTGAAAATTATCCCTGGCCATTTCCAAAAAAAGAGAAAACTTTCATACATATGCACTTACCTTAACCCGCACCCTAACTCTAAGGTCAGTAACTGTTGCACAATCATGCTCGGGAGCTATACCAGACAAGGGACCACACTACACTTCAGAACATGGCAAAACAACAAAGTGACTTCTTTCCCAGGGAAAGAATTCGCCGAACAGCCACTTCGCTGTTTTGCCTATTCACTCTACATGTGTCGACGAAAATGCATTCGACATAATGCGTTTTCATTGTACTCATAGGAACCCGAATATTCATTTTACGAACAACACAAACACGCAAAAACTCACAGCTCAAAAAAGGAAAAGAAATTCCTTTTCCAGTCAACAGTCCTTACCCTCCCAATTCATTCAGACCACATTTGTTTGAACAGTGGTTGTGTTATATTGATGTTCATCATATTGCTCACTGCTGCAGTAGCCTTAATTATATGGGTTATATCCTGCCAAAGATATAACAGTGGGGCAGCTTCTAAAGCTTCAGGGCATCTTCCTCACACCTAAACTGTCAAGCAGCTCAGGCTGAGCTGACTAAAACACAAGATTTGGTGTGAAACCCTTCATAGTTACTGCTGCTGAACAGTATGGCTTCTCTGAGGCTTCGGAAGATCAACGATCACCTTGTGCATTTATTAGTTAGGCAGATAAGTTCCCTTTGGAAAAAAAACTCCATTTTCTTCATTTTCTTCATGTTTTATTGCTTTCTTCTTTGGGAAAGTTACTTTAAAGCTAGGATTGCTGTGTTTTAATAGACTATCTTAAGAATGTAGCATACTTTAAAATGGAGCACTTTTTTTCTGTCAGTTTAAAAGTAGTGTAAAGAAACTGAAAACATTTTTTTTTTGTTTGTTTATTTTTCTTTGTGGGGCTGGTATGGTGTTTTAAAGTGCTTTTTACTGTTTCTTTTGTAAAAAAAGTAATGTTTGTGGGCTGGTAATGTTTACTGGGATTTGCTGCTTGTTTTCCCTGGGAAAGAGACTCCACTTTTGGCTTGACCATGGAACAGACTACTGGTCCGATGGTCAGTCCTTCTTCCATCCCCAAAAAGAAAAACAACCTTTGCTACCACAGCAGGCTACCAATTTGTCTCAGTCATAGGTGGGTGACTCTCCTATGTCCATTTGTTGTGCATCAGACCAATCAACTTTTGCCCCGGATCCATCTGGTGTAGCACCTACAGCCAATATGGACTGGGGTTTAGCTACATCCTTTGCAGCTATTAGGGTCCCCTCAGTGAGTAAGGAGAGCTACTCTTGTCAGTCATGGGAAAAGGAAAAGGGAAGGCTTCCCTGTTGTTTCAGAATGTGTGCTGATCCCCAGGTAAGCTGCTTCTGCCCTTAGTAATGTGGGTGGCCTCATTTTTCCTGTCGAAAAGAAACTGAAAGTTAACCTTGTGTCTACTTCTCCTCAAATTTACTTAGATAGGAGTAGTTTACTGGGTCCAGCAAATGGTTTAATTCAGGCTACTGATCCTTCTTGCAAAGTAGTTTCTGGTAAAATAAAGAGGGATTTCTCCTTTTCTGAAGATATTCAAGACTGAATCTTAACAAGATGAAGCAGGGTCAGATACAGGGTCTAGGACTATTCACTGAAAGCACATTTCACTGAAAGTCAAATGATTGTGCACAAATCACTGAAAGCTCAATTCACTGAAAACACAATTCACTGAAACACATTTCACTGAAAGTTATATATGGCCTTTCCCCACTGTAGTGCGACCCTGGAGTTAGTATATATAGTAAGGGGGTGGGGGGCACCACCCCCCCACATTGGGAGGTGTGGAGGGCGTAGCTTCCCATATAGTTTGGATATATATTATGTTCAGAAAAGAGTAACTTATTGGAATTGCAAGTATCCATGTATATAGTTCAAAATATTTAAAATAGGTGGGGGGGCTACGTCCCCCCCAATGTGGGGGCAGTGCCCCCACACCCCCTCTTACTATATATACTAACTCCAGGGTCGCACTACAGTGGGGAAAAGGCCATATATAACTTTCAGTGAAATGCGTTTTAGTGAATTGTTTTCAATGAATTGAGCTTTCAGTGAATTGTGCACAGTCAAATGTATTTCAGTGAAATGTGCTTTCAGTGAATAGCCCAAGACCCCAGATACAGCTTTTTTCTTCAATTTTCTGATTCAGTCTCAGAGGAGAGCTCAATTTCTGATTTTTCTTCTGGGGGGTTCTCTTTCTCTGAGACTATTGCTAGAATGTGCCAGTGTTTTCAGAGGGAGAATACTAAGGTTTTTTCAGTCCTTCAGAAAATAGTGTATGTTGTTACAAAAGGATTTTCCAGAACCTACACCCATTCCTCCAGCTCTGCTGATTTAGAGGATGTATGTGTTACGCCTGCAATTTTCCTGATAGTTATTAGGCTGCCCCTAAAAAGGCAGATATGTATTGAGTTCCTCAGTCTTTTAAATTTATATACACTGTTCCCAAATTTGAACCAACAGCTACAGCTTTAGGAGAGTCTACTGGTGCTAAGCACTTAGTTAATTCCAGTCCTACTCTTTTTCATTAAGGATTGGAAAATTATTGATAGGTATGGGGAAAAGTGTATAGTTTGCAACTTTGATTTTCAGAATTTTGAATTGTCAGGCTCATATTTTAAAGTTTGTTCTGACTAACTCTGAAAGTATAAGGAATGTGTTATCTACAGTTTCATCTTCTGAGGAAAAAAATCTGCTTTAAATAACTTAATTTCATCAACTGCACAGGTAACTACTCATTGCTTGCAGTATGTGTATGACTCTTTTGATACTTCTTGCAGGGTTAAAGCCACTGGTACCATTTTGAGAAGGTTTGCATAGCTGCATTCTCAGAACCTCCCAGATGATGATACAATTAGATTTTAAATTTTCCCATGGATAGAGATTTAGTATTTAGCACCTCTGCTACAGAGGCTATCAAAAAGTGTGATGAAAGAGGCAAGCTGATCCAGGGAGTCTTTAAAGATTTTTCAGCCTCCTGTTGCAAATTGTCCAAGGGATTTTCTGTATCCTTATCCTCCAGATCAGACTCTTTTATTTTTACCTATTCTTCATCACATGTTGCCCCAAAGAGTGATAAAACCAGTTCCTCCTTTCTTGTTGAGGAAGGGCTTTTGTTCAAGGATGTTCCTAGTGCCAAAGGCAGAAAATGCTAGGAGACCAGTTCTGGATCTTTCTTTCATAAATCTATTTATGATAGTGGCCAAATTCAGAATGGTGCCACTTCACAATCTGCTAAGTTTTCTTTCTCTTGCATGTTTCAAGTAACACTAGACATTCCTCTTCATCCAGATTTCAAACATTTCTTAAGGTTGTGTGTGTCTGGATCACACTAGCAGTTCTCTGCTATACTCCTTGGACTATCCACTGCACCATGAGTATTCAGAAAGTGTCTAGCTCTACTTATATCTCATTGCATGCTACAGGATATACACATGTTTCTAGAATAAGATGACTTGCTTATCTTTGCAGAGTATTTTTCAAAGTGTCAGTAATCTCTCTGTTGTTTGTGAGAGAGATCTCTTACATAAGCTGGCATTCCAAGAGAACATTCAAAAGTTGACTCTGTCACCCAGGATTGTGTTCCTGGGATGTCAGCTAGACACCTCTGTTCATAGAGCTTTTTGTCCACAAAACAAAGATCTATTTCTAAGATTTTCCATACTGACTTTGGTCACTGTGAGGGAATACCTTAGGATTTCGGGCCTCATGACATCTATGATTCCTATGATACTCCTGGCAAGACTCCACATGAGAAAGATACAGTGGTGTCTTAAATCTCTTTGGTCCCAACATCAACATCCTTAATCTTTTCCAGTCCCAGTGCTGGTGTTTGTCAGAAGAGAAATATTTTGGTGGAGACAACAGATATACTTTAATTCAGGTCTTCCATTCTCATTTCCTGCTCCAAAGCAGTTTGTCACCACAGACACTTTGGACTTTGCTTGAGGAGCAGTTTTAGAAGGTGGCTGGTGACTTCAAATCACAGGGGGGCAGCAGGAGAATCTGAATGGGTGGGGTCAATGGGAAGGGGTGTGGTCAACTAGAAAGGGGAGGAGCTATGCTCAAAACCACAAAAACTAACTTTAATTAAATACGCTGCCCTGGGTGGCAAACCATCATTATGAAAGTCCAATCAAGACAAAAATAAGTGTAGAAGAATAAAAATATTTCAATGCATTGGCTGCATGACAGCTTACTTAATATCTAGATGGAAACAAAAGGTTGTGAGTCATGAAAAAATAAATTACTTTTTAAATACATTACTGGAATGCCAGTCAAAATTAAGTATAAGAAAAACCAGAAGCACTCAACTCAAACCACTTCTCCTTGCACTGCAGTTCTAATTATAATTTATATTCAGCTTTATTAAAGTACCAAGTAACATGCTGAAAGTAGAAATCTCTGTGATGCCCCCACTTGTAAAAATGTTTCTTATCCAAAAAAGACCTGCTGCCTGACAACTTGTTTCATGGGGAAAACATGATCAAAGTAAAAAATGAAAAGTAAACAAGAAACAAGCTCAAGATAAATTGCTTAAAGGATTACTGTACAGGTTATGGAACACACATGATTGGCATTCTGTTTAGTTTACGGGTAAAGTCTGTAGAGATGACTGGAAGTCTCCAACAAGTGTAATGAGCTTTTTAAAATAATGGAATCCTGTCCTTTAATACCCAAGGCTTATACATTATCTAGTCAAGTATTCTCTGCATGGCAACAACAGAAAGGCTTTCAATGTTGGCAATTCTTTAACAGTATGCTTATTAAAGCTTACTTGCATCTTACGATCTCAGACAAGCTTACCTTATGGTCATTAAAGCATTGCTACTTAAACACAGAGCAACAGGCACTTTGAGTAATAAGCATAAATCTGAGTAATAAGCATAAATCAACAGTACAAAAATATGACAGAAACCAGACCATTCTGCAAAATCAAGGACAGATGAAAAGCCACTGTAGTACTTGTGTCTACCTTGGATGGGGGGGGACACATTGCATAACTACTCCTTGCCTTGCTTGGACACATCCAGAGTCACTACATGGGGGAGTGGGGTGCAACAAGTATGTCACAATTTGAAATGTCTCTGGCTGACTGTGATGGCCCTGACAGATTTGTCATACCTCTCAACCTCAAGAGCAAGAAATCTGGACAAAGCCATACACAGAAGTGGGACAAAGGCCCAAAAATAAGGACAATTTTGAAATATTGCTCTAATAAACTTAGAAAGATAATAGAATAGGTCTTGCATTAGTATGAATTTTCTGTAGGGTATAAAATCTGAAGGGTATAAAATCTGAAACTCAAATGTCTGTCATTTTCTAACTTCAGTCTTTAGTGATTTGTCACTAATTTGCCAAAAAACACAATTTTATGAAAAATGGACCAAAAATGTGATGCAAAAATATAAAATAGACACACAATACAGCTGGGAACCTGTCAAAGAAGGGACACTTTAATATTAGTACTGCTACCTTGAGCAGCTGACAAAATAAAAGAATCTACATGCATTTCAAGTAATCTATAACTTTGATTATTACAGTTATTTCTTAATTGTAAACCCTCCATGTTTTCTTCCAAAATTGCTATTTTGCGGAGGGATTATTAGGGGGAAAAGCAACATTTTGAGCCAAAATCGGGGACAGTTAAGAGGTTGGCTATGCCTAATTCTATAAAGCAATTTATTTGCATGTACCTCTCAACCTGTTAATGCAGTAAATCTGAACAAGGCCAAATATATTGGGGGCATATATAAACAGTACTAAAAATTGCTCTTGTATAAATTGAGACAGTTGATAGAACAGCTCTTACTTTAACATGCATTTTTCTGAAGGTTATAAAGTCTGAAACTCAGTGTATCATTATTTAGTGACTTAATTCCTAAATGATTTGCCAGAAAACTACAAATTTTATGAAGAACAAACCAAAAATAAGAAGCAAAAATCTATTCATTCTTTGAAAATCTAGACAGTTGGGAGGTATAGTTCAGCTGGGCCTGTCTGAGTTTGCTGCCCTTCCCCCCTGACAAAATCATGGTTGAATGGAGCCTCTGCAGCCATTCCAATGAACCATTACTTGGCTATTTCACTCCATTTACCATAAACACTAATGTGCATGCTGCTTTACTTCTATGATGAGTTGGACTTCATTTGAAAGTTTTATTTTGTATTTTACAGCACAAACACTAAGTCATCTGCTAAACAAAGCAATGCAGTCTCACAATGAAAACTTAGCATTAAAACGTCTCTGCCCTTGAAACTCACATTCATTGAAACAGCATTGAAACCCACATTCAAAGAAAATACATTTTGCCAGTGGCAGATAAAGATTAATTTGGGGCTGTTTTCAAATCATAGGCCCCTTGCATATGAAACATACATGTGTTCTTTGATACACCTTACTCATTGTACTAAAATTATATTCCTTGTACAATACAGTACAGTTGTTAGAGAGTGTTTTAAATTTGTTTTGAACATTTTTCCAGTAAGCAATGAAACAAAACGCATGCACCCATAATGGCAAAACTGCCCATTTCAGAACATTTATCATAAAAAAGTCTACTTAGACTTCCACATTCCACCATTATTAGTAAATATGCACAATTCTACAGTCCACCATTATTAGTAAATATGCACAATTCTACAGTCCACCATTATCAGTAAATATGCACAATTCTACAGTCCACCTTTATCAGTAAATATGCACAATTCTACAGTCCATTATCAGTAAATATGCACAATCTCTGAAGTAAAAGTCATCTAAATAATTCCACATTAAAGAAATCTGTAACTAATGAAGAAGTTGCTGCTAGCAATCACCTTTATATTTCATGGTTTCATCGAAAAATAAAGTGTCTGTTGTCCCTCAGGAATAAATTGCCTATATTACATTAAAAAATGATAAGCTAGTAATAATATTGCAAGGGGAAATGGATGGCAAACTGTTAACATACTCATAGTTAGTATCTTCACCAAGGAGAACATTCTCAGTACAGCAGCATCCACCCCTTGTGAGAGTAGAACCCACAGCCTTCAGCATCAAAAGCAAGTACACAACCTGTTGTGCTATTAACAAGGCAAAACTCTAAACTTCTGTTCCCCTGCAGCTCTCAGTTCCTTGTAAAATCTACTCAATACTCAACTGCATCTCAACTTCGCAGCACAAAAAAACTGGAAAAAGCCAAAATGTATTGGGGGGGGGTCAAAAGCCCAAAAACCAGGGACACATTAAACATTGCTTGTATAATCTTGGAAAGTTGCTAGAATAAAATGCTGTGTTACCACCATACATTTTACTGCCAAGGTCCCTGAGCAAAACGGTCGCCAAATCAGCTGCTTTGTAAAAGAGAGGAAGACTGAAACTTAAATGGCTATCATTTAGTGAATTCAGTTCTCACCATAGCTGTCAACCTCTTAGTACAAAACACCTGGACAAACCCAGTAATGAGGGAATACAGCCCTCAAACATATTCAGTGAATTCAGTTCTTGCCATAGCTGTCAACCTTAGCACAAAAACCTGGACGAAGCCAATAATGGGGGAATACAGTCCCAAAAATAGGAACAAATTTCAAATATTCATCTTATAAACTTAGAAAATTGCTAGAAAAAAAGGTTGTGTTACTATGTATTCTGAAGAACATGAAGTCTGAAATTCAAATGCCTGTCAGTTTTACTGCTGACAGAACAAAAACAATTTTCAGCAGAGACCCAGGGATTAATACTACAGCCACGTCTTTGTAAAATGACAGGGCACCAGAGCAAATCCACACAAACACAGGGAGGAGATGCAGACTCCACACAGAAGGCACCCCAGCCAAGAATCAAGCCAGAAAACCTATAGCTGTGAGGCAACAATACTACCACCATCAAATATGCAAGGAATTAAACATTCAGAAACCTGAAGTCTGAAATTCAAATGCCTGTCAATTTTATTTAACATTTGTTAATCAGGATAGTCTGACTTGGAACAAAAAAAAAAATTTTCAGCAAAGGCCCAGGAAGAAATAATGCAGACATGTCTTTGTAACATGGGAGGACACAAAAGCAAACCCACACAAACACAGGAGAAGATACAGACCCCACAAAAAAGGCACCCCAGCCAAGAATCAAACCTGAGAACCTGCAGCTGTGAGGCAACAATGCTACTACTGCACCATCAAATATCAAGCATTGCAATATTTACAAACCACAGATATTATGAGGAACAGATCAGATCAAATATGAGGCAAAAATCTGCAATTTTTTTTTTACAAATGGTGGTGGGTAGGGAATTCAGGTCTTTAACACCTGCATACAAGGTACAGGGTTCAAGTCTGAGGTATTCCCTACCACACACACACACCTGTAGTAGCAAACCACAGAAACTAAATATACTGCACTGGGTGCCAAACCGTCATTATGAGAGTCCAATCAAGACAAAATGAAGTGTAGAAGAATAAAAATATTTCAATGCATTGGCTGTATGACAGCTTAATATCTAGATAGAAACAAAAAAGGTTGTGAGGCATGAAAAAATAAATTACTTTTTTTTAAAATACATTAATGGAATGCCAGTCAAAATCAAGTATAAGAAAAACAAGCAGCACTCAATTCAATCCACTTCTTGCACTGCAGTTCTAATTATAATTTATATTCAGCTTTATTAAAGTAACAAGTAACATGCTGAAAGTAGAAATCTCTGATGCCCCCACTTGTAAAAATGTTCCTTATCCAAAAAAAAGACCTGCTGCCTGACATCTACTTGTTTCATGGGGAAAACATGATCAAAGTAAAAAATGAAAAGAAAACAAGAAATAAGCTCAAGATACATTGCTTAAAAGGATTACTGTACAGGTTATGGACAACGCGATTGGCATTCGGTTTACGGGTAAAGCCTGCAGAGATGACTGGAAGTCTCCAAGTGTAATGAGACTCTTAATGTAATTCTGTCCTTTATTACAAATACTGGCATATGCATTTTAATACCCAAGGCTTATACATTATCTAGTTAAGTATTCTCTACATGGCAACAGAAAGGCTTTCAATGTTGGCAATTCTTTAACAGTATGCTTATTAAAGCTTACTTGCATCTTGCAATCTCAGCCAAGCTTACCTGATGGTCATTAATGTATTGCTACTTAAACACAGAGCAACAGGCACTTTGAGTAATAAGCATAAATCAACAGTACAAAAAATATGCAGAAACCAGACCATTCTGTAAAAATCAAGGACAGATGAAAAGCCACTCTAGTACTTGTATCTACCTTGGATGGGTAGGATTTTCTGCACATTTACACTGCATAACTACTCCTCGTCTTGCTTTGACACATCCAGAGTCACTACATGGGTGAGTGGGGTGCAACAAGTATGTCACAGTTTGAAATGTCTCTGGCTGACTTGTGATGGCCCTGACACATTTGTCATACTTCTCAACCTCAGAGCAAGAAATCTGGACAAAGCTATACAAAGAAATGGGACAGAGGCCCAAAAATAAGGACAATTTTTAAAATATTGCTCTTATAAACTTAGAAAGCTAATAGAGGTCTTGCATTAGTATGAATTTTCTGAATGGTATGAAATCTGAAACTCAAATGTCTGTCATTATTTTCTACCATCAGTCTTTAATTATTTGTCACTAATTTGCCAAAAAAACACAATGTTGTGAAAAATGGACCAAAAATGTGATGTAAAAATATAAAATAGCAACACAATACAGCTAGGAACCTGTCAAAGAAGGGACACTTTAATATTAGTACTGCTAACTTGATCAGCTGACAAAATAAAATAATCTACATGCATTTCTGAAATAAAAGTAATCTGATTATTAGTTATTTCTTAATTATAAACCATCCATGTTTTCTTCCAAAATTGCTATTTTGTGGAGGGATCATTAGGGGAAGAGCAACATTTTGAGCCAAAATCAGGGAGAGTTGAGTGGTTTGGCTATGCCTAATTCTATAAAGCAATTTATTTGCATGTACCTCTAACCTGTAATGCAATAAATCTGGACAAGGCCAAATATATTGGGGGAACATATAAACAGTACTAAAAATTGCTCTTGTATAAACTGAGACAGTTGATAGAACAGGTCTTATTTTAGCATGCATTTTTCTGAAGGTTATAAAGTCTGAAACTAGTGTGTCATTATTTAGTGACTTAATTCCTAAATGATTTGCCAGAAAACCACAAATTTTGAGGAACAAACCAAAAATAAGAAGCAGAAAATCTATGCATTCTTTGAAAATCTTGACAGTTGGGAGGTATAGTTCAGCTGGGGCTGTCTAAGTTTGCCGCCCTTCCCCCTCACAAAACCATGGTCGAATGGAGCCTCCCCCTGCAGCCATTCCAATGATCCATTACTTTGCTATTTCACTCCATTTACCATAAACACTAATGTGCATACTGATTTACTTCTATGATGATTTGAACTTCATTTGAAAGTTTTATTTTGCATTTTACAGCACAAACACTAAGACATCTGCTAAACAAACTTAGCATTAAAACTTCTCTGCCCTTGAAACTCACATTCATTTAAACAACATTAAAACCCACATTCAAAGAAAAATACATTTTACCTGTGGCAGATAAAAATTAATTCTGGGCTGCTTTTAAATCATAGGCCCCTTGCATATGAAACATACATGTGCTCTTTGATACACCTTCCTATTGCTTTGAACATTTTTCCAGTAAACAATGAAACAAAACTGCCCAATTCAGAACATTTCCATCATAAAAGTCTACTCAAACTTCTACAGTCCACTATTATCAGTAAATATGCACAATTCTACAGTCCACCATTATCAGTAAATAATATGCACAATCTCTGAAGTAGTAAAAAAGTCATCTAAATAATTCCACGTTAAATAAATCTGTAACTAATGAAGAGGTTGCTGCTAGCAATCACCTTTATATTTCATGGCTTCACCAAAAAATAAAGTGTCTGATGCCCCTGAGGAATAAATTGCCTAAATTACATTAAAAATAAGCTAGTAATATTGCAATAGGAAATGGATGGCAAACTGATAACAGGCTCATAGTTGGTATCTTAACTTTCAGTACAGCAGCATTCACCCCTTATGGGAGTAGAACCAACAACCTTTTGCATTAAAAGCAAGTACACAACCTGTTGTGCTATTAGCAATGTGAGCCAACTTAGCATAATCAGCACTAAACTTCTCTTCCCCTGCAGCTCTCAGCTCCTTGTAAAATCTACGCAATACTCAACTACATCTCAGCTTCGCAGCACAAGAAGTCTGGAAAAAGCCAAATTTATTGGGGTGGGTCAAAAGGGCAAAAAAAACAGGGACACATTAAACATTGCTTGTATAATCTTGGAAAGCTGCTAGAATAAAATGCTGTGTTACCACCATACATTTTACAGCCAAGGTCCCTGTGCAAAATAGTCAGAACAACATACCACTATGCCAAATCACCTGCTTTGTGAAAGAAAAATGCTGTGTTACCACAGTACATTTTACTGCCAAGGTCGCTGTGCAAAACAGTCAAGAGCAACATACCACTACGCCAAATCAGCTGCTTTGTGAAAGAGAGGAAGACTGAAACTTAAATGGCTATCATTTAATGAATTCAGTTCTCACCATAGCTGTCAACCTCTTAGCACAAAACACCTGGACAAACCCCAGTAATGAGGGAATACAGCCCTCAAACATATTCAGTGAATTCAGTTCTTGCCATAGCTGTCAACCTAAGCACAAAAAACCTGGACAAAGCCAATAACAGGGTATTACAGTCCCAAAAATAAGGACAAATTTCAAATAGTCATAAACTTAAAAATTGCTATAATAAAAGGTTGTGTTACTATATATTTATTGCTAGAATAAAAAGTTGTTTTACTATGTATTTTCTGAAGAATATGAAGTCTGAAATTCAAATGCCTGTCAATTTTACTTCTGACGGAACAAAAACAATTATCAGCAGAGGCCCAGGGAGAAATACGGTAGACACATGTCTTTGTAAAATGGCAGGACACCAGAGCAAATCCACACAAACACAGGGACAAGATGCAGACTCCACACAGAAGGCACCCCAGCCAAGAATCAAACCAGAAAACCTATAGCTGTGTGGCAACAATACTGCCACTGCACCATCAAATCTGCAAGGAAGTAAACATTCAGAAACCTGAAGTCTGAAATTTAAATGCCTGTCAATTTGATAATCAGGACAGTCTGACTTGGAACAAAAAAAAACAATTCTCAGCAGAGGCCCAGGAAGAAATAATGCAGACATGTCTTTGTAACATGGGAGGACACAAAAGCAAACCCACACAAACACAGGGAGAAGATACAGACCCCCCACAAAGAAGGCACCCCAGCTAAGAACCAAACCCAAGAACCTACAGCTGTGAGACATCAATGCTACCACTGCACCATCAAATTTCAAGCATTGCAATATTTAAAAACCACAGATATTATGAGGAATAGATCAGATCAAATATGAGGCAAAAATCTGCAATTTTTTTACAAATCGTGGTGGGTAGGGAATTCAGGTCTTTAACACCTGCATACAAGGTACAGGGTTCAAACCTGAGGTATTCCCTACCACACCACCATGAGTCTAATTACCAGTACATCCCACCTGAGGCATTTACACACACACACATAGAGTCCACTTACCTGGTCCTGTAGTAAATCCAAATCCCTGTCTGCAAAACCACCATACATCCAGTAAGTAAATCCAGACGAGACTGCAGCAGAAATCCCATGCAAATCCGACCCTGCCTGTTGCGAGATCTTTCCCTGCAGCAAACTCCAATCCAGATCCTTTCCCTGACTGCTGACGTTGCAGTCCGACCCTGATGCATTTCCCCAGCGAGTTCCCAGGCAGTCTAAAACTGCATAGACTTGTGGGAGTGCTCCTGTCCATGATTCTCAATCAGGACTGCTGTGTGCATGCTCCATGCACTAGACTGTCTCAGCAGCAGTGTGCATGCGCGAAGTCCATGAAATTTAAAATATTTTTTTCTTTTTATTTTTTATTTTATCAGTAGTTTGAAGTTGAGGGGGCTGCAGTCCGGCAGTCCGATAGCACAGGCCGCCCCTGATGAAAATGCAGGGGGAGTGGGACACCAAAGACAGATGCAAGCACATAAATATCAAGGAGATGCTTGCCCTGATCAAGGCACTCAACTCTCTAAACCATTGTTTGTCCTCGGGACCTCTTCAAGTGGTTACACACAATAATACAGTGATGTGGTACAACAACAACCAAGGGGTTCCAGTTCATACACCCTTTGCAGTCTAGCCATGATAGCTTGGGATATAGCTTCACAGCACAATGTCATTCTACAGGCATCCTACATTCTGTCAGAGCAAAACTGTGTGGCAGACAAGTTGAGCAGGACAAGGACGGACTCTCACAAATAGAATCAGGGGTCTTCCAAGATTGGATCCATTTGTGAGGAGTTACTCAAGCAGACCTCTCTGTCTCCTCTCTGAACAATCAACCCACAAGATTATGTTCCAGGATTCCATGCAAGAAGGTCCAGAAGGCAGAGGTCTTTTCTTTTCCTTGGACAGGAATATTCCACTATGCTTTTTACCCTTTTCACTAATATCCAGATGCAATCCCCAAGATTATTCTAGCAAAAGCTGAAAATGTGTCGATGTAACATCATTCGCTGTTTTAAGCATTCGATGTTGCAATATAGACCAGAATATTCAGCATGTTGTGGTCAATCTTTTGTATTTAGATCATTTAACAAGTTAAAAATTAATGATATAATACACACACACACACACACACACACACACACACACACACACACCTATGTGTGTGTGTATGTGTGTGTGTGTGCACATGTGCGTGAGTGCGTGCATGTGTGTGTGTGTGTGTGTGTGTGTGTGTGTGTGTGTGTGTGTGCAAGCGTGTGCATGTGTGTGCATGTGTGTGTGCATTTGTGAGAGTATATTGTACATATCTTCTTTTTCAACTTCTGAAACACAAACCTGTGGTATACACAAGTCGCTCTTCTTGCTATCTGTTAAATTCATTTTAATAGGGCTGACAACCTCCTTCTATACATCCAGTTGTTCAGTGTCTTGTTCAGCCAGTTGAACAGCCTATTTGGAAAGGAATAAGACGCATGAGATGGAAGTTTTTTTTTAAGTCAGGTACAGCACACCTATGGAATAAGATGCATGAGATGGAAGGGTTTTTTTAAGTCAGGTACAGCACACCTATGGAATAAGACGCATGAGATGGAAGGTTTTTTTTAAGTCAGGTATAGCACACCTATGGAATAAGATGCATGAGATGGAAGGTTTTTTTTAAGTCAGGTACAGCACACCTATGGAATAAGATGCATGAGATGGAAGGGTTTTTTTAAGTCAGGTACAGCACACCTATGGAATAAGATGCATGAGATGGAAGGGTTTTTTTTAAGTCAGGTACAGCACACCTATGGAATAAGATGCATGAGATGGAAGGTTTTTTTTAAGTCAGGTACAGCACACCTATGGAATAAGATGCATGAGATGGAAGGGTTTTTTTAAGTCAGGTACAGCACACCTATGGAATAAGATGCATGAGATGGAAGGGTTTTTTTTAAGTCAGGTATAGCACACCTATGGAATAAGATGCATGAGATGGAAGGTTTTTTTTAAGTCAGGTATAGCACACCTATGGAATAAGATGCATGAGATGGAAGGTTTTTTTTAAGTCAGGTACAGCACACCTATGGAATAAGATGCATGAGATGGAAGGGTTTTTTTAAGTCAGGTACAGCACACCTATGGAATAAGATGCATGAGATGGAAGGGTTTTTTTAAGTCAGGTATAGCACACCTATGGAATAAGATGCATGAGAAGGAAGTTTAAATAGTGGAAAATATATTTTGGGTGCAAATGGGATTTAGAGGGAATACAGTAACATGTGCAACTATAAGGTGCAGGAACAAAAGTTGAAGTAACGCATAATTAGGAGGTGATAAAATTCTTCTACTGAGGAAGGGCGTTTGGAGGAAAGAACCCAATCTTCACTGGTAATGCACCAGAGATAGTATTTAACTTTTATAAGTAATAACAGACCACTGAATTTTGTTATTACTGAAGTTTTTGTGCATTCTGACTAACTGTGTTAGTATTTACTATATGATTTGTTTACTTTCAGACTTGTTCTTTGAGACTTCTCAGATATGGCATTTAAACATTCTGATATATCTCCTATGGTACAATTTGTAAAAGCTTTACTTGGATTCTTCATATGCTGGACATCACTTATTGGATTATGGCAGCAGGACACAGTTAGATAATAGGATATCAGTAGATTGTCTTACTAAATTGCTTACATCCCTGTCAGATCTGCGTAGTGGTATTTATTTTATTTGTTCATTCATGTTAACCAGTTGGGTAGACTGATTCTTGTGTCAGTTTCAACTATAACTTGAAATCCAAAATGGCAGTAAACTATAGCAAGGAACTAATTAGGCAAGTAAATCATAAACAGGTAAACAAGGATAATCACATTTTAATCTGTATATAAAGGCAATGATATTAACAGAACTTTCAGCAAAGTATATACATGTGTATAAGGAATATACAAAATCAAGACAGCCAAGTAAGCAGCATACACACAGAAGCTTCCCCCAGTTCAAGAGTTTGCTAAAGATTGACATCATCACTTAAGTCATATGACTTATATCCTTTATAGGAAAGTTAGTAAAGAAACATTAGACTAATCACATACAATGTAAATGACATAATTTTTATTGAAGATAATTTATATACCCTTATTGCAAAAGAAACTTTTATTCTTACACACAATACATGATAGATGATAGTAATATAAAACTAACTACCTAAGTTATGCGAATATGTAAACAAAAACTTTCCACATTTTGAAAATATCATTTTTCTATGTAAAGCCTTGTTATTTGAGTGGTTTCTTGATGAGACATACTTGCAGTATCTACAGTCACTAATTATTTTATCACAGTTGTTAGCCTGCTTATTTCTACAAAGATCAACAGCAGTTAGGCAAGCTCATGCTGACAGCTCAACACACCATTGGTAGAGTTGGGACTTCAATTTGCAATAAACTGTTTACTGTAGGTTTCATTAAATATGTTTCTTAGTCCTGCTTTGTCACTGGTGTATCTGGATGGAGAAATTCTATTGATGCTTCCTGTTCCTATGATATATATGTACTTCTTTCTCTTATACTAGAAATTCCACCTTGAGAACTTAATTATCAAGTACTGTAGCTTGATTGCAACCTTGTGAACAGCAGTAACTTATCAGAATCTTGTTTTATTATAACTCTTTCAATATCCTTTGGGATAAAGAGATTCCTTGCAGGTTTGGCAAAAAAATATTTTTTTTCCTGCCTGCTTGCTTGCAAAAGTTCTGTCATTGTACTGTCAAACATTAGTGCTGGGAATGATGTTTGAAGTTTGGACTTCAGCATTTGACTCATAAGCAAATGAACTTGAGCTGGTCCCACACATTGCAATGTCTGTGTTCATGACTTGACAAGCAGGCCAGGTGCGGAACAAGATTACCTTGGCAGCCTCCTAGGGCCTGGGCTGGGGAGGGGGGGTCAAGCCACATTATATTAATTAAAAAAAGTCTCAAACTGATTTTCTGCCACAGCACATTAATAGAAAATGTCCCAACTGATATTCTTCCGCTCCATTTCAAATTCCTTTCTGCTGCTTGACCTTGCTGCCCTGTCACCAGTGAGCATACAACAGCTTCAGATTCTTATTGGCTCAGATATGAGCCAATGTGAGAGACTGAGCTGCAGCACACAAATGGGAGAGATCTAGGAACTGGTGTGGGATTTGAAAATGAGAGTGCAGTATTATCTCTTTGCATGAATGGAAGATCACTGCAGCATTTGGATTTTCTCTGCATGGACAGAAGATCTTTCTTTCAGCACTGAATGAACAAACAAGCATCTGCATGACAGGTACAAAAGTTCCATGCATACAGATGTGTGTGTGTGTGTGTGTGTGTGTGTGTGTGTGTGTGTGTGTGTGTGTGTGTGTGTGTGTGTGTGTGTGTGTGTGTGTGTGTAAGTCACTGAGAATTGCAGGCAGTCAACATCAATCATTAGAGTTTTATATTTTTTGTGGTTCACAAAATACACATTGATGCAAAAACCTGTTGTTCTGTTAACTTTTTAATTGATTTAGAGTAGTCACCAGTTTTGTAGAGCATCCTTGATTAATCTTCAGATATATGCTCTGTCCTTGAGTAAGTCACTTAATGTGAAAGTGCCTTGGGGCAACTTTAAATATGGTCCCAGCTCCTCCATGGTTTCCTAGACTGCAAACAGTAACTACCTATGAAACAGATTAGTAATGGTGTAAAGAAAGGAATTTGATTGTAGGAAACAAGAGCATCATCTTATGAGCCATGGTCTTTGTATATCATCCTTGGTTTCTTTATTCTGTTGAATGTTGACATCGTGCTTATAATTTAGCTGTGAATAAATTGGGCAGTATAGTTTATACATTTAATGTTAATATTTTAACTATAAATACGTTTTTTTTAATTTAGCTTGTTTTTGCAGCCGCACATCGGAAATGTAGTGTGTTTGGGCTACAACAACTTGTCTAGTAGCATTTAGTGCAGATGATTAAGGCAATGAGCTGTTAAAGTGCTGCTTCCTTTAGGACATGGTTTGAGTCCTTCAGCCCTCATTTGTCTTATATATGTGACTCTTCCAAGTTACTTCACCAGAGACTACTCCTCGGCTGCTCTTAAAAAGGGAAACTTGTGTCCAATGGGCTGTCTCAGGCTGTTAGCAAATGCATTAGACATTTATTTGTTGAATTTCTACACCCTTCCCATAGGTGCTAAATTAGAACTTCACTGTATGCTGTTTGAGTATAAATTGCAGCATGTCTCTTGTAGTTTAATAGCTTGCCAGATGCATTTTCACTAAATGTAAGTTTCAAGGGAAGAGAAGTTTAGTGTGTCTCTTGCTAAGTCTGTTTTCAATGTCAGAATGTATTGTTTTACTTAAAAATGTCTGCCAGCAATTTTTCTGTAAAATCTGAAATAGAAGTTTTAAATGAAATATAAATCTCTGTGATAATTGTAAAAGTAATGAAAGAATAGTATGTACACTGACAGGTTTGGACAGTGTTTATAGTTATTGGGGAGAGATAGCCAAGTAATGGGATATTTGTGTGGCTGGCAGTGGTTTGATTCATTATTCTGCATAGAGTTCCATTTGTCCATAATCTAACTTTGTTAACTCTGGAAGTGTATGCTGCAATGATACAGCATTAATAGCCATTCAAGTAGGTCAGACCTGTGCTGAGCAATGTCAGACAGGATAGCTATTCTTGATGAAAGAGATGATGTAGGGAGGTCAAAAATAAGATGTAGGTGTCCTGCAAGCATGTAAGCCCCCCCCCCCCAAAATGAATAGCATATTGTATGCAGTAATATGTCGGATTTTTGTATGACTGGTGGGTTGATGAACAAAAGCTGCTGCCGCATGTTATCTTCAATTGTTTTGCTTTATTTATTGCATTAAATGAATTAATTCATTAACAGGCCTGGACTGCATAATATACTTTAAACATGTTGCATGTTTGTTGTCTAAACACGTTGCATTTTAGTAATATATTTTGCAGCACCTTCTTTACAGCCTCCAAGAACTGCAAAAGGGTTGACATTTGTCAAGTCATATAGTCGGTATTATTTGAAGTGATGATCAGAACAGTCTCATCTTCAGCATTCATTATGTAGTTATTGTATATAACTGTGATACAGCCTTCTGCTGCGGTGGTACGGCGGTAGCGTTGCTACCTCACAGCAAGAGGTTCTCCCGTTCGATTCTCGGCGTGTCTTGGGAGTGCCTTCTGTGTGGAGTCTGCATGTCCTCCCCATGGTTAGGTAGCATTCGAAAGACATGTGTGCGTAAATGGGCGTGCCTTCGTTGAAGGTTGGGCGTCGAGCTGGCACCTCGGCGTTTCGTAAAAATCTACTGACAATCATTAGCAAACCGGAGTTCCGCTGTGGCGACCCCTTACTGGGAAAAAGCCGAAAGACAAACAAAAACAACTGTGATACAGCCTTCTTTACAAGATTGGATAAAAAATTATTTCTGTGTTTAGTTAAAAACTCTTACTTTGGAAGCTGGCACAGAAGATTTAAGCTCTGACTTGTTAATAAGCTTCTTCTTTTGGCAAGGGTAAAGGGTTTGAATCTTTCCACTTTCATTTTCTTACTGTGTGACATTGAACAAATCACTTAATAAGTCAATATTTTGGAGCAGTTGGGAATTTGGGCTAGGCTCCTTAAAGGTCTCAAGGACTGCATGCAGAGTAACTATGAATCTGCTGTCATCATTTGCCAGACATTCCTTATTGCTTAGCTGATCTAGTTCAGGAAATGTTATGGCAATACAAGTAACACACCATTTTTAATGCAGCACAGACCTTTATTCTTCAAGGGCAGCAGGCACTGCTTTTATAGATGAAGCAATGAAATGCAAACTTGTTTTGCAAGCAGTAACCTCTGCATTAGTAATGTTCTCTTTAATGTGGGACTATTCAGATGACTTTTACTTTTGCAGATATTGTTCATATTGACTTAGCATATGTTATCAGGTGGCTAGTATTTCTTATGCTCTCATAAATACTCCTAGTTAAACTGTGTTACACATGACTTGATCTTGTAGTGTAATGCTAACATTCTTTATTCAGGTTCATGTCGTTCATCCAAAGCTACCAATAATGTACATGTAATTTATTTTTTCATAATAATAAGGGATGTACACAGTTAAAGTAGCTATAACAGCTGGAGTGGATGGACAGTCTCTGTGAATGAAAGTACCTTATGCTTTTATCAACTGGTCATTTTTAAACAGTCTTTAATACGGCTTTGCAGGACTCGTCTGCATGTAAATGAACTGAGTTGAAACACCCTGGCTACTGTGTGTTTGTGTGAAACAAATTTGAAAAATGTGACTTTGGTCATTATTATTAATTTTTTTGACAGAAACATCTGTGAAGAATGCACACAGACAAATGAGAAGGATGTAGTTAGTGAGGTTTAGAGGATGTCTGTGGATAAAAATGACTGGCCCTGCTGAGCTAATAAAGTTAAAGTCAGTGGTATGTCTTTGCAGGATTAGTCTGCATTTGTACAAAGCAAATTGGAATACTTTACTGTAGCCATTTGTATCACAATCAGACATGTCATACATATGGAGTAGGTAAAGTAGCCGCAATTGTTGAATATGCATATTGGATAATTATAACGACAGCAGTTTGAGTGGCCTTTTATAGCTGAAAAGTTCTGAAATGGGTACTTTTGTCATTATTGTTTCATACATTTTGTTTTGCTGCTTTCTGGAAAACAATGTTCAAACTACTAATTCAAAACATGCTATAACAAATAGTAATGTATTAAATAAGAAATATAATTTAAAACAATCAGGATGGTGAATCAAAGAACACCTGCATTTATGCACGGCCCTAAAAATGTCTATAGAGGGCCTATGATTTTAAAACAGCGTGGGCTCAAGTTACACTTAATCTGCCACTGGCTAAATGTATTTTCAGTGAATACGAGTTTCAATTCATTTTTAGAGAATGTAAGTTTCCATGGAAGAGAAGTTTACTGTTCCTCATGTTAAGTCTGTTTTCAATGTGAGACTGTTTTGTTTAGCAAACGGTCATTAGTGTTTGTGTTCTAAAATTTGAAGTAAAAGTTTTAAATTAAATCCAAATCTCTTTAATAATTTAAAAGTAAAGAAGAAAATGGAATGCATGCTGACAGGTTTGAACAAACTTTATGACAATTGGAAAGTGACAGGCAAGTACAGGACACTGGAATGGCTGTTGTGGGGGCAATCTGGTCCATTATCCTCCTTTGGCCCCCATTTGACCATGATCCAGCAGTACTGAGAAGTAACAGCCTGTCTTTTCAGAACATTCATTTTTCTTTAAAGCATTCTTTTTACTCTCTGTACCATCTTTTCTACCTGTGCATTTGATTGAGGGCATCTTAGATTTGATGTAGTGTGAGTGAATTTTCACTGCTTTGCATAATCCTGGAACTTTTTCGTGGGAGAAAGTTGCCCCTCTCTACCCAGAATGTAGAGAGTGAGCACTCATATCACTTATCACTGAAATAGCCATACTTTACAGTCAGTAATTCTTTGATGCACTGGAGTCTGAGAAATTGCCTATAATAATACCTAGTTACACGGTGGGTAATCCGCAGTGATGCAGTAGTAGCGTTGTTGCCTCACAGCAAGAGGTTCTCCCGTTTGATTCTCGGCTGGAGTGCGGGGAGTGCCTTCTATGTGGAGTCTGCATGTCCTCTCCGCGGTTGGGTGGGCATTTGAAAGACATGCGTAAATGGGCGTGCCTTCGTTGAAGGTTGGACATCGAGCTGGCATCTCGGCGTTCGTGAAAATCTACTGCCAATCATTAATGGACCGGAGTTCCACTGTGGCGACCCCTAACCGGAAACGCCGAAAGAACAACAACAACAACACTGTGGTTTTCACAAGAAAGAGTACTTAATGTCTGTGAAGCAAATTTCTGCCTTTCTCACAAAATACATCTCCTCCAAGTATCAGCTATGACACTGAAGGACTAGCAAATAATATCATATCATATCAGTTCCGCATTTTGGTCCTGTTTTTGAACATTTATTTATTTTATTTATTTATTGCATTTGTTAATCGGGTAATGTCCAACTGGGCTAGGAGCCTGTTTTCAGCAGAGACCCAGGCAGAAAAGCTCCAAGTAACAATACTAGGCACAGTGAAATATATAAGACACATTACAGATGATACAGGACTAGAGGTAGGAAGCTCTAATACAGACACAATACTAAAATGATGATAAAACAATAAGAGAAATTCCAGAATACAGAAAATACAAATTCAAATACAGTGAGACTAAATCTATACAGAGTTACAATACTGAACAAGAAAATAACAATAAGTGGATTTCCAGAATACAGAAAATACAAGTTCAAATCACAGTGAGACTAAATATATGTAAAATATATACAGTGAGGTATTAACTGAGAAATACACAGTTGTAATTGCATGTCCAGTTATGAACAGAGGTTCCAATGCACCTGTGTCTAGCAGAGCAGCAGAATGTTGTATTAGCCTATATGCAATACAGCATAAGGGAAAAATGTTTAGGAGGGAGTGACGGTAGTAAGGGAGCCTGGAAGAATTAGCCTAGAGTATGGCAGGAGCAGAGCCAGTGACCGGCTAGGTAGTGTTTTAGGAGTATTTTTTGAACTGAGGAAGTGTGTTCCATAATTTTTCAATTTTGTAAGAATAGAGGGAGTCGCCATGGTGGTTGTGGGATTGTGTAACTTGTAGCATTAATTTATCTGATGATCTGAGGGACCTGAGATTAATACTAGGCTGGACTAGGTTAGAAAGAGCAGGGAGGTTGCTGGGTTGGTGGACTATTCTGTGGGCCATGGTGAGTTGATTGAGGGATAAATTATTAGGGAGTCTGAGCCAGTTTAGCTGAGAGAGAGGAGAGCAATGGGTGATTGGTGGCAAGTTTGGCAATTTTGTTGTAACAGGATTCCAGATTGCTGAAGTCAGTCTTATGCAGATTTGTGAATATGTGAAAGCCATAGAAGAGAGTAGAAAGCAGGTGAGATAGAGCAGTGACTAGCCGAGCGCTGTGAGTTAGGAAAGGTTTTGCCCTATAGAGGGTGCCAAGTTTGATATGAACTTTTATGCAGATTTGTGAATATGTGAGAGCTACAGAAGAGAGTAGAAAGAAGGTGAGACTGAGCAGTGGCCAGCTGAGTGCTGTGAGTAGGAAAGGTTTTGCCCTATAGAGGGTGTCAAGTTAAATATTAACTTTTTTGATTGTTAGAGAAATATGTCTATCGAATTTTAGATTTTCATCTATTGAGGCACCTGGAAGTTTAGTTTGGTTAGTAGGGCCTATCTTGGTACCATTTGAGGAGATAATTGAGAGAGGGGACTGGCATGGACTGGATTTCCTATCACTGAAGGCTTTTATCTTAGTTTTCTTGGGGCTTAGAATGAGTTGATGTTCAGAAAGGTGTTTTTCTATGTCTTGAAAGGAAGATTGCATTTTTACTTGAAGTTCTTGGGGTGAGGGGGCTAAGCAGATGAATGTAGCATCATCTGCATACTGGACAATGGAGGCTAGATTAGTTGCAGAGCTGAGGTAATTTGTAAATATGCTAAAGAGGAGAAGGCCAAGTATGGAACCTTGGGGTATGCCAACAGAGATGGAGAGTAGGGGGGATAGATTGTTTTCTCATTTAGTAGCTTGCTGACGATTGGAAAGATAGCTATGGAACCAGGACAGGGATGAAGAATCTAGGCCATAGGATGAGAGTTTTTAAGAAGTAGCTGGTGGGAAATGGCGTCAAAAACTTTGGACATATCGAGAAAGATAGAGGAGACAAGTTGGCCTTCATTTAAGAGATGTTGAATGGTGTTGGTGAAAGACAACAAGGCAGTGCTAGTACTATGTTTAGGTCTACAGCCATGTTGGGAACTAGATAATAGGTTGTGAGTAAGGAGGTGGTTGAGGAGTTGATTGTGGATGCACTTTTCTAGTACTTTTGCAAGGGGGAAAGGATGGCTATGAGACGGTAGTTTGTAATTCTTTAGACAGTCCACCTTTGCGGATGGGAATAATATGGGATACTTTCCATGGCACTGGGACATATTGTTCTAAAATAGATCGATTAATCAGAATTGACATGGGGTAGGCGATAGAAGGAGCTGCGATTTTTAGAAATTCATTCGGAAGTAGATCAGCTGCAAGACAGCAGGGTTTTAGCTTGGTTAGGAGCGCTTTTAGTAACTAGTTTGGATGGGAGTAAAAGTAAAGGGGTTGGGATTATCTGGCGTAGGAGTGAGGAGGGTAAGAGGTTTGTTAATTTGGTCACATAGCAGAGAGGTTATAGTATTTACAAAATGAGAGTTGATTTGAGTAGTAATAGGGTCAGTATTATTGAAGGTGACTGGGGCAGGGGTTGAGGAGTGGCCAGGGGTGAGGAGATAATTAATGCTTTGCCAGAATTTTTGGGGGTTGTTTAGGTGTGTCTGTTGACCAGTCAGGAAGTAAGCTTGTTTATCTTTATTTGTTTTTTAGGTTGATTTCTTAGCTGTTGATATGTGGAAAAAACATTATTTTGTCACTGGTAGTATGGTAGGTGGCCCAAGCTCTGTCTATGCATTTTAGTAGCAATTTGGTGTCAGCGGCTAGTCAGGATAGGAGTTTGGCTTTTGAGTGAACCTTCCTGGTGGGAGCGAGATTATTAAGTATTCTAAGGAAGGTATTTTTGAAGTATTGAAAAGCTAGGTCTAGTTGGAGGTTTTTAAGTGGTGCCCACTTGCATTGTTGAAGTAGCTGATTAAACGAGGAGAGGGAGAAGTTTTTCTTGCTACGGATGTATTTGTAAGTAATGTTGCATTGGGAATGGACACGTTTTCTGTATAGGAAGGTTGGAGTATGGTCACTGAGGGAGTCTGGAAGACAGCCTGCTAGGTAATTAAGGTTGGGTTTGTTAGTCAAAATCCAGTCTAATGTTGACTGGTTTTTGGTACGCTTGTCTATGTGGGTTGGAAAGGTTATGGTTTGGGTGAAGTTGAATAGGTTTAGGAAGTTGGAGGGGTTGTTGGATAAGTAGGAGTATCTATCAAGGTTGAAGTCACCAAGAATAATAGTTTCCTGGTTGAAATTGCTAGATACCCAAGAAAGTAGACTTTCAATGGTTGAAGGTTATTACCAGGAGGGAGATAGATGACTATGGTAATTATTGATTTGTTGGGGTTAATTTCTAGACAAGTAGTTAGGATTTCAGAGTTGGGCAGGTCAGGAGGAGTGCAGCTTAGTTGTACAACCTTGAGGGTGTCCTTAAACATAATGGTGACTCCACCCCCTCTTTTGTTTAATCTGTCTAGTCTAATGAGATTATATCCAGTTGTGATAACTTCTATGTCTTTGATGTGTGGGGCTTTAACCAGGTTTCGGTAAATGCAGCTATGTCAGGTGAGTAGGTGGCTAGGGCAGCATGGAATTCACTAGCCTTTTTTATTATGCTGCAGAGACTGAAGTTAGTAAAGAGCGGGTCAGTATTAGAGGTGTTTGGTAGAGGGGTTAGGGGTGGAAGTGGTTTGAAGACTGAATGGGATTTGTTGGGGTGACAGGTGGGGAAGATTGAAGGCAGGGTGAGAGGTTGTTGTTGGGACCTAGGTTGGGGTGGATGTCAGCATGGAGTTTAAATTGTTTTAGAGAGTGCAATAGAAGATGTCTAAGTTTTTTAATCAATTTGTGATATCTGAGTGTAAGGGACTTTGGGTAGTGAATGGAGGTAGGGTAGGGGAGTGGAGTGAGCCCAAGTGAAGCAAAGGGCGAACGGAGCGGGCTGGGCCAGCTCCATGAGGCAGAACAGTACAAGAGAGTCAAGAACAGTACAAGAGAATCAGCAAAAAAAACTATCAGTAGGAGAAATATCATTCTACAGGTCAGTGCAAGCCAGGAGACAAATAAAAATTGTTATAGTGATTGGATATGAGTCATGCACTTTTATCACTATAGAGTTTCTGCTAAATAAAAATGTTCATTAGTTACCAGGATGAGAGGTACTTACTGGGCTAAAGAAGGAGGGGGGAGAAGCTAAAGATACGGCACTCCAGTTTAGTGTGCACATCACAGAGGTTAGCAGAAGCAAATTCTTTATGTATATTTGGACAGGATAATTAACTGGAAATTAATTATGATATTCACTGCAGTCACTTCTATTTTATTGGTGATAAATCAGGACCCTGGAATTTTGGCCAGCAATTAATACTAGGGGACCAGCTTCTGCAGCTGGGGATGCAGTCCACTGTAAATAGGGCGAAAAGGAAACTGCAGTCGGTTCTATTTTATTACTGAGGAATCTGGACCCTGAAGTTTTGGCCAGCAGTTAATGCTAGGAGACAAGGTTCTGCAGCTGGGGATGCAGTCCACTGTAGATAGGGTGATAAGGAAGTGGTGAGCACACTGAATGGGGAGACGCCGAGATCTTTGTATGGATTCTATTAGTGTATTTTAAATGCTACCGATCTCAGAGTTTTGTCTTACATGTTCCAGCTGCCCAACCATACCTGAGCAACACATGACATCAGGTCCTTTTTCCTCTTGTTATGCTCTGAATCAAGCAGTTTTGCTAACATATTGTCACTTAATGACCACTTTTGTCAACTTTACGGATTTTTGTAGACATAACAGTCCATCCCAAATTGTAAATATAATTCAATGAGAAAGTGTCCTCTAAAAGAAATTGTAGTTCTAAGTTATTAGAGCAAGCTTTCAGCTCTTGTTGGTTTTCTGTTATCATTGTCACCTGTGACACAACCCACAGTATTCCCAATCTTTTTTAGTAGAATCGGACTGCATTCATTCTGATGTCTCCTACTTAGATTACATGTAGTGTTTATAATCTTCTTGATTTATACTATACATGAAGTCATACTTATGAAGTGTTAACAACATCCTTTGCAGAGTTGCTGAGGCTTTATGTAAGGACTTCCAAAAAAATAGGCTTATTGTGGACAGATTATATTGCAATGCTCTTGCCATAAGCAAAGTGTTATGACTTCTGGCATATGAAGAATATAGATAGCATTTTATTCTTTATTTGTGAGTAAAATGTTTGAGCATTTGTTAGGACTCTGAATGTAGATCATATGCCCCCAGTCCTGCCTAGAGGTAGGATTAGGCCTTTGCAAAAAAAAAAAAAAAAAAAAAGATTCAACCCATTGAGAGTATGACGTACACTACTCATGGCCACTTCAATGCTAGCCCCACTCTCTATAGATCTCAAACAAAGTCATGCCGATGAGGATGTAAGCTTGATGACTGGCAAGCATAGGTTGCAAAAATCAATTAAAAAACAGATTACGGCATCAGTGATTTCAAAACAGAAATAAGCACTTGCTTAAACAGGTGGGTGAGTGGATGTCAAGTTACTACTTTTGAAATGCTGAGGGACCTACTTATGGCAGGTCATATTTCAAGTGAAGCTATGAATAGAACAGATAATGTATATCTAGCAAGTCTAGTACTCATCATTATAAAGAAACCCAGGGTAGGAAGTCTAAACTATCATAACAGGTTCCACAGGCAAAGGCAAAGTGACTAAGGACTTGGGATTAAATGTTTACATTATAACTGTGTGGAGTATGTATGTCCCAAATGCCTACAATGAGACAAGGTAGGGGAGCAAAAGCCCTGTGAGATAGATGAAGACATAGCACCGCAGTAACGGCAGGTTATCTTGAAATTGCAGCTGCTCCAGAGTATGAGAAGGGCCTGTACCCTATCCTCTTAGGTGGAAAAAACAGAAACACTGCCAAGATGGATACTGCATCAGATATAACTACTTCCTGCAGTTGTTAGAAGAATTATATGCCAGGAAAGCCCACTCCAGTGAAATCCATTGGATATCTTTTCAATTGCCACTGACCAGGGTTCACTTGGACTTCAAAAAGGGTATGTAAACAAACAGATAGTAGTGGTTTATGATATCAGCTCACGTCTTTTAATAGCAAATTATGTTTTGATGCTGCAGTATCTTGTGTGCATTGGGCTGAATGCTGCTAAGCATGGTAACAAGAATGTGGGAAAGACAGAAGGAAGGAGACCCAATCAATCCCCATACCTGCAACCAAAGCTAGTGCTGTGGCTACTTCAAGGGAAGACCTAGGGAGTAGCAGCTAGTGAATCTGAGCCATAGCTTTGCAAAAGTACTGTGCTTCCATTGGAAGGGACTCATTCAGGGGAAGAGTGGATGCTAAAAGGAAGCCTAAATCTGAGCCACTTTTGTCAAATGATACTATAGTTCACTTGGAACTGGGGAACATCACTAAGATCCAGTGTTGAAACAGGCACATAGCTCAGATGCCACTATTTGGTTATTGATGGAGGTAGCAAGAGAGGCTCCTGATTCTCATTGACATGATACTAGGATAATGAATTAGAATACAGTACACAGACTCCTGAAAGGAGGTTAGGGGAAGAAGTGATACATCAGTTGGTAATACCTTTGTCCTACAAAAAGGAAATTCTTGCCATAACCCAAGATATTTCTTTTTTAGGCCATATGACCATGAAGTACATAAGTAAGAAGTCAGTGCAAACTTCTTATTGTCCAAGAATCATAAAATACAAGAGAGGGTAGTGCAAGACATGTGAGTAGACTCAGAAGGCTGGCAAAAGTAGGAGACAAAACTAAGGCTGCTCATTGACATTGTCTGGTTTTGAGGACCCATTTCAAAGGGTATCCATAGATATTGGGGGGTCTTCAGTACTCCAAGCACCACAAGTAAAAGGTATAGATTGATGTTAGTAGACTAATGTGCACGGTCCCCCTAAGGCAGTAATTGTGTCCTCTTTTCCAGTGGGCTGGGTTTTCATGGTGAATAATGAGTGCCATAGGGGCTAGCTTCACATCTGATCTGCTGATCTCTTTGTGGAGGTGCCATGCAGTAAAACAGTTTTCAAACAAATTGTTTTGTGAAGAAGTTTACTCCTATGTAAATGCTGAGAGCATCTGCAGTACGCCTTAGTAGGAGTGGATCAATTATCTGCCCAATCTCCTTCTTACATACAGTAAGGTCCTCAAGAATACACAATTAGTCACCCCTTTGAGTTACTTTATGGTCACAGCATGAGGATCCCATAAACTTAATTTATGATAAGTGGGAGTATGAATGTGAATCCCACATGGGGTCAGTTGTGGAATATATGCTGAATATATGTACCACGCTTAGAGAGCTTATGCAGTTGGCCCAAGACCACCTAACACAGGCACAGCAGGTTTGGTATGACCTGATAGCAAATAGGTTCATAGATTAGTACTAGGCTAACTGCCCTTGTGGACCATTTTAAGCTTAGCCAATTACTCATGTGAGAACCAAACCCTGCATCTTGTGTCTTTCAGGTAAACACCTTAACCATTATGCCAACCTCCTCCCCAATAATTGTTCATAGATTAGTACTAAGCTATTTGTCCTTGTAGGCCATTTTAAGGCCAAGATGATTTTCTCATGTGAGAATCAAACCCTGTACCTTGTGTCTATAAGGTAAATATCTTAACCATTATGCCAACCTCCCAAAAGTATCTTTTAGCTGGATTCATACTCTTAATCAGTTGTGTTTTTCATCTAAGACCATTGCACTTACAACTTGTGCCACAGAGATAGATATGTCTGGGAATATCCAGTTGGTTGTTTATTCTTATTCAACAGAATAAAATTCAGACAGTATAGGCAGATCTTTCACAACTGTGAGGAAGGTAATTAGTGTTAATTACTGATGATGTTAGCATGCAGGTAGCAGAAACACAAATTTCCTAATGTTTTTATGATGAAGCCCTACTGTGATAAAAAGACCTAAACAAGCCACCTCCTCCATCATCTTCCATATCATGGCTTCTCTGACCTCCACTACATTGTTACTATTTTATTTATTTATTTTATTTTATTTTATTTTATTTTATTTTACATTTGTTGACCAGGATAGTCTAACTGGATACATGTCCATTTTTAGCAGAGGCCTGGGGAGAAAAGCTACAAAGGAATGCATATACAATCATTGCAATGTCTTATCGAACAGGAGTAATCATAACATAAAACAAGTATAACACATTTTACAGTCTAGTTAACTTTATGGAACTATACCACATTTTAAAATCCAGTTAAATTTGTACAGTCTAACAATCTTCTAAACTGGCTTAACAGAGATTTTTGAGTACCACTTACAGACATAGGATTGGTACACCAGTATGCATAAAGATTTAGTCAGACTTGATTCTTTCTTTGTATTTTGCATTCTTGTCCTCCTCTCATTCACCTCTTGTATGCCATTTTTTGTCTTAATTAAAAGCCTTGTCTTCCTGTTTAACTGTATTACCTTTTCTTTTTGTCTTTTTGGCTATTTGTCAAACCCTTCTGCACATCCTCTGAGTACACTAGTCCCCTAACATATTTTTGATAATTTCCTCAGCTCATAGTAATCCATTCTCCTAAAATCTCTCACTTCTGTCATAAGTGGTACCTTATCCTTCTCTCTACATAACACCACATAGTGGCATGATCACTACTGGAACATAATACCTTTACCTAGACGCCTCAAGCTGGTTAGGAATAAATCCAGAATTTTATCATTTCTTTTACAGTCCCACACCATTTATTTGAAGCCCTCATGGTCTGAGACCTCATCTAGCTCTGTCTTCCTCCCTGCCCATGTACTTAGAATCTCCCAGTTTCTACTCTTGTAACTGAAGCCTTCTTCCTTCTACTCAACTCCTTAACTGTCTGCTCAGACTCTCCTCCTCAGTGTTTGACATGTCCTAGATAAGTACACAACACTATACTGATTCATCAGCATTTACCCAGCCCTTCCAATTCTCTAACCACCAGAGTGCTTACTTTAGGTCCTGACCCTGTCCACTCCTATTCATTCTTCATTCAGTTATGTCTGTCCTCCTCTCTGACTCACAGTTGGTGTCCTTCTTTGTGTAGACCATTGCTCCACCTCTTTCTTTCTTTTCTTTGGCATTCTTGAGGAATAGGCCAAGGTTCCTCCCTCTCCCACCCTCTTGTCATTAATCATGTTTCTGTGACATGAGCAGTGTCTAGCATCCACTCTTGTGTCACTGCCTGTAGCTAACCATATTTGTACTTAGATTTCTTACATTGCAAATTAATACTGCCCAAATAAGGTTAAAGTCAGCTCTGTTTGTTCATACCCCATGCAGTGTGTCTTTTTCCTTCTTTCTGCTATCTGGCTACCTCCTCCTTCTTCTTCATTGTGGCACCTCCTCCTTCCGCCTTTTTAGTTTAAAGATACAGCCAAACTAGTCTGTGTATTGTGTAGAGCTAGTCTCTCAGCCATGTCTTTGTTAACCTCCTATTAGTCTCCTATGCCCACTATCACATTCCGTTATGCTTCTTCCTAAACTTCTCTTTCATTACTGTCCTAGTTGGTGGTACAGGTAACATTTTTGAGAATGTTGTCTCCAACTTACTGTCCTGACATTTCTCTGCCTCTTCCCTATCTAACTTCCTATTATTTTAAATGTCTTCTCTGGGATGTACTCGGTGCCCACAGCATGCATCCATCCTGCCCCCTTGTTGACTATATTTGCAGTCTCCTTCCCAAGCATTGTGCTAGTTAGTAACTAAAGTAACGCGCTACTTTTACATAAGTATAGTTTATCAATTATAATATTGAGATTTACACACACAAGTAAGCACATGCATCTTCTGTGTCAATCCACCTGCACCACTGCACCACACAAGTAAGCACATGCATATAAGTGTATTATTAAAGTTGTATACACAGTGTTACAATGATGATAAATAGCATTTAACAGTTGAAAAACTCCAGCAGAGTAGTCGTTATAGCTGGGCAGCATAGTCGTCCAACAGTTAGCATTCTCACCTCAAAGCAAGAATTTCTCCAGTTCAGTTCTTAGGTGGGGTGCCTTCTGTGCTGTGTCTGCATGCCCACCATACCTCTCAACCTGGACCACTAAAGCCACCCACTCCTCTTTTTTTGGATAAAGCATATGAAGGCATTAAGCAACTTTTTTAATCAAATAATAGTTTGCTGATTATGAAAACTAAAATATAAAAGGATTTTGGCTACTAATATAAATGCACCTTTTAGTAGTATTTTTGCTGTACTTTTGCAGCATGTTACTGTTATAAAGTAATGACGGTCACTTGTAGCTGTCAGTTATCTTAAAACCTGCCTATGTGATGCTGCATCATAAATATGCAATGACTTGCATGCAGCCTGCAGGATGACAGTCAGTACAGAAAGCTCAAAGTGACACCATTTATTCATTCAGTTAGACTAACCTTCAGCTGTAAATGCCAATTTACGTACCCGATTTGCTAGCATTGGATCAAAAAGAAAAAAATCTGAAATATGCACTGACCGGTGACCAAAGCTACAAAAAGTAATCAGCTATTGCTGTCATATGTTTATTGTACAGCGCAAATCCCCCCCCCTTCCCCACCAAAAGAGCAAATATCTATTCCAGCAGAGTGCTGCCCCCCTGACATCTCAGATGCTCAGGTAAAAACCGCCCTCTCCAAAGCAAAAAACACAGCATCAATGGGACCAGACGGTGTCCCAGGCTGTGTTCTACATGAACTCCAAGATGAGCTGAACCCAAACATAAAGTTATTGTTCAATCTCAGCCTTACTACAGGATATGTACCCAAAGAGTGGCGTACAGCAACAGTGGTCCCTCTCCACAAAGGTGGTGCCTCAATGGATCCTGGAAACTATTGTCCCATAAGCCTGACTAGCTTGGTCTGCAAAGCTATGGAAAGGATCATCATGGAACTCATAAATAAAGATATTGGGGACCTACAGACACTGGATCCTACCCAGTTCAGCTTTGTTAAGGGCAGATCCTGCCTCTTAAACCTGGTTGATTTCTTTGAAACAGTCACCAAGGCCATTGACGTTGGGAAGGTGGTCCACACAGCCTACCTAGACCTCGCAAAAGCCTTTGATACAATACCCCACTCGGGCATCATAGATAAGTTATCCAGCTTAAATATAAACCCCTATGTCACTAGATGGGTTGCAAACTGGCTCAAGGACAGAACCCCCATGGTTAGAATTGCTGGAGCCGTGTCAGACTCCAAACCAGTTAACAAGTGGCATCCCACAAGGCTCAGTCCTGGGACCTCTCTTGTTCGGTATATATTTCTTGGAGGTACAGGCCAACACGGAAGGACTGTGGCTGACCAAGTTCGCAGATGACTGCAAACTGGGCACCATAATCAACTCTCCAGCTGACACAAGCATCCTCCAAAAGGGTCTCATAGAAACAGACAACTGGTGCCAGAGCCAAGGCCTCAAGCTAAATGCCAGAAAGTGTATAGTCATCCCCTTTGGCAAAAACAAAGTGTCCACAAATTACCACATAGGTGGTAATCCATTAAGTACGGAAGAAGTAATTAGGGACCTGGGGACCCAAGTTTATAGCAATCTCTCATTTGACAACCACGTGGCCAAAGTGGTTAGAAAAACATTCTATATAGCCCACCTAATCATGAAGGGATTCACATCTAGATCAGGGGAGGTCATTGTGCCTCTTTACTCATCCCTCATCAGGCCCATAATTGAGTACAATGCTCCTTTTGGGATGTACCTTACCAGACACCTGCAGCAACTGGAAAGACCCCAAAAGTACCTCACCAAGAGGATCAAAGGGCTCAAACAGATGCCATATACTGCCCGGTTAAAGAAACTCCAGCTCTACTCGGTTGCATACTGCCTGCTTAGAGGCGATCTGTGCCTGACGTATAAAGCCATGCCCAATCCAGAATTAATGGACATGCTGTACCTCCGAAAATCCAAATCCCATCGAGCTATGCGCATGAGGGACTTGAACCTCAGCACACAAATAAATAGGACATGCTGGAGGGACAGATTCATAACCCAGAGGCTCCCTTCACTCTGGAATAAAATCCCAGTCCAAGTTAGGCAGAGTCCCTCACTGACTCTCTTCAAGAGGAATCTTGATGAGTGGATGGGAGATCGTAGATTTACCCCGGGCATCACTTCTGTGTCACTGTTAGACAGAGGCACAGTAAACTAAACCTCGAAAAAGGGCATAGTAAAATTCATCTAAATGGGTGGCGAAAGCCAAACACACTCTGGCTAGGCTTACAGATGCCCTAGGGCAGATAGCCTAGTATGAACCTATGAACCTATGAACCTATGTGGTTTATATATTGGTTATTTTCTGGAAGAAATTCTTTTTTCTTGTCTGAAATAGCATCATGACAGGGAAGTTCAGTTCAAGAAAATGAGAGATAGTCTGCCTTATTTCATACCCATCAACAACATACCTAACTCCCTCGGGAAGACGAACCCCATTCCTGGGATCTTAGCGGCTCCCCCAGACAGTTTATAGTTAGTAATCTCATTTCTAATAATGTGTGCTCCAGGACTCCTGCAGATGCAAACAAATAATCGAAGAGGAGACAACTAGCAACACTTACCAACCCCATGTTTCTAATTTTTCTGTAGGTATCAATACTTTTACAGATTTCAAAACACTTTCCACTCCAAGCCCAAGACTGACCAACAGCTGCCTGTAAACAATTAAGGATTGATGCTCCCAGCTTTCTCCATCAGTTCTACAACTACTAGGAATGTACGTCACCATGATTTGAAACTCCTGCGTTCACATATTTATTAAAAATTCAAAACCCTGCCACTTAAAACTTGCGGAATTCTTATCGCTACATATGGCATTTTAGAACAAAATCTTTTGGCACCATAATCACACACTATATTATATATATTATTTTATATACTATATTTATATATTATATATTATATTATTTTTCAACTGGGCAGCAACCTTCAGCATTACGCTATCACTTCAAAAATGATAAAAAGGAAACTTGACACAAAACAAATGTAAATGCACTGTGTTTACTACCCCCCAGCAGTACTGGCTGCTTGCAATGTAAGACACTAACTGCTGCAAATGTTGGCAGAAGTAACAGAGTTTCTATTTGCAGATAGTTGTAAGCTCATAAGTTTATACACACACACACACACACACACACACACACACACACACACACACACACACACACACACACACACACACACACGGTGCACCACAAGTTCTACTATATCTTGACCTGATTTACAGTCCTCACCTTACCATCTTGCATTACTCTTAGGGTGAAGTTGAACTGGTTTGGGGACCAGCTGGGCTTAGTCACGGTGCCAAAACTAATATGAGCTTTGAAGTCTCAATAAAGATAGACATTATTTAAAAAAAAAAGTTCTGCTTGATGGACTCATCCTATGTTATTTAATGTAACACAACGAGAAGTAACTTGGAATAAATTATTGACCTATTTCCAATGCTATGAGACTGATACACAACTACTAGCAATGTCACCACCCACAGTTTCAAACTCCCACCCAGTCTCCAAGTTCAAAAATTGGGAATTGAAGGGGCCACTTGGAAATTCATGGTATTCATTATTTTGCCCTCAAAACCAGTAAATACCGAGGAATTCAGTACGGTTGACAGGTATGATGTTCTCCCTGTATTCTTGTGGGTTTCCTCCAGGTGCTCCAGTTTCCTCCTACATTCCCAAGACATGCATTAGGTGCATTGTACATTCTAAATTGATGATCTGCTGTGGTGACCCCTAACAGGATCAGCCAAAAGGAGAAGAAGAACATTAGTCTTTATAGCTATAGAGTCACAAATAATAATTAAGCCAAACCATACAGAGCCAGCAGCACAAGCCCTATAAAAACTTATCACATTTTGTCTATTTTCAGCAACTAAAAATTGAAACCTGAAAAGAATTTTAAATAGAACATAAAAAATTGTCAAGACACAAGTCGGTTGATCATAAATCCACCTGAAGACTCCTGCTTAGTGCAGTGGATTGGAGTGCCATGTGTTAAACCGATGAGAAGTGAGTTCGATTCTGATTGATGGCAGTATGGACAACCAATGCCGTTTCTTATGCTGCAGGGCAAGGATATAATCTCTAGCAGGCTAGAATTATCCCAGTGTTAGGGGGTGTTTTACTGGGTGAAAGTACCAGAGCAGGGGTGCAGTCTGACCATCATTTGCTTTCACCTCCTTGCAGTGCTAAAAAAATGAAGTAAATTTTGCTCCAGACTAATTCTAATGATCTGTTATAAATGTTACATGCTATGACTTGTGCCAACATTATGTTGTAATTTTTTATCCAGTTTGCCCTTTCAAAGTTTCTATTACCTCCTAACATCTGATTACTATCCGTACTATCCAGGGCCCTGGGAAATTTCCATCGTTCTTTAGCGGGGGATATCGCCCTCCTTGAAAAACATGGGTTTAAGCAAAAGTAACTCAAAAGTAATGCACATTTAAGTTACCAGTTACTAAAAAAGTAATATGTTACTATTACTTCATTGCTATTTTGGAAAAAGTAACAAGTTATATTAATAGGTACTAGATATATATTGTAATATATTACTCCCATCACTGCTCCTCACATCATACTAAGTCTGAGTCTCAAGACTGGTTTCACTGTAATCAGGATTAGCCAAGCTCACTTTCAAAGATTCTTAAACCCCATTGGTAACTTTGGTTTGCAAAACCTTTCACTCTTCCTTTATCCCTCACTGTCTCCCCTCACATTGGCTGCTACGTCTTTAGGTTAATTGTCAAGCCCCCCTGCACCTACTAACCCCCCATGAAACCTAAATATACTAACTCCGAGATCACTGTACAGTGAAGAGAACGGTAATGTACATTGCTATACAGAGCAGAATGGGAACATTACCATTCTCTTCACTGTAGCACGATCTCGGATTTAGTATATTTAAGTTGCAGGGAGTGCGAGGGGGGCTTGCTGCCCCTGCAAAAACTTGTTTTTTGCAGTTGCCATTTTTTTTTTCTTAATTTCGAGATTTCAGAAGCTCGAGATTCTGGGTTTGATATTATGAATCTCGGGATTCTCATCTTTTGAAATTAAGAAGTGGACCCATATACATTTATAAGTTCGAAACACATATGGCCGAGACCATATGTTCGAACTTATAAAAGTCTGATCTGACTGAATGGAGATCTCCATACAGAGCAGAAAGGGAAGATCTCCCATTTCCACAATGTAGTGCGATCTCGGAGTTGGTATATTTAAGTAAGAGGGGTGGGGGGGGTGCAGGGGGGCTATAGATGTTTATATTTGTGTTTTTTTGTTTTTTGTGGTTTTACTTTGCCTTTCAAACTTTTACATGTTCGAACATATGGTCTCGCCATATGTGGTTCAAACTTGTAAAAGTTCGATCGACTGAAGTAGACCCATATATATATACATATATATATATATATATATATATATAGATATATATATATATATATATATATATATATATATATATATATATATATAGTATGGCCTTTCTTATCATTACAGTTATCATTACAGTTATTAATTTTACATCTTTCCCTCTTACACCTCATGGCTTAGACTGCAACATGGCCTCCCCTGTGCAATCCCAACTGGCCAACAGGATTGCTATGCACGACTCTTTAGTGACATTTACTTTGATGATCCAACAATTCTAGTGCAATATTGAAACTATTACAAAAGCAACTAAGCAGCTAATCAACATGAACTCAGTCTTTTGAAGATAACAGACATGATGGAAAAGCATCAGCTTGATCAAAATTAGCATAACGTATCCCTCCAAAGACAAGCATATCAGGTCACCCAATAGATGCAAACACAATATAGAATGGAATTAAAGTTGGATGGCCTAGAAAATCTGAGCCTGAGGAATAATTTTCACATCATAAGATTTCTATAGAGAAGAGCAATAACTGTGAAACCTTCTGCTTTTCAGAGAGTGTATTGTATTATGACTAGAATCAGGATTTCCAACCATATTCAATTTTTTTTTTTTTTTTTTGCAAGAGCACTTGGAAACAATTTTACCTTTGCTGGTGTATCTGTTAGACTTGCTCCTGACTGCTGTAATTAGTTATTTCACAATCATAAATTCGTGGTCCATACAAAAATGAAATTAAAGGATTTGGCTATAAGTTGTCAGCTTTACTTCCCAACCCTTCCTTGCATGCCATACACAGATCGGGAAGCTTTCTATGAGATGCCTGCAAATGCAGATATTTCTTTGGAAACCATGATTTTAAGGCAGCCATTTAAAAGTAATTTGGAGAGGATGGAGCCCATGGAAGCTGGACATCAGGAGAATGATGTTGAATGCCACATAACACCTGTCAAGTCTCCACAAAGCAAGAAGCAAAAATCCTCCATATAGCCAACCCCTAAGGCATATGCAGAAACTGGCAGTGCAGCAGAAGTTTTGCAACTGTCAAAACATCTAACTGATATGACTTCCTGATGAAAGATTTGGAAAATGAAGAGAAGTCAGAATTCAGTTCCAGATGACCTGGTTTACCTTTGTGGCCTAACCAATCCTGAATTGGTACCTCAGACGGTGAGTACTATTACTGATGGCCAGCACATTACATAAATTGCTCACGAACTATAATTTTACATCTAACTCCTTGGAAGGGTATATACTTCTTAGCATGCTCAGAAATTATCCAGCAAGAAGGTGGGTAGACCTGGACTGATTCAGTTACTGGCTTATGTCAGCATTTTATGAGATTTATACCACACTGTTGTAACCATATGGTGAAAGAGAAGATAGTTGTTATAGATAGCCCAACTGCTGGAACTTGTGTTTAGTCTTATGATTTAACACTTTATTTATATAAGCTTAGTAATTATCAACATGTTGTACCTTTTCAATTTCTTTGCTTCTTCCTCAGTTGTAGATTACAATAAATAAATGCAGTTTTTTGACTGGTTGCTTTGGGAGTTACAAAGCTAACCACTTACTATTGTATGCGATCTGTATTTGTCTGCATTCATATGTTCAGATGAGTACAGTTGGGCATATAATGTGATAATACATTCAGTCTCTGCTCATTTGTAGCATTTACATGTTTTACCTGCATGGTAGACAGGTACAAGGCTGTTACCTATCTTAGACTTGGTTTATAGTTGTACATGGATGACTGATATCTTAGACAGGTACAGTTCTTCTCACTCTTGACCTCATTTGCCATTTGTAAATTCAGTAGACTGTCTGATTTTATGACTAATATACATGTTGTACATAGGTATATATATTCTGTAGGCCTGCACAGACAGGGTACATTTCCCACAATCACCACATGCCAGTTTTCCTTGATTATAAATGGGATGAAAACCTGGCTTTAATGTGCTTAATCCTAAACAATTTATGTAACTGAAGTACAGCAAGTAGATTCAAGATATACAGATAAATATATTGCATTGTTAAGTATGATTCATAGTAAGTACACCCTGAATAAGAATTTATAAAAATGTTAACACTAAACTAATATTTACAAAATGCAAAATAACTGCAAATGCCAATGTAGTATCTTCACACCAGTAAATCAAAAGGAGCACATGCAGTCTTATATCTGAAGTCACTGAAAATAATTGCAATTGTGTAAAGATAATCAACTGAAAGATCCTTGAGCACCCAAAATAAAATACCAACAGTAAATATGTGAAGGTTGCAGGCAACAGAACTATCGGGTGCATAAACAGGCACATATACACAAATAGTAAAGAAACTGGGGTTGGGATTAAGAAAGAATCTGGTGGCAAGAGTAAACAACTGTGGAAAAAAAGGAACAGTTTTCACAATCACAGAAAAATGGTATTAGCCTCAATAAAGAAAGCCTTATTGTTAGCTAATTTGCATTATTTCTAAATCAACCAGTATTACCGCTAGAGATATATAACTCTCCATTGTGGTAATCATTGCTGGTAGCCCACGCATCACATTAGCACAGGCACCCCATCAATCACTCTACCACACACGTGCACACATTCAAACACTCACACACACGCACACACGCACACACACACACACACACACACACACACACACACACACACACACACACACACACACACACACACACATCCTCAAGTCTTCCTGATTTTGCAGAATGCCTCTTATATTTGCTATGTCTGTTGTCACAAAGTCATACAGTCATTAAATAATTCCAGACATTAGAGTTTTATCTTTCTCATGGTTTAATTACAGATTTTGGCTGCAAAATCTGTTGCTCTATTAACCTTTTAACTTAAGAATAATATTTTAAAAGTCCCCTGTTGTCTAGTGTCCCACCCCCTGTATATAGCCTTTGCTCATTAGTCTAGGGAGAGTTGAAAGGTATGGAAATCCCCCACCCAGATAGTTATTCCCCCTAAAGCAACCACCCAAGCAAATGTGTACGGGCGGGTGGACAGTCAGATACCCCCAGCAATACCTTTCTGCTAAACTCCCAGACACCTGCTATGCAGTATCTTCTACTGAAAGTAATGGGCAGATGTAGTCTTTTGGCTGTGTTAATTAATGTGGCTGGCCATGTTAATTTACACAGCTAAGTGATTCAGAGAATCACTCAGTTGGGTAAATACTTTATTATATGAATTTCCAGCAGGGAGCACATGGCTAATTATCATATGCTACTTGCCTGGAATGTCTTAGTAGCATTGCTGTAGGCAGTGAATACAGCCCACTGTGGCAGTTCTACAGACCACATAGAATCAATATGGTGGGGATGTTCATGAAAAAGAAAGAGCTACCACCAGTAAAAATGGCTGTGTTATGGCTTACTGCTAGTGCTAGCCCTTTATGAATCCCGGGGTGGGATGCTGCAACAAGGCTGTAATACTGCAATGTATAAAGCTGGAATACCTTAACACCTGGAAGCTCTTCATGATACAATCAGTATAATAGTACCCCATGCTGAAAATGCCAAGGCCACACAAAAAACAATTATCCAGATCCATTACATGCAACATATAAACTAACAGTGGTTGCAAAATATAGAAACAGTCTGAGTACCAAGAATGCCAAAGCCCAAAAAGCATTATGATTTACATGCCTGCTTTCAGTTGTACAAGCTGTAAAAACAACCACTGTAAAGCCTTCTAATCAATGAAAAAAATATCCAGGTACGCAGAGTGGAGAGTCAAAGATAATAAAGAAAATTGACTGATGTGGACCTAGGAGGCCAACTGCCATAATCTTGGACCCAACACAAACACCAGTCGGATTATGAAAGTGCAATCACCATTCTGTTGGAAGTGAACTTCAGAAATTTCACAAATAAATATAAATCTGCCTTTCTGGTGAGTAAATCTTTCTCAGCTACATTTTGGAAAATGTACCCCTGTATCTCTTAATTAATATATTTTGACTCCAAGGTCACATCATCTAATGGAAAAGGGAATTTCATTTGCAGTGACCTCATTCAAGAAGAATGCACTTTTACACTGAGAAATAGTCAAAGAACAGTCAATAAAAATCTACCAAGAGCACCTACATAATTAGAGGCAGCTGCAAAAAAAAAAAAAAAAAATGTGTACGCAATAGTTATATTGTAAGGGTGCCAGTTATAGTTATCGTACTAACTTAAAGTAACTGACTATGCATAGTAGAGCAACTGCACCCAAAAGAAAACGTGCATGAATTCATTTCAAACAAGCAGGCAATTGTACAATAGGGTATTAGTATCAGTACAACCTTAACAGGTACAAGTGAGGCTATTAGCATCTTAAAATGAAAGGTAACATTTAAACCATCTTCATGACTAAAATTAGGCAATCTTCATCATCATCATCATCAACCCCCCTTTTCCCATTTTCCACAATGGGTCAGGGTATCACATCACCTGTTGCTAGCTCTCTGTTTATTCAATCCCACATTCCTGCCTTCTTTGACACTCATGACTGCCTGTCACAGATCTTCTCTCAAACAATCCATTTCCTGTCTATCCCAAATCTTCTTCACCAGATTGTCTTTTGCTTTTTTGCACATGTGCTCAAACCACCATAATGTGTTGTCTTTGATCTTTTCTGCAATATGAACCACTTTGGCTTCTGCTCTTATGTCCTTATTTCTTCATCTGTCCCACAGTGTGCATCCTACCACCCATCTCAGGCACTTCATTTCCATCACCTCTAGCTTTCTTATCTGCTCTGCCTTAACTGACCAGGTTTCTGTAACATACAGTAGTACTGGTCGCACCACTGTTTTGTACATCTTATTTTTCAGCTTCTTTGACATTCCTCTGTCATACACTATACCTGGCACTCTATGCCAGTTAGCTGCAGCCCCTCTGATCCTTTGACCTCTTCATTCAGACTTATCTTCTCCTCAACCACCCCTCCAAGATAACCAACAAACTGAACCGACTCAAACTAGAAAATTCTCCACAGGGTGAGGAGGCATGATTTTTGCATTTTTCATCCAACATCCCTCTCAGATATTTAAAGCTGTTAACCTGTTCCCCTGTCTTCCGTTCTGCCTCAGCTTCTTCCGATTTCCCCAGTTTGCTGGAATTACTACTGTCTTACCCATACTTTGCTTCATTGCATGTGCTTTCAGTTTTGCATTCCATTCCCGTATCCTTTGCTAAAGTTCATGTTGGGATTCTGCCTGTAATGCCACATTGTCTGCATTCAGCAACTTTGCTGAACTGTCTCCTGTGACCTGTTTGCTAATGTAATCCATCACCAGTATGAACAGCACACCCACTCCCACTGGCAACCCCTCTGTGAAACTTAACACTGCTCATACTCAAGTCATTGGATCTTTGTTCATAGCATGCACTAATTCTACTAATGTTTCTGGGACTTCAAACCACCACAGGACTGCCCAAATCAGCTTTCTTGGGACCTTGTCATACTTCTCCAAATCTAGGAATGACCGATTGGACTCTTTCCTCACCTTTAGCTTCTTCTCAACTATCTTTTTCACTGCAAACACTGGATCAGTTGTGCTGCATCTTGATCTGAATCTGAACTGTTCATCTCCCATCTAACTTTGTACTACTTTGCATATCCATTTATCAGTCACCATCTCCAGAACTTTCATGTAATGTGACAAGAATCTGATACCCCTGTACTGCCCACAGTTGTAGATGCCCACTTTTTTGTGCATTGGCATTATTCTCCAGTCATCTATGATGTGCCTTTCTCTCCACACTGCTATGAGTACCCTCAGGAGCCATTTGTCCTATCTCATCCAGCATCTTAATCATATCTGCTGCGACCTCATCTGAGCCTGCTGCTTTCCCTGATTTCATTTTCCCTAGTGCTATTCTTACTTCTTCAAAGGTGGGCTTCTTCTCTCATTGTAGGCTGTGTCTGGGTAGTACAGCTTTTGTGAGATTTTCTTAATTCAGAAGCTGCTGGAAGTATTCTTTCTGTTTGCCTTTGATGTCCTGTTGACTGGTGAGCAAACTTGTTGCTGGCATTCTTTATGAAAGGTGTCTAACTATCTTCTTTATTTTCCTGTCTTTGCCTTGCAACCTGATATAGTTTCTTTGTGCCACCTACTGAGTCACTTTCCAGAAGCTGGTAGAGTGTCTCTGATGCCCTGTTCTTTGCTATTATAACTCCTTTCTTAACCTCTTTGTTAGCCATCCCGTATTCCTTCTTAGCCTGATCCATCTTTTCTATCTCCCATTTTTTCCTGCACTCCTTCTTTCTTTTGATGACTTCCTGGACTTCTGCATTCCACCACCAGTTTTCCTTACGTAGCTTATTTCCATAGCTGGCTCGGCCACATATTTGCTCTGTAGTCCTCACACATGCTGTTTTGAGGAGCCGCCATTCTTCTTCAACTCCACCTATTTCCTTCTCATCTTGGGGTGCTAGAACCCTGAGTAATTCCTTGAACTGTTGTGCTTTTTCTCAGTTAACTTGACCTTACAGCCATCTCTGACCACTGCTTGCAGTTGATTGTGGCAACCAGCGGTTTATGCTGTGGACTGACTGTTTCACTGGGGATGACTTTGCAATCACTGATTCTACCACAGTGCCCTTTCCTTACTAGGAGAAAATCTACCTGAGTTGCATGTTGGCCAATCTTGTATATGATCTTGTGGCTGTCTGTCTTTCTGAACCATGTGTTCACTACTATCAAGCCATTTGACAGAAAGAAGTTTAGAAAGGCCTCTTCTTTATTCCTGTTGCCCTACCCATGTTGAACAAGGAAGTTCTCAATTGTTCTGTCTGTCCCGATATGTGTATTCAAGTCACCCATTATCAACACCAATTCATGTTGTCCTGCTTTATCTAGCAGGTCCTGCAACTGCTGTTTGAATGTACTCTTCTCTTCACTATAAGAACCATGCTGTGGGTCATAGGCTGAGATTATGAATACTGCCCTATCATTAGACTGGAGTCTTATTGCTATGAGTCTGTCACCAATTCTGATGACATCCCTCACTGCCTTCTGAAGCTTCTCTTTCACCACAATTCCCACACCATTTCTAACCTGTCCAACTGTTGTCCTTCTCCTTCCATTTTGTCTCTTGTCCAGCCTTGTCCATATGGCTGGGACACATTGGCCAATAGGAGCACATACACCACTCACACCATTACTCATGCCCATTTGATGACATTAGTCAACATGACCAAATTGTTTTACACCATTGAGTGGCTAGCCATGGGACAGCACACAGTCTGTGATCCTTGTTATCCTATCTTGTGAATACTGCACACCACAGTAGATCCCCAAAGCAATTAGTCTATACAACTCTTCCCCCTGTAGGGCATCATGTAGAGCCTGTGCTACTGCCTTGACCTGTGTCACATGATCAAGTTTTCAGAAACTGGAAATTCATATGGACAAGACCATATGAACAAGTTTCCAAACATCAAAAAGATAAAAAAACACACACACACACACACACATGCGCGCACACACAGATATACATACACATATAAAGGTTTACTATCAAAATTATGAAAGCTGAACCATGATAGGTCACATCCCCGAACCAGAACAACAGAAGCCAGCAAGACCACTGCTCAGAATGTCAATTCGTTCGAAAGGCATGAATCAGCATTCGATAGTTACAGGGCCACTCACAATCTGAAAAAAAAAACACTGTTGTCCAAGCATACATATTTATACTGTTTTTCAGGGGGGCGCACCCCCTGCTAATTAGATTTTCTAACTCCAAGATCACTCTACAGTGAGGAAAAGGGTAATTTTCCCGATCCCCACTATAGTTCGATTCAGTTCAAAACAGCATCTCTCATAACCGAGAACGGAAGCCATGGGTCGACATTGCAGAGTGTATAGGATTTTGGTTTGCAATTTTGCTTATTTGCACCTTTACCCTCAACCTTATGAACGACAGTAAGCTGATTTCATAATTTTGATAGTAAACCACATATATATGCTGCACCTACAAATTAGCGAATACCCTGAGGTTCTCCAATCTTATATTTATTTGGTATATATTCTCCTTTTGTTCTATTAGTCTCACACTTCCAAGGACTGCAAAATAGGGCTTCACAATTTTAATAGGATCTCAAAGAGTGACTTAGCTAATCAAAATGTTTTATAAAAATAATTGTGCCCATTTTTTTATTTCAGTTTTTATACACTAAATAACACTCAAAGAAATAATGTTTGTACATGAAGAATACATCTTTAGCAGAAATATTTTTAAACTTGAAACTTTCATAGGAAAAAAGTGCCACAAAATCTACAGATATCCGAATAAATATGGCAAAAGTGAGACTTGGCATTTGCTGAAGCACAAGATTTTTGGATTCAAATGTTAACAAAATAAAAACATGTACAGTGTTATATGTAATCAAACTCATTACTACAGTACCAAAGTAAGGCATTGTCACAACCATCCTACTAAGCCCTAAATTAAAACAGTTACAGTAACATAATATGCAGATCGACATCTATTTTATTCAACAGAGATAAATGTCTCATTTCTTTTACCACTTATCCAAAACTAGTCTCATTTGCAAAAGCAAAATGCATCTTGTGTGCCTGTCTTGTGAAATTATTTCACTTATGAAACAAAAGTACTACTTTTTTAATGGCCCATTTGTTTACTTTCAGATTTGAAAGCTTACGTGAAGCCATTTTAGGTTGCTCCAACTAAGTACCAGCACCTGCAATCATTTACTAAAATCAGGCAACGTCTTTTCAACTTGTACTAGGCTTTTTCCTCACAGCTGTTACTCTTCTACTTTCAGTCAGCTAGTTTTGTTTCTCCATCACATTACACCACACCATTCCCTTTTATTTCCTCGTCACCTGCTTATGAATCATAATTTGTAGTTCTTAACCAATGTCTTTATGTTATGTCTAATTTGTTATAATTATTTAAACTGCATATGTTTTTGTTTTATTTTTGAAGGTTGTAAAATTATTGTTCTTAAAATGTTTTGTAATAATTTAGAGCTTTTCTCCCCAGGCCTCCACTGAAAATGGGCTTCTACCCAGTCAGACAGTTCTGTTAATCAAATGTCAACAAATAAACAAATAATGCTTTTATTAGTGGTATGCTAGCCAAAAACATGACCAAACCGGACTGTCTACCCAAAGCAATGCACTTGCCAATCATAAGACACTTAGTGTTCAGGACATTCATTAGATAGTCTTGCTGAAAACTTTCCATGACCTTCCATAGAGTAGAAGTGAGACTGATAACAATTATCTTCCTTAACTACTCGGGGGAAATGAAACTGTCATTGCCATATTCTGTTTTTCTGTTACAGCACTGGTCTTTATACAGGTTTTGCACTGTTTTGTTAGTGTTTTATTATGTATTTTTGACATTTTTTTTTACATTTTGATAGGGGGTAGACCAAAATTATCTGGTCCATGACCATTATCTTGCAAGAGTGAGTGATACATATTAGCTGCATCCACTGAACTCCAACTCCATGGGAATCAACAGAGTCACACATATGGGTTTAGGGACTAAATAAGAAAAACATCCCTCAGTGGCTGCCTGGATGACACTGCACCATGATTACAGTGATGTACAAACTGACAAATGATCAGCTTGCAATGGGTAACCCAACTGCAGCAAAAAAAAAAAAAAAGAATTAATCAAGCTCCTTACTTATTCATTAAATTGACCCCTTCCTGTCCAGTGTACATTCAGTACCTGGTATACAACATTCATATTTCATTTAAAATTTTGTGGCAAAGTGCTAATTTGGTATTTTTGCCTGGTAACCAAATTTCCATTGTTCCTCCCCCACCACTTTTACAGCAACTGTGTCTCAACTCAGGTCCCCTTATATTTCCAGTGCACATAAAGGACATGTTGTATTCATCTCACACTCCCCTGGATAGCTCCTACACAGGGGTCACCTCTGCCTCCTGGACCATTTTAGCTAATTTCTTCCTGTTACTCTTGTATTCCCATCATCAAGATGTATGTCTCAACATATATGCCCTCACTTTTCTCTTTTTCATTCTTCGTATTCCCAGCAGTGTGTCTCATCTTCTCTGAGGAAGGACTTCTCCTCTATCTATGCTTTTTTCTTAATGCAACCCCGCTAGCAAGCATACAGATCTTAATGAACCTTGGAAGTTATTTTCTGGCATTGTTTTCTGTTCTCATCTGTCCTGAAACTGTCCCCCCATTCCTGTGGTGGAGCTTATAAAACTAGTCTAACAGCTTTTGTGTTATCTGATTGCTTCAAGACTTGCTGATTTAAAAATAGCTTCTTTTGTAAATTCTTACACACACTGTTGGAAACTCCTGGTTTTCTGGCTGAAGTGTGATTCTCAAACAATCTGGAAATATATCGCTGATTGATAAGTATATTTCTTGGCATTTTAACCTTTCAGAGTTCTGCATTGTCTTAATTTTGCCTGACTGAAATATTTTTTTTGACTGACTGAATTAATTTATATATATTCTGGCATTGTTTTCTGTTCTCATCTGTCCTGAAACTGGTTTCCCCTTCCTCCCACCCTATTCTTGTGGTGTTGTTATAGCTGGTAGCTTTGCAGTTGCCTGGCCCTACTGTAAATTTGATCTGGGACACCCCTCCAAGTCTAGTGTTCACTCTACTTAATACAGAGAGAACATTTGACAAGGCCAACCTACTTTCTCTCTCCTTGCACTTTACTAACAACAACAAAATGCACTTTATTCATTTGCTTTTACTGTATTTGTGTTACTTCCTACTTTAATACCTAATTTTGCTTTAGCCTCTTCTTAAAAGTACTCAACTGTAATTATTCTGCTGCATTTATTACTGCTTGGTAGTAGCCTGATTAAATTGTAACTATTATTCTAAGCCTGTTGGTTTAAGCACTTGGGCTTCAGACCAGTTATTTTACATTAAGGTTTGTGGTCTGCACTCTTTTGGGTGGAGAGGCTAGATTCTGCCCTTCTGAGATGGAAATTTCTGGTTAAAGGCTTACTGTGCCTGCTTATTTGAGCGGTTTCTTTCTGAAATTGGTGTGCCGTGTTTGTTGTACCATACACTAGATTCAGGCCTGCTGAATATAGCTTTGTTTGTATAACTTGAGCACTAATCCAGGCCATCTATTTTTGGAGAAGGTTCCCCTGCACCCTAGTGGCAGGAGTGTGCAGTTAGAACTTGTCTGATTGAAGATTGCTGGAAAAGGGCTCAGTCTTGAGCTTTTTTACTGGTTAAAACTGAGTAATTTGTTTAAATCAGTTTGCTCATTTTCTATTGTTATATTAAAAAATGCACTTTATTCATCTGCTTTTACTGTATTTGTGTTTCTTCCTACTTTATTAATTTATATTGCTTTTGCTGCCTGTTGTGAAAAGTACTTAATTGCATTTATTCTGCTGCATTTATTGTTACTTGTTAGTAGCTTGATTAAATTGTAACTGTTATTCTAAGCCTTTGGTTTAAGCACTTGGGCTTCAGACCAGTTGTTTTACATTAAGAAGGTCTGTGGTCTGCACTGCTGTGGCAGAACAGGTAGCTTACATCCTTCTAAGTTGGGAGCTGCCAATTGAAGGCTTAGTGTCTGTTATTCTAAAAGTGCATTAGTTCTGGTTTAAGCACTTGGGCTTAGGGCCAGTTATTTTACATTAAGAAGGTGTGGTTTGCACTATTGTGGGAGGAGAGGGTAGATTCTGCCCTTCTGAGCTGGGAGGTTCTGGTAAAAGGCTTACTATGCCTGCTTATTTGAACTGTTTCTTTCTGAAATTAGTATACCTTGTTTGCTGTAGCATAGACTAGATTCATACTTGCTGAATCTAGCTTTGTTTGTAAAATTTGAATCCAGGCCATCTTTTTTGGAGAAGGTTCTCCTTCACCTTAGAGCAGGAGTGTGCAGTTAGAACTTGTCTGATCGAAGACTACTGGAACGGGGTTCAGTTTTTAGCTTTTTATTGGTTAATAAATTAATTTGTTTAAATTGGTTTGCTCATTTGGTACTGCTATATTAAAAAAATGCACTTTATGCATCGCCGCTTAGCTAGGGTTAAACTATTCCGAAAGTTTCCCTTAGAACTAGCCAGTTTTTTAGTTTTAGCACTCAAATCTGTTTCTTTGAACTCAGCACTTGTTCAGAACTCCTTGTAATCACTAAATATGCTACAAATTACTACAGCACTCAACTTTCCTCACTTGTCCAGAGGAAAACTGTTTTTAGTACTTAATAAGCACCTATCCAGGCAAGTCTATGGGTCAGCTCCCGGTGTTTTCTCCTGTCTACCTGATATATCTGGGCATCTTTGGGCAGTGCAGCAAATGTCTCATGTACACAGATAACCCTCTCCTCCTACCACCCAACACTACAACCTGTGAGAGATGCACTTATATAGCCAAACTGGAAGCAAAGCTCTCTTCACCCAAGACTGGACTAGACAGTCAAGAGGAGAGGGTAAACACTTGCACCACACCACACTCATCACATAGTCCCTTAAAACCTACACCACCAAAACACACACATAGAAACACAAAGCACACACCTACATTCACGGAGGTTCTCAGTAAAAATCTGCCCAAGCAACAGAGACAACCAAAGCAGAAATACAAGCAACCTCCACCCCCAATACAACCCAAATGGCACATAGCCCACAAACTCAGTGTGCCACTCAACCACAGCCCATAAGGCATAACAACCTATCCAACACTCTAGTCATAGGTGACTCTATAGTCAGACACACTGATGTTCCACTCACCAGGCTAAACAAGGAGAAAATTACTGTCAGCTGCTTGTCGGATGCCAGGATCTGCCACATAATGCACACACTCAGGTCACTCCACAAGTACAAATATGACTCTGTCATTATCCATGTTGGTGGGAATGACCTGAGATGTACCTGCCTGGACTACATGAAAAGAGACATGTAGGAGCTCTCCGATCTTGTAGCCCAAGCAGGTATGAACCTAGCCCTGAGTAATATCCTGCCGTCACCTAGAATGATACCACAGTGCAAGGACAAAATGATTGACTTCAACTATTGGAAAAGCTTCTGGTGTCATTCTAAAGGGATCCAGTATCTGTCTGCCAGGGATGACATGATCCACAGACCATGATGCTTTGCCAGAGATGGCCTGCACCTGTCGCCCTTGGGATTCCAGATACTGGCTAAGGCTCTTGCCACCCCTATAGTGCCTTTTTTAGGCAAGGCTCAAATGACAAATTCTCCTTCTGTAACAGGTACAAGCAAGCTGGAGGGTAATGCTACTCAATGCTAGAAGTCAAAACCTCAAAATGCACTCACTCGAGGCACTCCTTAAAATGGAGAACATCCACATCTGTGCAGTGACAGAGACCTGGTTCAATGCTCCATAGAGCACTCCTGCATTACCAGGCTATAATGCATACCACACCTTTCAGCCACCTAACCTGGACCGAAACACTAAAGGTGGAGGCATGCCCATATTCATTAAGGATATCCACACCTCCAGGCTAGTTGCTCAGCATAATGCATCCAAGATTATCCAAATGCAACTAACTCTCATCAAGACCACAATCCAAATTGTAGTTTGTTACAGATCCCCCCACCATGCCCCAGGATTCCCACTCTTCATTTCTTGATACACTGGAAAATATTAGGGTACAACCTAATACCCTAACAATGGGTGATTTTAACTACCCCAACATTAACTGGGAATACTACTCATGTACCAACTCTTTTGCTCAAAGTTTTCTGGAATTTATAAATTCCATAGCCTTGGATCAACTTATCCATACCCCCACCAGGGGCAGCAATATCCTAAACCTGATCATTACCAATATGGGCGACCGGTGTTCCACACCACAGGTCAATTTCTCATTAATCAGATGTGACCACAAGCTAATCACCCTAGACATCCACATCTCACCCCCACCCACCATTAGGGAAACCACAGTAAAAAATTTCTCCAAAGCCAACTTCACGCATCTTAAGACAGAAGTGGCAAACTTCAGGACACCCATGCAGATGGACAATAGAGGTACGACTGCTGAATCCTACACAAATGCACTTTATAAGCACTAAAACGAGTGCATGGATCATGCTATCCCTAACAGAACCAAGATGCTATCCTCCAAAAAAAAGAAGCCAATCTGGTGGTCCCCTGGCATAAACAAACTCTACAACAGAAGAAAGAAACTGCTGCAAAAAAGAGTAAAATCCCATGATTGGAGAAACTCCCTGGTCAGCCGGAGTAAGAAGCTGAGATCCCTCATAAAATCTTCCAAAGCTAGTTAAGAAAACAAAATCACCACTGTTTCTAAAGACAACCACAAAGCATTCTATAGCTATGTCAAGAATCTCAATGGCAACACTCAGATCTGCTCTAAGTTACAGTACAATGGCACTAAATATACAGAACCAACTGATATTGCCAACATCCTGGCAGATATGTTCAATACTAACTTTACCCCCCCTCTCACTCCCTAAAGGACCCATCTCTATACTGGAAGAATGCAAAGTTCCTGTAATCATGGCTGTACAGGTAAAAACCACACTCTCCAAAGCCAAAAATACAGCATCCATGGGACCTGACAACATCCCAAGCTGCGTTCTACATGAACTACAGAACAAACTGGCACCCCACCTAAGTACCATGTTCAGTCGTAGCTTCACCTCAAGCTTTGTGCCCACTTAATGGCACACAGTGACAGTTATCCCACTCCACAAAGGGGGATCCACCATGGACCCTGGGAACTACCACCCCATTAGCCTGACAAGCCTGGTCTGCAAGACCATGGAACGTATCATCATGGAACTTATAAACAAAGACACTGGTAATCTCCAAACTCTGGACTCCACCCAGTTCGGGTCTGTAAAAGGCAGATCATGTCTCCTAAATCTGACAGACTTCTTTGAAGCAGTCACCAAAGCCGTAGATGAGGGTAAGGTGGTTCACACAGCCTATCTAGATCACGCCAAGGCTTTCAACACCATCCCCCTCTCTGGAAATATAGATAAACTCACTAAACTAGGTATAAATCCCAATGTCACAAGATGGACTGCCAACTGGATCACTGACAAAACCCACACTGTGAAAGTAGCAGACTTCAGACCAGTGACAAGTGGAGTACCACAGGGTTCAGTCCTGAATCATCTCCTGTTTGGTATCTACTTCTCTAAAGTACAGGCTAACACAGAAGGCCTTTGGCTAAAGAAGTTTTCAGATGACTGTAAACTAGGAGTCATAATCCAAACTCCTAATAATGTGGACATCCTACAAAAGGGCCTCACTGAGACAGATGCCTGGTGTCAAAACCATAGCCTCAAGTTCAATGCCAAAAAGTGCATTGTCATCCCTTTTGGTAAAAACTCTGTAGCCATGAACTACCACATAGGCGGTAGTCTACTTAACACCGAAAGTGTGATAAGAGACCTTAGGACACAGGTGGACAGTAGTCTCGCCTTTGATAATCACATCGCTACAGTAGTCAGGAAATCCTTCTACGTGGCACACCTCATCACAAAAGGTTGCTCATCCAGGAAAAAAGAGGTCATTGTTCCCCTCTACTAATCACTCATTAGACCCATTATAGAGTACAATGCCCCTTTTGGTTTGTACCTCCCAAGACATCTACAATAAGTGGAAAGACCACAGAAATACCCCACAAAGAGGATTATTGGCCTAAAACAGATGCTCTATGCAGACTGTCTCAGAAAACTCCAGCTTTACTCCGTCGCATATTGCCTACTCGGAGGCGATCTCTACCTAACATACAAAGCTATGTCAAACTCAGAGCTGTTGGACATGCTCCACTTAAAGAAATCCCAATCCCTCCGAGCTACATGCTCTAGGGAACTAAACCTTGTCACCACAATAAACAGAACATGTTGGAGGGATAGATTCCTGTCCCAGAGACTTCCTATACTCTGGAACAAACTACCTATCTATATCAAACAAAGCTCTTCATTAGCACTCTTCAAGAAAAATATTGATGATTGGATGGGAAATAGGAAATTCACCCCAGGGATCACTTCTGTGGCTCTGCTCAACAGGGGCACAGGTAAATAATTTTTTTGGGTGGCGAAAGCCACGGTACCTTTTTGGCTAGGCTTATATAGATTATATAGAGCCTAAGGCCAATAGCCTAGTACCTACCTATGAACCTTTGAACCTATGAACTTGCAGTCATGTCTTTTTATAAGTAAAGTAATGCAAGACTTATTAACTCCAAGACTGTTAATTCTGCATTTTCTAAAATGCTAATTTATTTTTAATTAGCATAGTTAGACCCCCATTCAAATAAATGGGCAGTACCTGTGTTAAGATGACCAAAGGATTACAGAGTGTTTTCATATGTGAAGGTTACTCTACAGTGTGGTATCATGACACTGCAGTGTCTGGCTTTAATGATTCATAAGCTACAGATTATTCTTTGGAATTTGTGGGATGCAGACAAAGAGAGTGTGCTATTAGGATATTATCACTGTACATTGTGGCATACACACAAAGAGAGTGCGCTATTAGGATATTATCACTGTACATTGTGGCATACACACAAAGAGAGTGCGCTATTAGGATATTATCACTGTACATTGTGGCATACACACAAAGAGAGTGCGCTATTAGGATATTATCACTGTACATTGTGGCATACACACAAAGAGAGTGCTATTAGGATATTATCACTGTACATTGTGGCATACACACAAAGAGAGTGTGCTATTAGGATATTATCACTGTACATTGTGGCATACACACAAAGAGAGTGCACTATTAGGATATTATGATCACTGTTCATTGTGGCATGCAGTCAAAGAGAGTGCGCTATTAGGATATTATGATAACTGTCCATTGTGGCATACAGACAAAGAGAGTGTGCAATTAGGATATTATAATCAGTGTCCATTGCTGTAACAGTGCTGCATTGTTAATAAACTATAGTATGTCTCTGTTTGGGATTGAAGTACATGAGCTTACATTTGTTCATACAAAGTGGTAGTTTGTTAACTATGAGACAAATAACATACTTTATCAATCACCCAATGTAGTGTGAGACTAAAAGCAGCATCATTAACAAATACAGCTTTCTTAACATAATCAACATATTTACTGTGTCAAAGGTCCTGACCAATGTTACACTCTAAGGTGCACATTTCAAGCAGCAAATGTCCTTTTGCTGAACCCAGCCACATTCCTTTTCTAGTCTATGACTGAAATATTGTCAGAGGCCTAGACAGAAAAAGTTAGTTGGATAAAGTGTTTTGCATCCAAGTGATAGGCAGGCACAGAAATCCAAACCTATTAAGAGCACATACATGTGGAGAAAGGGGCTCCATCAGCATACTCCTGTGACTGTGTTTAACTTTCTGTTGATATTTAAGTGGGCATATGCAAGCACAATTTGCATGGTACATTGGCTGTTAGTGAACAATGTCTTCTAGTGTGAAGCTTTAGGTCATCTTTTTATTGCACTTTTGTTTTGAATGAGAAGAACATCCATTTGTACACACCAGCAATGAAATACTCTAACAGCATGATACAATTATTACTTTATTCTGCATGTTATGTACATAGGATGACATTACTTTATCCTGCACTTTATGCACATAGGCTGACATTACTTTATTCTGCATGTTATGCACATAGGGTGACATTACTTTATTCTGCATGTTATGCACATAGGGTGACATTACCTTATTCTGCATGTTATGCATATAGGGTGACATTACTTTATTCTGCATGTTATGCACAACATTACTTTATTCTGCATGTTATGCACATAGGGTGACATTACTTTATTCTGCATGTTATGCACATAGGGTGACATTACTTTATTCTGCATGTTATGCACATAGGGTGACATTACCTTATTCTGCATGTTATGCATATAAGGTGACATTACTTTATTCTGCATGTTATGCACAACATTACTTTATTCTGCATGTTATGCACAGCATTACTTTATTCTGCATGTTATGCACATAGGGTGACATTACTTTATTCTGCATGTTATACACATAGAGTGACATTACTTTATTTGGCACGTTATGCACATAGGGTGACATGCTATGCACATAGGGTGACTTTCTCAGGCACTGCTGGTACAAATGGGCAGCACCTGTTGTCAAAGGATAAGCTCTCCTAAATGTGCATGATTTGAAGGTGTGTATGATCAGCATACTTCTATTTTGAAATGGATTATTCTGACATGACACCAGTTAAGCTTCTCACAATGCATTTCAGTTGAGACCAGTAATATAAAGCTCTGTGTAACATATAAGACCCATAATTCTAATGAGAGAAGTTCATGGTGACTGTGCTATTTAAAATGGACTTTATCCAAAATCACAAATCTCAAGAGCATAAATGATGGAAAGTAAATGGTGGAAATGCACGGAATATCAAATCTAAAAAAAATATTGAAATGTTCCTAATGCCATACTGACAAGCTGTTTTAAGGACTCTGGAAGTATTTAGCAGAGAATACAAGTATGAATCAAAGTACCTTCTTGATTCAATAATTAATTGCACAGACTGCTAATAAAGATTCATACCATATGCCTTTAATAACTTTTTGAAACATCCACAGAAATTCTGTCAATTATTATTCAAACTGCTGCATAGTAAAACCAGGTCCGGAACACTGTTACTTGGATGAACATGATGTCATTAGCATAAATTAGCACAGTTAGTATAAATGAAACCATCACTTTAAAGCTATTAGAAACTAGTTCTCATCATTATAAAGTTTAATTGATCAAATGTATTTTTGCAGGGAAGAAAGGGCCTGTAAGCTTCATGCCCTGCTGCTAAAGTGTTTCACCCCCTAGGTAACTCAGGCTTGAAGAATTTTCCTTTCTCTACTGGGACTGTGGAGGTTTGAGTTAAGCTATACAAGACCAAGGCTTGGGGGCTGGGGTTGGTCTTGGAGATATGCATTTTATGTAAATGCATTTGATGTATCAACATTTGGTAAATAATTTAGAATTAAGATGGTATCTTGTGCATCAGTTCAGACTTTTGTTCATAAGTTCATAGGTTCATAGGTGTGTACTAGGCTAATGGCCCTGGAGCCTTTACAAGCCTAGCCCATAGGATTAACCTGGCATTGTGCCACCTGACCTTAGTTTCCAGTGCCTCTGTCGAGTAGAGCCACTGAAGTGATCTCCGGGGTGAATTTTCTATTTTCTATCCACCAGTGGCAGCTGGTGACTTCAAATCAAAGGGGAGCTGCAGGGGACAGCTATTAAATACACTGCCCCGGGTGCCAAACTGTCATTATGAGAATCCAATCAAGACAAAATGAAGTCTAGAAGAAAAAAAATATTTCACTGCATTGGCTGCATGACAGCTTACTTAATATCTAGATGGAAACGAAAAGGTTGTGAGGCATGAAAAAATAAATTACTTTTTAAATACATTACTGGAATGCCAGTCAAAGTCAAGTATAAGAAAGTCAAGCAACAATCAACTCAAACCACTTCTCCTTGCACTGCAGTTCTAATTATAATTTATATTCAGCTTTATTAAAGTACCAAGTAACACAATGAAAGTAGCAATCTCTGTGATATCCCCACTTGTAAAAATGTTTGTTATCCAAAAAAGACCTGCTGCCTGACAACAACTATCTACTTGCTTCATGGGGAAAACATGATCAAAGTAAAAAATTAACAGCAAACAAGAAACAAGCTCAAGATAAATACTTACAGGATTACTGCACAGGTTATGGACGACACATGATAGATTGGCATTCTGTTTAGTTTATGGGTAAAGCCTGCAAAGATGACTGCAAGTTTCCAACAAACGTAATGAGCTTCTTAAAATACTGTAATGAGGTCCTTTATTACAAATACTGTCATATGCATTTCAGTACACAAAGCTTATACATTATCTAGTTATGTAAGTATTCTCTGTATGGCAACAACAAAAAGGCTTTCAATGTAGGTAATTCTTTAACAGTATGATTATTAAAACATACTTGCCTCTTACAATCTCAGACAAGCTTACCTGATGGTCATGAAAGCATTGCTACTTAAACACAGAGCAACAGGCACTTTCTTAATAATAAGGAGCATAAATCAACAGTATACAAATATGACAGAAAACCAGAACATTCTGCAAAATCAAGCAAGGACAGATGAAAAGCCACTGTAGCACTTGTGTCTAACTTGGATGGGGGGATATGCTGCACACTTACACTGCATGACTGCTCCTTGCCTTGCTTGGACACATCTAGAGTCACTACATGGGGGAGTGGGGTGCAACAAGTATGTCAAAATTTGAAATGTCTCTGGCTGACATTTGAAATGTCTCTGGCTGACTGTGATGGCCCTGACACATTTGTCATACCTCTCAACCTCAGAGCAAGAAATAAGGGCAATATTTAAATATTGCTCTTATAAACTTTCTAATAGAATAGTAGGTCTTGCATTAGTATGAATTTTATGAAGGGTATGAAATCTGAAACTCAAATGTCTGTCATTATTTTCTAACTTCAATATTTAATGATGTGCCACTAATTTCCCAGAAAACCACACTTTTATGAAAAATGGACCAAAAATGGGATGCAAAAATATAAAATAGCCACACAATACAGCTGGGAACCTGTCAAAGAAAGGAAACTTTTTTAATATTAAACTTGAGCAGCTTACAAAATAAATGAATCTACATGCATTTCTGAAATAAAAGTAATCTATAACTTTGATTATTACAGTTATTTATTAATTGTAAACCTTCCACGTTTTCTTCCAAAATTGTCATTTTGCAGAGGGATTATTAGAGGGAGAGCAACATTTTGAGCCAAAATCAGGGACAGTTGAAAGATTTGGATATGCCTAATTCTATAAAGCAATTTATTTGCACGTACCTCTCAACCTGTTAACATAGGAAATCTGGACAAGGCCAAATATCTTGGGGGAACATACAAACAGTACTAAAAATTGCTTTTGTACAAACTTCGTTGATAGAATAACAGGTCTTGCTTTAGCATGCATTTTTCTTAAGGTTATGAAGTCTGAAACTCAATGTCTGTCATTATTTAGTGACTTAATTCCTAAATGATTTGCCAGAAAACCACAAATTTTATGAGGAATAAACCAAAAATAAAAAACAAAAATCTATTCATTCTGTGAAAATCTGGACAGTTGAGAGGTATAGTTCAGCCGGGGCTGTCATTGAGTTTGCCACCCTTCCCCCTCACAAAATCATGGTTGAATGGAGCCTCCCCCCTGCAGCCATTCCAATGTTCCATTACTTGGCTATTTCACCCCATTTACAATAAACACTGTAATGTGCATACTGCTTTACTTCTACGATGATTTGGATTTCATTTGAAAGTTTTACTTTGCATTTTATAGCACAAACACTAAGACATCTGCTAAACAATGCAATGCAGCCTAACAATGAAAATAGACTTAGCATTAAAACTTCTCTGCACTTGAAACTCACATTCATTGAAACAGCATTGAAACCCACATTCAAAGAAAATACATTTGGCTAGTATAAAGATTAACTTTGGGCTATTTTCAAATGGTAGGCCCCTTGCACACAAGACATAAATGTGATACACCTTCCTGATTGTATTAAATTATATTCCTTGTATAATACAGTACAGTTGTTAGAGGATGTTTTAAATTTATTGTTTTGAATATTTTCCAGTAAACAATGAAACAAAATGCATGCACCAATAATGACAAAACTGCCGAAATGAGAACATTTGCATCATAGAAGTTTACTCAAACTTCTACAATCCACCAGTATCAGTAAATATACACAATCTCTGCAGAAATAAAAGTCATCTAAATAATTCCACATTAAAGAGATGTGTAACTAATGAAGAGGTTGGTGCTAGAAAAACAACCTTATATTTCATTGTTTCATCTACAAATAAAGTGCCTGTATCTTTGCCAAAGAGGACATTCTCAGTACGGCAGCATCCGCCCCCTGTGGAAGTAGAACCCACAGCCTTCTGCATCAAAAGCAAGTATATTACCTGTTGTGCTATTAACAACACGAGTAAACATAGCATAATCAGCACTAAACTTCTCTTCCCCTGCAGCTCTCAGCTCCTTGTAACATTTACTCGACACTCAACTGAATCTCTCAACTTCGCAGCACAAGAAATCTGGAAAAAGCCAAAATGTATTGGGGTGGCGCAAAAGCCCAAAAACCAGGGACACATTTTAAACATTGCTTGAATAATCTTGGAAAGTTGGTAATATAAAATATTGTGTTACCACCCTACATTTCCCTGCCAAGTTTTGGACCCAGGACCCTGTGCAAAACAGTCAAAGCAACATACCACTATGCCAAATTAGCTGCTTTATGAAAAAGAGGAAAACTGAAACTTAAATGGCTACCATTTAGTGAATTCAGTTCTTACCATAGCTGTCAACCTCTTAGCACAAAACACCTGGATAAGGCCAGTGATGGGGCAATACAGCCCTCAAACATATTCAGTGAATTCAGTTCCCACCATAGCTCTCGACCTTAGCACAAAAACCTGGACGAAGCCAATAATGGGGGAATACAGTCCTAAAAATAGGGACAAATTTCAAATATTCATCTTATTAATTTAAAAAAATTGCTAGAATCAAAGGTTTTGTGTTACTATGTACTTTCTGAAGAATATGAAAGTCTGAAATTAAAATGCCTAACAATTTTATTTATTTAACATTTGTTAACCAGGAAATTCTGACTTGGAACAAAAGCGAATTTTCAGCTGAGGCCCAAGGAGAAATATTGCAGACACATGTCAGGACACCAGAACAAACACACACACAAACACAGGGAGAACATGCAGACTCCACACAGAAGGCACCCCAGCCAAGTATTGAACCAAATAATCTCTAGCTATAAGGCAATAATGCTACCACTGCAACATCATTTAGTAAAGGAATTAACAAGTCATAAACCACAGATTTTATGAGGAACAGAAATGAACAAAATATGAGGCAAAAATCTGCAAAAGTTTCACAAATGGTGGTGGGTAGGGAATTCAGACTATTAGCCTGAGGTATTCTCTAACCACCACCAGCAGGTATCCTGAGTTCTCTCTATAGCCACCAGTATAAATTAACTGGGGGATTTTACACACACCCACACACTCACACACACACACACACACACACACACACACACACACACACACACACACACACACACACACACACACACAGCTGTTCACTGTATCGGCTTGGCCGTTCGGGTACCTGCAATGATCCAAAGCTGGCTCTGCAATAATCTACAATGCACACTTGTTTGCAAACGTTCCAAGACTGCTGACCTTGCAATCCAATCCCCTTCCAGTTGGCGCATCAGCAGTCTGCTGCCTTCTTCCAGACTGGTAAGGCAGCGGTCCATATTCACTTTCTATGTGAGGTTAGGAGAAGTTATTGGATTGTGCCATTGTGGTTCACAGCTGGGGGGGGCTGCAGTCCTGCAGTACGATAATGAGCTGACACTGCCATCCACTCATCAAGATATGTCTTGAAGAGGATCAGTGAGGTGCTCTGACATGTATGGGAAGTCTATTCTTAGGTTCATAAGTTCGTAGGTGTGTACTAGGCTAATAGCCCTGGAGCCTTTACAAGCCTAGCCCATTGGATTACCCTGGCATCATGCCACCCGACCTTAGTTTCCAGTGCCTCTGTCAAGTAGAGCCACTGGATTGATCCCAAGGTGTGAATTTTCTATTTCCCATCCACTCATTAAGATTTCTCTTGAAGAGAGGAGCTCTGTTTGACATGTATTGGAAGTCTATTCCATAGTATGGGCAGTCTCTGGGTTATGAACCTGTTCTTCCAGCTTATTTTGTTGATTGTGGTAATGAGGTTTAGGACTCTGGAGCGTGTGGTGTGGAGGGATTGGGAATTCTTTAGATGTAGCATTTCTAACAGAGCTAGGTCAGACATGGCTTTATAAGTCAAGAAGAGATTGCCTCCAAGTAGGCAATATGAGACAGAGAATAGTTGGAGTTTTTTGACTCTGTCCATATAGGACAAGTGTTTAAAGCCTAGGATCCTCTTTGTAGGGTACTTTTGCGGCCTCGCCAGTTGTTGCAGGTGTCTAGGGAGGTACATGCTAAATGGGGCATTGTACTTAATGATTGGCCTAATGAGGGAAGAGTAGAGGGAGACAATGGCCTCTTTCTTCCTGGATGCAAAACCCTTAGTAATGAGATGTGTGACATAGAAGGACTTTCTGACCACAGTGGCGGTGTGGTGGTCAAAAGACAGGTTGCTGTCAACCTGTGTTCCTAGATCTCTTATGATGCCTTCTGTGTCCAGTGGACTACCATCGATGTGGTAGTTCATAGGAACTAGGTTTTTCCCAAAGGGGATGACAACAAATATTTTGGCATTGAGCTTAAGGTCATGGTTCTGACACCAGTCATTGGTCTCAGTGAGGCCTTTCTGTAGGATGTCAACATCACTTGGGTAGTTAATAATGGCTCCCAACTTGCAATTGTCTGCGAACTTTATCAGCCAGTGTTCCTTCGTGTTGGACTGGACTTCTGAGAAGTAGATACCAAACAGAAGAGGACTCAGAACCAATCCTTGTGGGACTCAACTCATGACTGGTCAGTAGTCTGACTTGGAATCAGCTACTTTCACATTGTGGGTTCTATCTGTGAGCCAGTTTGCAACCCACCTAGTGATATAGGGGTTGACACCCAGCTTAGTGAGTTTTTCTATGATTCCTGAGTGAGGAATAGTATTAAAGACAGCTCTTTTCTTTTTTTTCAATAGTATCAAAGGCCTTGGCCAGATCAAGGTAGGCTGCATGAACCACCTTGACTTCATCCAAAGCTCTGGTGACTGACTCAAAGAAATCGACCAAGTTGAGCAGGCATGATCTACCCTTCACAAAACCAGACTGTGTGGGATCCAGAGTTTGGAGATTCCCTGTATCCTTGTTTATTAGGTCCAGGATGATGCGTTCCATAGCTTTGCATATCAGACTTGTCAGGCTAATGGGACGATAGTTCCCAGGGTCTGTAGTCACTCCTCCTTTGTGGAGAGGGATGACTATAGCAGTGCACCATTTGGTAGGGACAAAACCTGAGATGAGGCTGTGATTGAACAGGGCACACAGGTGAGGTGCCAGTTCACTCTGTAGTTCATGTAGACCATAGCCGGGGATATTGTCAGGTCCCATAAAAGCTGTTGGCCTTGGACAGTGCTGTTTTAACCTGTACAGCAATAATACTAGGTGCCTGACAATCTATTGGTATTGTGATTGGTCCTTTCAGGGGGGGGGGGTAAAGTTGGCACTGAATCTGTCGGCCAGTATATTGGCAATATCTTTTGGCTCAGTATAGGAGGTACCATTGTGCAGTAGCTCAGAGCAAATCTGGGTAATGCCGAGGAGGTTCTTTACATAACTATAGAAGTCCTTTTTGTTGTCTTTACTATCTGCTGAAATTCTGTTTTCATAGCTAGCTTTAGAGGATTTGATGAGAGTTTTCAAGTTTTTGTTGAGGCTGATAAAGGAGTTATTTCAGTCTTGGGACTTCACCTTATTCTGCATCAGTTTCCTCCTTCTGTTGTAGAGTTTGTTTATGGCAGGGGGACCACCAGACTGGCTTCCTTTTTTTGGAGGAGAGCGTCTTGGTTCTATTGGGTATGGCGAGATCTATGCATTTGTGTACGTGTTCATACAGTGCATTGGTGTATGATTCAGCGGTCATGCAACTATTATCCATTTGCATGGGTGTCATGAATTTAGCCACCTCTGTTCTTAGGAGCCCAAAGTTAGCTTTGAAGAAGTTTTTCATGATGATTACCTTTGCAGGGGGTGGGGATGTGGATTTCCAAGGTGATTAATTTGTGGTCGGATCTAACCAGGGAGGAGTTGAGTACTGGTGTAGAGCAACGGTCGCCCATGTTAGTAATGACCAGGTCAAGGATGTTGCTACTTCTAGTGGGGGTAAGAAGGAGCTGGTCCTGGGCATTGGAATTAATGAATTCCAGAAAACATTGGGCAAGTGTTCTTTGCTTAGGCTTCTGGGCATTTGCATATTTCAATATTTTTTGCTTAGTCTTCTGTTACTCTGTTTGCCGTTTGCCCTTAATGATTTTGAACAGGATTCATTTAAAACATGTGCCCCCAATCAACTTATTGTGCAGTTCAGAAACAAATCACCAGTGTTACATCTTATCTAGATTAGCGCAAATCTCAGTTGCCATGTCTGAAATTGGAAACATTTGAGCATGCATTGTACATGTTTCCTTGCCTCACATTGCAACTTTGCAGATATAAGCTATGTAATGCTGTCCACAGCTGCCACAGGTTCCATCTCCTTTGAAACATGCCACATGCCAACAAGAATATATGAAAATGCTATGGTTAAGTATTGGTTCAAAATGTCATATATGTATTTATATTTATAAAATAGTAATATATTTAGATCCTTTTACATCTCCATACATATATTGTGTGGTCTGGATTGTTGTGTATTATTATTCAGACAAAAAGTAGGCGCTGATGAAGCTGGCAGGGTACAGTCTGTTTTCCTGAGGAGGTATTATTTATAGCCATACAGAATAACACAAAGCTTATCTAAACAATCCTACCTTGGTTTGTGATTTACTGTGGAGATGACTGGTAAGAGAGTTTTCTTTAAATTTATGTTTTATTTTTTTAACATTGTTTTTCACTGTTTCTAAGATGAAAGTGATAGCTTGTAGACAAGAAGATTTACTTTGATTTTTATTTTGTTGTTTTACCTTTAATTTTCACTGTTAGTTGTTAGAAAGGGATAGGTTTTAGACAGGCAAACTCTGACCATCCCCAGGGGCCTAGTCAGCTATAAATTCACACAGACTGCAGAGAGGAAACTCCAGAGCTTATCTAAGCAATTCTATCTTGGTTTGTGATTTACTGTTGAGTTGACTGTTAAGAGAACTTTTATTTGAATTTATATTTTATTTTCTATCACTGTTTTTCACTGTTTGTAGGAAGAAAGGGGTAGCTTGTAGGCATGAAGATTTACCTTGATTTATTATATTATGCTGTTTTACCTTTAATTTTTACTGTTGGTTGTTAGAAAGGGATTGGTTCTAGACAGACAATATCTAACCATCCCAAGGAGCCTAGTCAGATATAAATTCACACAGATTGCAGACAGGAAAATCCAGAGCTTACCTAAACAATCCTATCTTGGTTTGTGATTTACTGTTGAGTTGACTGATAAAAGAAGTTTATTTGAATTTATATTTTATTTTTATCACTGTTCTTCTGTTTGCAGGAAGGAAGGGATAGCTTGTAGGCAAGAAGATTTACTTTGATTTATATTTTGTTGTTTTTACCTTTAATTTTCACTGTTGGTTGTTAGAAAGGGATAGGTTTTAGACAAGCTGTAACCATCCCAAGGGGCCTAATCAGCTATAAATTCACACAGACTGCAGAGAGGATAATCCAAAGCTGATCTAAACAACAAGAAAGGAAAAAGTTCACAACAAATAACAAGGAAGAAAAAGAATCCTATCTTGGTTTGTGATTGATCTTTACTGTTAATAAAGAAGTGCGGCTGCGAGCAATAGTGAATTACAGCTTTTGTTTGACTTTCAGAACTTGTACGGTCAGAACAACTTTACTGTACTTACTTTATGATTTAGTTGTATATTGCTTGTGTTATTTTTCTCATAAAAATTAATTTAGGTTCTCTTTGAATTCTGTGGTTACTGATTTTGATTACTCGTTTCTTTTATAATATTTATTTATAATATATTATTTGCTTGAAGCTGAATATGGATTCCTTAAATGATTATGCAATTAATGATTTGCTAAAGCACAGATATCTTGTATAGTATAATAAATGTTATGCATATTTATAGGTAACACCTGATAACACTGGTGATCTGTGTTCTGCATGTCAAAAGTCGGATGATTTGTTTACCGTTATTAGAAGTAAATGTAGACTTACTGATGATGATGATTGCACTTGCACTACTGGCACAGCTTAGAGAATTGTTGTTACATATATTAATGGCTGGACTGGTGAGGTAAATAATGTTAGGCAAAGAGCCAACAGAAGAAATTTAGGAAATGATGTGTCTATTGTCTGTAAAGATCATTCAACCCCTATGAAACAAGACGATGCCCCTGACAACTTTGGAATTCTGAATGCAAATATTAAGCAGTCTGAGGATTCAGTGTTTAGAAGGAAACAAAAAAAAAGAAAGAAAGGAAAAAGTTCCCATCAAATAACAAGGAAGAAAAATAAACTGATAAATGTCTGTAAAGTAAAGAGAATACATTCTAAAAAGGACACTGCTTTGTTATGCAACACATAGATTACAGGGAATGATAACATTTTCTATCAGAAAACCTTCAGTCTACAGAAAAAGGCATCATTTTTCCAAAAGAGAATGTAGAAAAAATAGGCAAGGTGCAGGTGAAAAGGAAGAAATTAAAACTGAACGTGGAAGGATTGAAGAACATTACTGTAAGAAAAAAAAGAGAAAAACAGATGTTGACTACATGGCTCAAGCTGTGGATGTAGAAAGCTAGCTGGATGAGAATTGTATGCTTTCAAATTTAATACACAAAGAAAACAGTAATATTAATAAGACTAATGGTGATGAAGATTATTCCTTTGTAACAATTTATAGAGCAGATATTAATGTTTTATAATTTGAAGATTCTTCAGATCTGGTCAGAAAAGATATTCTTGCAATTTGAGATTCAATTATTAGAGGAACTGATACTAATATTTGCAGAGAAGATAATGAACATCAAATTATGCTTGCCAGGAGCAAAAATAAAAGATTTGAAACAAGCCTTGGAATGCCTTAATGTAAGGAAGTACACATCTGTTTTTATTCATGTTGGTACAAATGATCTCTTCCGCAAGGACTCTGACTGTTAGAAGAGAACTTACAGTCCTCTTAGATAGTATAGCTTGTACTAATGTTAGGATGTATTTTTTTAAAAATCACATATAGAAAGGACAATCAGGTCACCGAGAATGAAAAGATTTTTGTGGTAAATACCTACATGGAAAAAATGTCCTATTTTAAAAAATGAAAATGTGCAGAGCATCCAAGCCTAGTTTTGGGCAAACGTGTTCAGACAGGATAACATACTTTAATTAAGATCAAACAGTCCAAAAGAGTAACGTTAAGCAGGCACAATACCCCTTCTGTACGAAAAGGCATCACAGCCAAAAATAAAAGTAAAATCTTTATATCACGTTATCGAACGATGAAAATAGCAAATGCTATTTCATCGAACCTAAAATACCTAAACCGCATAATATTGCACATTCAGAACAGCAAATTTTTTCCTTGGGGAAAAATGTGCTATTCCGAAACACATACACACAACACAAGCAGACCAAAAAAAACATCAATACACACACACATACACTTATAATCCTACAACTAACCCTACACTGAACTATATATACACTACTATCTATCCACTTAACTTAACCCAAACCCTAACCTTAAGGTCTGTCACTATCGCACACTCAACTAACCTGTGCCCTAACCCTAACTCACTTAACCTGCCCCTAACCCTAATTCACCTAACCCACGCCCTAACCCTAACTCACCTAACCAACGCCCTAACTCACCTTACCCGCGCGCTAATCCTAACAACCACACAATCACACACTTACCTGAACCTGACCCATAAATTTCCACCACAGCGCTGAAAATAGCGAAGCCACACAACCAGCCAACCAAATTATTTCCCTAGGAAATAATTCGGTGTTCTGCAGCTTCGCTATTTTTAGTGTTCGATCAAAACGGGTCGATATTAGAACATTCGAAGTTTTAAAATTTCGATGTTCTGATATAGACCCAAATCGTCTTTATTACAACAAATAGTCATACTGGATTTATCAAGATCAGCGATGACAATTTTTGCAGCAGATATTTGGCAATATTTGACATACACTAGGCAAGATTTTTGCCAGGTTGAAAATTTAACAGTTCCCAGATAGCAACCTTTGATGTATCCCTGATAGTTATTAATACTAGGAGTATTAACAATAAAGGTCTTTTTATTGGAAAATTTGCTATGTTCCCACAATATTGATGTTGTTATTGTTTGTGAAATGTGGTTAAAGAGCAATGAGTGGAAACCAGTTCTGTCAGGGGATAAATGTTTTTACTGTAACAGACATTCTAACAAAAAAATCAGGTGGGTGTTATGATAGGGATTAAAGATAGTTATGAGACCTGTGATTATTACATGTTCAATGATAACACCAACACTATAGACTCTGTAACTGTGACAATAAAGACAACCCTGAACCCTGAAATATATAACAATTGCTAGAGTGTATAGACCGCCAAAGTCAAGTACAGATGACCTTGAGGAATTCATACATTTCTTGCATGAAACAAAGGAGGGAAGAATAAAATTAGCTGGGGACTTCCATTTACTAGAAATTTACTGGAATAATATTGATTCAACAACATTAGTCAGGAAATTATTCACAATGATTGCTTCAGATTGTGAAAAGAAAACTACGAGGGGAACAGAAGATACTAGACATTGTTTATGTTCCTAAAGAAATTACTGTTACTTCAAGCTTTACCACTGTTTGATGTGCAGTGATCATGGAGTTATAAAGGTTAATTTGTTGCTAGATAATTCTGCCAAACTGATATTTAAACCAATGCAGAGAAGGTTAATTACAGATTGTATGGAAGCAAAACAGTCACTATGTAAAACTAACTGGAGTCATGTGTTCCACGGAAAAAACGCAGATGCAGATAGAATGTGTAAAGTTTTGAAAGAGAAATTGTTTGTGTACAAAAAATCAAAAAAAAAATGTTTAACATGAGGATCTAGGCATACAAAGTCAAATGGATATATTTCCATAAAAACAAGATACCTGATTAAAGTGAGAAACAGAAAATATAAGAAATGGAAGACAGGTCGAACTACAACTTTGAAAACAAGCTGGACAAACAAATTAAGTATAGTGTAAGATAAGATAAAGAAAAAATTGAAGAAGATTTATATAAAGATATTGAGCATAATAGGAAACCTTTTTATAAATACATAAGATGTGGAAGGAGTAAAGTCATACAACTTGGTAAACTGTGTACAGATTCTAAAAGTTATTCCCAGGCACAACAGATTATAGATATATTTACAAAATCTTATGCAGAACAGTTAAACTTCACAAAAGGGGTGATACGTTGTCTTAGTAACATCCAGGTAACTTCAGATACTGGAATCAAATTAGATTATATTGAAAAAGAACTGTGCAAACTGGATCCAAACAAAGCACAGGAGGAGACAGAATTAGTAACAATGACCTGAGAGCGCTTCAGCAAGAACTTATAGTACCATCATATCTATTATTCAGTAGGTCATATAAATATGGGGAAATTCCTCAAGATTGGAGACATGCACTTATTAAACCTGTCTTTAAGGGAAAGGGGAGTAGGACAAACCTGTAGTCATATAGATCCTTAAGTCTACTTTCATGTTGTGGAAAAATAATGTAAAAGGTAATATTGAATATGTTACTGTAGGAATTGGATAGTTTGGGACTTGAAACCATATATCAGCATGCACATGTTGAAAATAGATATATTGCCACCTGTAACATAATGTTCTGTAACAATATAAAAAGAACTATGAATGAAAAATTGTGCTGTGATGTAATTTATATGGATTTAACTTCAGCAATTGACGGGGTCATATACAAAGCACTGATCAATAAATTAGAACAACTAGGTAATGATGTACTCTTCATAAGATGGATAGCTGCATGGCTTTCATATAGGACATGACAGGTATCATACAGCAACTGGACAGTTAAATTCTTGGTCACAGTTAGGGTGCCTCACAGGGCTCTATCCTAGGCCCTTATTTGTATAGATTGTATCTTTCAGACCTAACTTTTTCATCTGAGGTGATTTACAATCTATGTTCAGATAACCTGGATTTGGGTAAACTGTTTACATGTGTTACAGATAAGACATATCTGCAAATGAATTTGACTAAATTGACCATTTGGGCACAGGAGAATAATATGCTGATAAATACATGAAAAATTTATGAGATTTGGGAGACATAAACTGAAAGGTGAATATTTAATACAGCACACAGTGGTTGAAACTGTAGACTTATTTAAGGACCTGGATATATGGGTAGATCCAGCTATGAGTTTTTCTAATCGTATCAAGCAATTAGTTAATGATAGTTATAGAACTATAGGTTGATAAAAAGATTTATAAAGTCCAGGAAATCAGAAATGATGAATGTATTTGTTAGTTACATTAGACCCAAACTTGAGTATGGAATAACAATATGGAAACCTTATAAGAAAACAAGCATAAGTAAACTGGAAAGAGTACAGCAGAATTCTACCAATGGCATCCATGAATGAGAAAATTTAAGTTATTATAAAAGACTAAAATATTTGAACTTGTACAGTGTCTTTTACAGATATCTAAGAGGCGATCTTATTCAAGTATATAGGGCATTTAGAGACAACTACCTCTGGGAATGTTTGGGGTTATCAAAAAGTACTAGACAATCATCAGACAAACTATGTAGAAGATTCTACAGAAATGAGAAGTGTACTAATTGGTTCTCTGAAAGAGCAGCTGATGCATGGAGCAGATTACCAAATCACATTAAAGCAAGTACTAGTTTAGATATTTTTAAGAACAGCCTGGGCACTTATTACGAGAACAAGTGTTTTGGTATATTGGCAAGCTAGAAGGGCATTTAATGCCCATGCTTGAAATTTTTGCATGTATGTATGTAACATTTTGCATGGCGTCAGAACCATTTTCAGAAAAGACATTTAATCTTTTGTTTGAGAAAGTTTTTCTATGATAATTTTTGGAAGCTGCAGAAATGGTAAACTCTAGATCCAGAAATCTAATTTATTTCTGACTATGAGCGGTATATCTGAAGAGTCTAAAAGGACACTGCATGCTGTGTTTCTGCATGAAACAGCAGAAGAAACCTAAGCGTTTAGAATATGCTTGAGATTCAAGATGGGCAAAGAAAAATATTGCTGTGATTAGGGAAATATGAAGTTTTAGCTACTATGAGACAAAGAAAAATTTCTTATTTATTTATTTATTTATTTATTTATTTTTGCATTTTGTTTAAATTTATTCATTATTTGTTCTTAATGAAAATAATTCTTGAAGCATGCCAGCGACTCTAAATTTGTTGATTTATATTTTTCCTTGGCATGAAATAAAATCCTGCACGATACCAGCAATGATCAAGCCAGAGATAGACTGGAGACAGAATCAGAGTTAGGCTTAAATAAGGAAATTGCCAAGTGCAGAGCAAATTAAATCGTTCCATAATGGGACAGCACTTGTGTTTTCTCCGTTCATGAGAAAGTCTGCGATAAGACCTTTTCAAACAGATTAGTTTGCAAGAGGACGGCTCGATTACAGAAAGAGAACAATTTTTTCCCCCTGGATCTGTGTGAATGATGAAGAAAGTAAAGAGTAAAAGTGGAAGCAAAAAGAAGAAAAGGCATGGCAGGAAAAATGGTAAAGAGACAGGCGTGTCCACTGCCCATTCAAATGCCTGCGCGAGAGGTTCTATATGAACGACATCTTCAAGTCACTTATGAACAGCCTACATGGAAATGGCTTACTGGGGAAGTTAAATAAAAAAATATGAGAAATTAGCTAACTATATTAAAACATCTAAAGAACAGTTAAAGGAATTGAAAGTAGCATCTTGCACTCAGTTGGATTCTGCTATCGAACTGGAGCGCAACAGAAAAAGAGCGAGAGAAAGCAAGACAGATGTGGCATATCTTAGATTGCTAAGTAAAGTGGGAGTTGATAGAAAACAGAATGACAGAACCAAGGAACAAAGCCTGATGAAAAAAGTCTGAGCAAGCTTGATGGGTATAATAATGCTTGCTACAGCCAAGGGTCTTGTTCAGGGTAGAGATAGAAAACTTCAGCCAGTGAGTTCCTTGCAAAGAGATTAGAAGAAAAAAGGAATGCATGAGAGAACTTCCATGTTTGTTAAGACTCAGAGTAAAAGTTGAGATGTAACGTACAATAACATAGCAAAATTCCCCTTCTTTTATGTACTGGATTAAATTTACTGTCTCTGAGAAAATATCCAGTTGTTAAAGAATAATTTATTGTTAAATGCAAAGGATGTTTAGTGAGTTTGAACTGCTGTTCATAATGAAAATAAAAACTTATAAGTTTCATACAAGATGAGTACAGTGAAAATACAGAAACTGGCCATAAAAGAGGCGTATGATGGGGGTGAACAAGATGTGTGTTGTATGGCAATCACAGTTGGAGCTAATTCTTTGTGAGGCACCAACAGTTGGGCTGAAATATGTAAAAGGATGTTACAAATGTTTTAACTTGATTATTAATTGCCAAGTGTAAATAGCTGGTATTGGAAATAAGATACTGTTTTGGAGAAACATAATAATCTTTGCTGAGTAATTTACTTACAGAGGTGCATGATCAATGGGAAAGGCACAGTTGAACAACTGTGGAAGAGATGAAAAGTAGTGCTCCGCACCTCTAATGTCATAAGGAAGGAATGGGAGAGGGAGCTGTAGGTTTGATATGGTGCACAGGAAGTCACAGTCCACTTGGTACCATTCCACAGTCTGTTCGTCAGGTAGGCCATAATACATGAGGCAGAAACAGGTTTGTGGATGTTACTACAGTGGTGCTAGGCCACTGCATTGTCAGTATTATATAAGGTTCCTTAACTGAACCAATCCTGTTGCAATAACTAACATTTCTGCAGTATACAGTGATATTTTTCCATGTACAAATTTAAACCTTTTATTGCACTTAAGTAATCTGGTGGCATGCTGATTCTGAATCACTGCACTTCTGTTTAGTCATTCATTTGAATACATTAGATTTGTGTTTTCACACGTTATGTGCTACATAAATGCATACCTGCTTAACCCTTGTCTTTCATTTGCCAGCACTCTACATAATACCTCTCAATTGTCCCAGATTTTCAAGAATTTCAGAGATTTTTCCCTTATATTTTTGCCCCATCTAGTAAATCATGGAGGCCTGAGGTCAGTTAATAATGTCAGACATTAGAGTTTCATATTGTTTTTTGTTCACAGAATGCATAATAATGCAAAGCCTGTTATTCTATTTATTTTAAGTGTATAATTATAAAGAAAACAGAATGTCTGCACACTAGGTACAAAGAACTCTTAAATAAAAGTTTAACACTTTTGTCTGCAAAGTATTACCAGATTTCTTCAGAAACAAAGTACACAAATGGCTTAAGAATAAATGCTGCCAGTTCAATCATATGATACTTGCATGACTTAAACTAATACAAATTTACAATGTTATGTTATAAACATCATCTCTCAGAATTACCGCACACTGTATTTTTACTCCTGCTAAACAAAAATAAATTAAACACTTATAAATTAACAAGGCTGTAAACAACTCTCATCTGATAGCTGTGAACTTTAAACAGAACTTCATGTTAACTATTTCAATTAACCCATGTGCAAATTCTGGTGACAAAGCTAACTACCAATATAACCTTTTCTTTTCATCTTGACTGTTATCGTCTCCTAACTACAGGTCAGGTATTATTTGCTGTAGTAAAATGAAAACAAATTTATATACACCATGATTCATGCTGTTATTTTAGTTTAAAACCTTCCTCTCATCCCAGAAATCCATTGTAAGATATTTCTAGTGGTTTGACCCACATGGAAGCTCTCAAAGGTCAATCACTGAGCCACATAAACAATTCCACTGAAGTTAAGTGGTATCATGGCCCTGCTACCATATGTCTTTTTCAAATGAAATAGGTTTAAAAATGACCCTTCGTCAATATGACAGCAGGCATTAGACCTTCTGCACCTATATTTTCCCCTAGGGTTTTTTTATTATCAAAAACCTATAACTGTAAGAGTCATTCTCAAGCCTTTTTATAAGACCAATGCCCAGCTTCTTCCCCTCTAAAATATTGGTAAAAAGTATCCACAAGCAACTTCTTCATTTTATCCTTCAACACCTACACAGCATTGTTTCCACCAGCACATAATATTAAAATTCCCCTCATATCCTTCCTAGACACCATCAACAAAGCTACGGACAGTGGTAAATGTGTATAATTTCTACTTCTAGACTAGAGGCCTTCAACACTGTTTGACACAGTAAACTTCTACAGAAAATCTCTTCTCTTGGTCTGTGTCACCTCGTTCAAAGCTACTTGTCTGATGGACAACAATCTGTTAAACAGCTCTGCACCCTATCACTTTCCTACCATTTACCAGAGGTGTACCATAAGGCTCTATTCTTGGCCATTTATCATATTCACCAACAATGTCTACACTTCTTCCCAACAATCCACTCTCATACAGGTAACTCTTCTCTGATTTGCTCTTCTGATAGGCCAACCTGTCAACAACAAATAACACAAGAAGCCTTTAATTCCACTGAAAGCTGGATCCAACATGCTTAATTACTGCTCAGTCCTAAGCAAAAGCTCCTGTTTGCTTCACAACTCACACAGCCTTGACACAAGTAACTTCACTGAGGTTGAAGTAGCATCTCATACTAAATTGCTTGGCATGACCATAGATGAAAGCCAAAAATTCTACCTACATATTCTAAATATAGTTAAACAGCACACCAAAAGTTAGGAATGCTCTACAGATTAAATAGCTGCCTCACAGCTAATACCAAGACAGCCTTAGTTAACATTAACCTACTACCGTCACTAATGGATGGAACATCCATCCTTACAAACCTCTCTCAAAACTAAACTTGAATAATGTTATAACAAAATTGCATACTTTGCTGAAAAGAAAACCCAGTAAAAGCCACCATTGACCCACACTAAGGTAGCTTAATTGGTTAGAACTACCTTGGCATCTCGCATACACCCAATTAATGTTAGCAGAAAAAATAATAAACAATCCTTCAGCCTGCCCAGCTCTTAGTACAATTTTCCCCATGCTTCTAACACAGTAACAAAAGCCTGACATGCATCTAACAGTCAGGTCATCACCCAACCCCCACATGTTCAAAACTTCTTTGAAAACATTCCTAACTAATTCCTGGCTCTGCTTATACTCCAGTCCCATCCTGTAATCTATTTTCTCTTTTTACCTCACCTCCATCTTCTAACCACAGTTTTATCTCTCATCTCACTTTCTTGCAGCCATCCATTCCCTTTACTTCCCACAGATATAATCACTTTTCATTTTTTTATCTATTATCCCTCTCCCTACCTTTCTACCATCTTCAGTTCCACTACTGAATTTTTTTTCACTTACCATGCTACGAAAGTACATACCATTCAAATACTCATTTGTAATCTGTAAATATCTTTCCCTATTAACTTTATACACATACTTTATCTTCTCATATTCCTCTCTTTACTAAATAATTGTGGCCCTCTCTCTCATCTCTGACATTCTTTGTAGACTTAATAATCCTTTTCTCAACTAGCTACCATCTCTTTTTTATTTATTTGTTTATATTTTTGAATTCATGCATTTTCCCTACTTAACTCACATTTGTTTCCATCTCTCTCTTTCTCTCTCTTTCTCCCCCCTCTTCTATTTTAAACAAATTAAGCTTAGTTGTCTCACTAGAGTCTTATTATTTATTTCATTGCTCTGTATTATATTCCATTATACTTGTAAAACATGACAACATTTACAACTCTGTTATATTATATTTTACTTGTAAAAATTACAATATACATCAAACGTTCAGATTTGCTACATTATACTGTTTTGACTTCTTGTAATTTTTTTTTAGCTTTTCTTTCTGGGCTTCCACTAAAAATGGGTCATTGCCCAGTCAGACTTTTTCAGCAAATAAATGTCAATAAATAATAAATCCATGAAGCATTGCAAGCATATATGATACAAACTGAGTTCATATTCACAAGGAGAACTGCCATCTGTAGGGATCTATTCACACATCCTGCCTCCACATTTTAAATAGTGATACTGAAGTGACTTTTGACATAAAATACTAATCAACCTAATTTCTTTAGAGAAAGGCTGCTTAACCCACCAATTAAACACTAAAGCTAAGAATGGTAATCTTCAACTTGATTGATTCAACCAGCCCAGAGGAGACGTGAGATAATAAAAATTCCAAAGTAACACAATAGCCAGAAAGACATATAACAAGTGGACCATATAGAATCACCATCATAAAACTATTTAGGGCAGTAAGTCCATTTGATAAGTTGTTGCCAAGATTAAGCTTCATATCTCTACATAAAACAAAGTATAAAAAGAATATATGGCAAACACTAGGCAACATTTTAAAACTTTAATAAAAAGTAAACTGTTTCATTATTCACTGCAAGCCAGACTTCATCAGTCTCAAATAAGTGCCTTCACATACGAATTTAACAATATATGCCATTTCAGTTATTTTACTTATAACAATGTCTCAGCATCATTACCTCTCAAATTTCATAAGTAAAGCCAGGGCTGAATAAGGCTATCAACTATTGATCTGTGTCAAAAGCTAGGGCTTTGAAACATTAAGTGGATTGGTTAAGTCATGTGTTCCTCAGATGTGTGTGTTTATATATTTTGATGTGTATTGTTATTTGAGTTTGATAAAGTCTGGTTTGAAGGGGAAGATGAAAGTACTTACATTTTATTAACGTTTTGAAGTGTTGCCTCATGTATACGGTGTATTCCTTTTATTTTGTTAAATTTATTGTGGGCGTTTTATTGGAAATTGCATTGTGGATTTATTTAAAAAACAAAGAGTGATATTTATTGCCAGCCTCCAAACCTAATTTCACACATTAGATAGTTTAAGCATGTAGCTTGCCTGTGATTATAACCATACCTTGTGTTATCGTTTATTCTAACACTCATCTCTTTTTTCATTTCCTCTGTCTAACGCTGCATTCTTACTTGCATCTCCCTGATCCCCTCTGTATTACCCATACTGTTACCACAAATGGAATATTGGACAGGAATAAGAATTATTGCCTTTTCTAATAAATTTGTTTTCTGCAGATGTGCATTTTCTCCCATTTCTGCTTTCTGTGAATTAAATCAGATTTTCAGTGTATGTGTTCATGTTTCAATAATGTGTTTTATTAAAAAGGAAATTGAGTAGTCATGTCAAGCGCATTTATATCCGCCAAGAAAATGAGCTGCAATTAATCACAATCATTTACAAATCTGCTGTAGGAAATTATTTATTTTGACAGATAATTTATAAAATGTAAACTGCAGTTTGCATGGTCCCATCTCAGTAGAATGACATAACAAAGTTGACAGCCTTTCTATAAATGACTTCAGTAATGCTACCTCTGTGTAATGCGGTATTCACAACATCTCTTTTAAGTCTTGGTATACATTCCTTCCTGATCTGCCCTTAGTTTGCAATTGTAAGTGAAAATTATTCAAGCCCTAATTGTGAAAGCCATGTTTTAATGTTTTATTCTTTTACATTCTCCATTTCATTTTTTTTTCTTTGGGCAGCCCATTTTTTTTAAGCACTATTATAACTAGCTTTTGAGACTCCATGGTCTTCATGGCAATGCTTTTCTCTTGGAAGACAAGTTCCAAGCCATTCCCAAATTGCCTTGCAACTTCATCCCGAAATACTCAAGTTTCCATGAGGTTTTACTTATTTGTTATTGAAAATCAGCTTTAGACTCTATGACTGTCTGTGTTTGACTGCCTATCTGACTGTCTGTGCTAAAAATCACACTGCTTGTTGCCTGTAGATCTTTAAAACTTGTGATGACTCATGCAATACCTACCACCAGTGATATGATCATTACTAGACTCTTCATAATTTTCGAAAGGTAGTTATAGTTTATGGCTGCAAGCCAGACCACTGTGGCCCATAATTTATAAAGATATGGATGAGATTTGAAGGTGATCCTGCTCTATGTTATCATTAGACAGTGCTGGATCTCTAGATTTTCTGAAGATCCATTAGCCCGAAGAAGCTCATGCATACCAAAGCTTGTAATTTTGGAGGACTTGATAGCAGCAAACCATGAACTGCAGTCTTAATAATTAATTATGCTCCTGATTACGTCAGAAGTCAGTTCTTCCAAAGCAGGATAATATGAATAAATTATTGGTATGAAATACTCCACACTCAGGTTACAACAAACATTACACACTACAGTTTTACAACAGGGTATTATACCCCCTTCATGTCACACCAAGAATATGACCTGTAGCTTGATAAATGTATAACCTTTGGTATAATGGAAAATACTTTCTACTCAGTGCACTAAATTAGACCTGTATTAACTGGGAGAACTATACCTTAAAGAATAATGTGTCACAAAATCCACTAGACTTCATGGATTAAACAAACTCAACTAAATAAATGATAAAAATGCCAACAAGGCAAAAAAAGCATATCTAATAACATTCCAGCAAAAAGCCCTCTCAGCTGTGCTAAGCTAAACATTGCCCTTACCAATTTTACTGTGATCACAATGTAATGATGATCCACGTTTGCACCAAACAAAAAATATCTCTCTCCCTCTCTTTGTATATATATATATATATACATATATATATATATATATATATATATATATATATACACACACACACACACACACACACACACACACACACACACACACACACACACACACACACACACACACACACCTTGGTATTCATGAAGATAGTATACATAAATGCATCTTGTGCTGTAGCTTCAAGACTCCACAAGGAACTACCATAATTCATTTTTTTATGTGCACAGAAGTTATATTCCCATTTTCTTGAATTGCACACACATGAGAACCCTGTGCATTAATGCATACTAGGTACTCCTGTGTTTGCAAATGACAGCTAGGGTTGTGTGACTTGATGGTGCTAGACACAGCATTACTACCAAGGAAGGCAGCTATATGCAGTGTAGAATTCCTCACCCAGTAGCTTCAGTAGCTATTAACAAGGTTTGCCTGCATCATACAGGATTTTACTGCCAGTAAGATGTATCCTTCCATGGAATGGAAGTGTGTGTGTGTGTGTGTGTGTGTGTGTGTGTGTGTGTGTGTGTGTGTGTGTGTGTGTGTGTGTGTGTGTGCATCTGAGTGTTTGTGTTTGTGTGTGTGTGTGTGTGTGTGTGTGTGTGTGTGTGTGTGTGTGTGTGTGTGTGTGTGTGTGTGTGTGTGTGTGTGTGTGTGTGTGTGTGTGTGTGTGTGTGTGTGTGCACATCCATGTCTGTGCACGCATCAGTCTGTGTATGTGTGCACGCATGTGTGTGTGCACGCATACGCATGTCTTTGTTTCTGGTGCTAGGATGTTGCACAGCATACTAGCAGGGGAGAGAGATCACTGCTCTAACAATTGTGTGGTCTCCTCTGTCCATCAGTGACATGGGGGCCAGACCAGGAGTGAATTTGCGATTTTCCATCTAATGATCAATGTTTTTTTTTTTTTACTAGGGTCAGGGATGAACTCTGCTTCAAGTGGATGGGGAGCTTATTCCATAGTGTGGGGATCCTTTGAGACACATATCAGTCTCTCCAGCATGTTCTGTTTATGTCACAGGCAAAGTTCAGGTCCTTGGATCTAGTGTTTCTGGTGCTGTTTGTTTTGTCCATCAGAGCTGGATCTGAGGATGCCTTATATGCCAGGCATAGATCTCTGCTCAATAACCTATAGGAGACTGAGTACAGAGAATAGGCCTTAAGGTGATCTGTGTAGGGCAAAGTATTTTGCAAATTTTGCAAGTGCTTGATTAGGTATAAGCCAAAGGGGGGATTGTTCTCAATGGTGGGTCTGATAAAGGCTGAGTAGAGTAGTACTATAACTTCCCTAGATCTGGATGCCATACCTATGCTTATGAGTTGGGCCACATAGAATGATTTCTTACTATCTTGTCTATATGTTGGTCAAAGGTCAGATTACTATCTACATAGAAAACCACTGGAAATGTTGGGACCAGCTAGACTGAGTCCCAAAATGCTGAGACTGAATGGTCATAAAATCGGACTTACATATACTAAGTTTAAGATATAATTTTTCAAAATATTCCCTTTTCTCTGAGGTATGGAGATCTCAGAGTTGGTATATATAAGTTTGGGGTATGAGGGGCTTACTCCCCATATGGGGTCCCCATTGCAAAAAGAAGTTTAAAGGAGAAGAGGGATTTTCAAGATTCATTCTTCCCCTGTGTTTTCGGTCTTTCCTTTTTTTGGGCTTTTCAGCATTCCGCATTTCAAGTGTTGACATTTCAATAGGTAGCTGTCTACATATATTCCCCCAAATCCTAACTAGCAAGTTAACTCTTAGAGGTGTTTTACTGATGGAGTAATTATCTTGGGTGAACAATTTCTCAAAGGTCACCATAATGTATTACTTCACAGTGATTATTAATCCATGGCTTTGGCATCAGTCATTTGTTTGTATTAAACCCTCTTGTAGGATGCTGGTATCATGTAGGAATCTATGATAGCTCCTAATTTACAGTCATCTATGATCTTAGTGAACCAAAGGGCTTTAACATTAGTCTTTACTTCCCAGAAGCAAATGCCAAACAGGAGTGGGCCCAACAAGGAGTCCTGGAGTAATCTGCTGGTGAGCTTTTTCCCGGTGGAAGCAGTCTCACTGATACTGATTTCTTGGGTCCCATCTGTAAGCCATCCAGCAATTCAATGAATTATTTAGGGGATGTAGGCCTAATTCTGAGAATCTGTCAATAATATTTGAGTGGGTATTGTTTTGAACACCTTAGCCTGGTCAAGGTAGGTGGTGTGCACCGTTTTCCCTCATCCATAGCCTTGGTGACCCTCTCAAAGTAGTCTACCAGGTTAAGTAGGCAAAATCTTCCCTTAACAAAGCCAAACTGAGATGGATCCAGTGTCTGTATGTTGTCAATGCCCTTGTTGACCATTTCCATGAGAATTTGTTCCATGGCTTTGCATATTAGACTTGTCAAACTGGTGGGACTGTAATTCTTGGGGTCAGTCGATGGTCCACCCTTATGAAGAGGGATAACTATTGCAGCCCTCCATTCACCTGTTAAGTAACCTGTTTTAAGGTTGTCAGTATAGACTGCCTCAAGCGCTCCTGCTAGCTCATGTCTTAGGCTATTTAGTAAGCAACCAAAAATATTGTTGGGGACCATTAAAGCAGTGATTCTGGCCTTAGCAAGCAGTGCCAGGACCTGCTCACTGTTGATAGTTGGGGAGATATGCTATAAGGGATTTCACAGAGGATAGTTGGGGGGATGGAGTTATAGCTAAATTTATCAACCAGTCGTTTCACTATGTCACCTTAGTCAGTGAAAGTAATGCCATTTAATTCCAGGTATGCACACTGCTGAGTGTTATCTTTAAGATTCCTGACATAGCTAAAGAAGGCCTTGTGACTTTTGTTAGCCTGGGAGGCTATTATGATCTTGTAATTAGCCCTGTTAGATGTTATTAGACCTTTTAGTTTCTTGTTTAGTTGAATAAGAGACCTCCTGTTTCTATGAGAGCTGCTCTTTCTGATTTTGTCCATGACTTCTTTCTTTTGCTATATACCCTTTTAAGGTAAGGATTCCACCAGTGGGATTTGTTTTTAGTGTCAGATTTGGGCTTATTTCTGGTAGGTATGGCAGCCTCAATGCAGCCATTTAATATGTTTGCACAGGATTTCAGTGAATAATTCTGCATTGGGAGCTGTGCTCTTGGGTTTGGGAGAGCCGTAAATTTTGACAAAGTTGGGTTTCTAAGATGGTGGATATCATGTAAACACCCTCTCCTTGTAGCTCCTCAGTCAGCTATTTACCTCATCTTAATCAAACGCCATTGGACTGAATTTACAAATAACCAAAAACTAAAACATATCAACCAAGCTCTCTGCTACACTTCTGGAGTTTTAAAAGGCCTCTCTACTGAAAATACAGTTTTTTATTCTCTGAAAGCTTATACTGCTACACCGCATGGCAGCTTGAGGCCTAACACAGTCAGAAAGAAACAGAAGGAATAAGGAAAGAACAGATACAAGAATAAAAGGGACAAAATATTTTTTACTACAAAAAAAAAAAAAGTCTAATGATCAAGACCACATGGCTCTACAAACCACTAGATCAGGCTGAAGCATAACTAACCTTGAAGCAACTTGAATTTCCTAATCAAGCTATAACCATCACTGCAAATATTCCAAAGAAAGGATTGTAAATATCATTAACTTGAAGGACTAAATTCAGCAAATTGAACTTGAAACGTAACCTCAAATCTAAGAGTTGTAACATCTAATTGAGATGTCTAAACGGGGACCTCTCAAAACTCTTTCTTGCTCTCAAATCTTCTTCAGCTTCTAAAAAAGAGCTCTACCGTGAAATCATTCTCTCAAAATTTCTGGAAGAAAAATAAAAAGAAAAGAGCTGGCCCTGGGAAAACTAAATCAAGTAAAAAAATTTATTGTTTCTGCCAACAAAAGAAGGTAGCTGCCAACAAGGTAAAAAGTAGAAGGTAAGTCTCTCTCTCTCTCTCTCTCTCTCTGATTCACATATATCTCGGGTAAGTCTTATTCTCTCTCTTTAATGTTGATTCTCTCTAAAGTAATATAAGCATTTTAATGTTGAAAGAAATAAACTTCTTATATTTTCTAATTGATAGTGTAAAAACAAGGAAAACAAATGCTGATTATGAATGAATGTCTGACTGGGTAATGAATGTAGCAGGCTATGTATTGTATTCTCCCCAATAAATGCTATCAGGATCCAATTAATCAAAACACCACATATGTATTACTGTACAATATATCAGACATATATCAGTATATATTAAGATTTATATGTATATATGTATATGTATATATATATATATATATATATATACTGCTATATATATAATATATATATATATATATATATATATATATATATATATATATATATATATATATATATATATATATATATATATATATATATATATATATATATATATATATATATATATATATATATATATATATAGATATATATATATATATACATATATATATATAACAAAATAAAAACCCAAAAAAAGTTAAAATAACAACATCACAATAACAAAAAAAAAAAATCCCGAAAAAAAAAAACAAAAACAAATACCAAAAAAAAAAAAACAACCAAACCAATTAACCAAACAAACCTACCATACATACAAATATATATACATAAAATGCACTAACAAACTCCCAAACCACTCTCTACAGTCCAACTTTATCGCAAACCTTACTTTACCTAAGATCACTAACTCACACTTACCTGGCCTCTATCTCAAGACCATCACTATATCGACACTTACCTTACCCAATCCCTAAACCTAACTCACTTATACACCCCCCTAAACCTAAACTCACACAAAAACACCACTTAGCTGCCCTAACACCTTACCTCATCACAATTGACCTATCACACACCCTTACCCTACTGTCACCTCACCCTAACAGTCCATCTATCACAGAGTTACACCACATAACACCTTAGTGTTCTCAGCATCTCAGCCTTCAGATCTCTCCGTTCTCCGCTGTTCGGTGGCCTCGTTGTCTCTCGTCTGTCGTAAGCGTATCTGCTTAATTCCGATTTTCTAGAGACGATAGATATATATATATATATATATATATATATATATATATATATATGTATATATATATATTTTTACATCCTTTCTTCTTACACTTACATAGTAAAATAAATTAGTCACATGTATAATATAATCTCTACTAGTCATATAAGCAAATAAACTGTATAAGCCCAAAGTAACTTACGATTGATCTGCAATATGGCTTCTCTATGGCTTCTATATTTTTGCTATTTTATATAATTCAGAGTAGAGGAATAGATATATATATGGAGACTAGTTAGGTGTGCTATATATATGCCTAAGGGGGCTAATGCTTAAACTAATGCTTACCTTACACTATCATCATAATCCATATTCTGTCATTAGTACTATATCATATAATACATATAATATATAATATATATAACTCTCTCTTCTGATGTTGGTGATGCATGTTCACTAGAATACAGCTTCTGTTTTTGCAAAACAAATACTTTATTTTCAAACACCTAACATGAACTTAGGTAAGATTATAAAAATAATCAGCATCTTCTCAAAAGCTTCCAAATATTAAGTAAATCCATCTAAATCTCTCATATTTCAAATCAACACATTAGGAAAAAATCTCCTCCCTCTCCCAGACACAGAAATTAAAGTTAAAAAAGCATTCCACTACTTAAGAATTAACTTCGAACATAACCAAAAAGACTCCTAACAAAATAATCTTCTTTAAACCTAGACTAACATAGAAAATGACTTGGACAGATAGAAACTAATGAAACTTTCAGTTGTATCAAAAGTGGCAGTAATTAAAATGAAAATTTTACCAAAAATATTATACCAATTTAACGCTACCAATGCTATTATTCCTACTAACTTCTTCAAAAAAATCAGTAAAATACTAAGTTCATATGGTTTCCAAAAAAACCCAAGGATAGCTCTAACAAAACTTATTTTCCCTAAAGACAAAGGAGTTCTGGGGTTACCAGACTTTAAACTCTACTATGATCTAATATGAGCAAATAGACTTATTTTAATAGCCGAACACATCCCAAAATATGCGGAATCCTTTCCAAAATGGGTTAATGTATGGTACGCTCATGTTTTAAAGACTAATATAAATCCTAAATCCATACCATTTATAGATGGCTCTAACCTAAAAGATATAAAACTTAATTCCTCCGTTAAACACAAAATCAAAACCTTTCAATCGCTTCTGTCAGACCTACAACTAAAAAGTGCTTTAACCCTATTACAGCCAGTACACTTGAACCCAAATTTAAAAATAGGAAATGAAATGATCAACCTAGATCAATATCCACAAATCAAAGATCTTACAGTCTGGGATCTATATAGACATAAAAACAGGTCATTAAAAAATATCAAACATCATCTCAACCTTAATAACAAATACACAATAATATTGAGACAATTGCTGGAAAAGATATCTATCTTCAGAGACATCTCACAAGAAATAGAAAATGTAATAAAAACACAGGCCTTAGTCAAGTTCTTAAAACTTCAAAAAAAAAATGCTGTCAGCTACATACAAGTTAAGCACCTCTATAAAATACCAGTCCACCTTTACATCTGCTCAATACTGGAAAGGCAAGAATCCAGAAATAACTAATGCTTAGCTCTCACAAGCATGGTTTAATACAAACAAATACTCTCGCTACATGAAATTGACTTACACCCAGTTAATGGTCAACAATAATGCCTATTACACACCAGAACGACTAAAAAAGTTTTTCCCGAATAACTCACCTTTCTGCCCCTTCTGTCCATCAAAAATAGCAGACTTATTACATATCCTCTGGTACTGCAAATTTGCACATAACCTCTGGGACTCATTAAGAATTAAACTCGACAAAATGGGTTATGGGAAATCTACATTATCCTGGGAATTTGCGATTCTACATATTAACTCCCTTTACGTACCCACATCAGATTTAAGAATTCTGATCCCCATATTTGAACTAGTCAAATTATATATTACTCAAAACTGGATAGACAGCTCTAAATTAAACTAGGGAGAATTTATGAATATGGCCCACACTTACATATTCTCACACAAACTCATGATTAATGATAAAAATAAACGAATACAATTCCTAAAAATATGTAAAAATACTTTAGACCACATGTTAGAATAATAATTATCTATGTTATAACTATGTAATTACCCACATTATTTGGTATGGAAGACCCTCTCTCTAATAACTTTGAAATAAAATCTCTAAGCAACATAATTAATTATAAAATAACATGAGTAGTAAAAGTTTATCTCTCAACTATTAGTGGCACTGTTTATACAGTTGTAAATAGTTGAGTTCAAAGGTTTAATTTACTTCTTAATATTATCTACTGGTCATCTGCTGTTTCCTAATATTATGTCTATATTACCTCAGTTTATTTAGATAAATGTCTTATTGTGTTGGCTAATGTCATTTACTATACAGTAGATAACCAGTTATTTTTTCTTCTGTCATGACAGGATGATATAGGTGATTTATGTTAAATGTCTGTATAATGTTTTTCATTTTCTTTCATTGTATACTGTTTTTTTTGTCATTGTTGTTAACATTTAAATCTGAAAATGCAATAAAATTTAAGTTGGAAAAAACATTTTTTGACAAAGTACCACTTAATAGTATGTAGTTTGCTTTAAAATAGTTTCTAACAGTTACAGGTTTACTTGTGTTTTCTGAGTTTATTTTTATTTTGATGGAAACAGATGGAAACAGCTTTGTGGTCTGAACTCAGCAATGAGGTTGTGACACAGGGGTTGCTGCAAAATGCTCTCCCATGTTGGTGAATACTATGTCCGATATGTTTGATCTTCTGGTTGGAGTGCATGCTAACTGGTCCAGAGTATTCTTGTTGATAAAAGTACAGGAACCATTTTGCTTATGAGTTAGAGGTTGTGTACTTTTTCCAGTCTATAGAGGGGGTAGTTAAAGTATTCCATGAATAGGGCATTTGGTTGGCTGGTGAACACCTTTAGTAAGTTCAGATAAGAGTTGTGAGTTTTGTGTGTTATGGAAGGTGACTTGTAACTGGCCAGGACATGGTAAGGAACCTTGTCTATGGAGACTTGGACTTGGATAAACTCAAGGGCATCATCCTGTTTAACCAAGCTGGAGATGTATTCGTTGTTAACATAGATCGAGACATCTGCTCTTTTAGCCCCTGTCTGTGTTGATGTTAGCTTAAATATGTGGAAGACACTGCAACCTTACATTGCTGGAGCACTTTCCACACCTTTAAATCAAGTCTTGGTAACAATAGCTCTCATTGTCCAGTAGCTCTCCTTGTCCATCCTTTAGATTCTGACAAACATGATTGGGCAGTTTCCTGTAGTTTCTTCTTCCAGTCTGTTTGACATGGGTATCCTGTGGCAGTGTAGCAACTGACACATGTACACAAACAACCCTCTGCTTCTAGCACCCATGAACACAATTTGTGAGAGATGTAATTACATTAAGAACCTAAAATCCATGCTCTCTCACTCACAAGCCAGTAAATCTGGCACAGAGAAGGTTGTCAGCACAAACACAGCCTCTAACACATACCCTGCACCCACACAACACACACCCACATATGCTGAGGTTCTCACCAGAAACATACCCAAACCAAAGAGACCTCCCAAGCCAAAACACATGCACAATCTGCAGGATACCACATCACACAACACACATAGCACACACACCAGTGTCTCACAGCCTCTAAGGTTAATAACTAAACCCAACATATTAGTCACAGGAGACTCAATTGTGAGACACACAGATGTGCCCCTTGCCAGGCTAGATAAGAAGAAAATCATAAGTGAGTTGCTTGTCAGGTGTCAGAATTTGCCATATCACACAAGCACTCAAGTCTCTCAACAACAGGCATGGTTATGACTCTGTCATTGTCCATAACGGTGTGAATAATTTGAGATGTACCTCTCCGGACTATATGAAAAGAGACATGATTGAGCTCACTGAATATGTGTCCCAGGCAGGTATGTTCTTAGCCTTGAGCAGCATCTTACTTTCACTAAGAATGATGCCTCAATATAAACATAAAATGATTGACTTCAACAATTGGCTTAGTTTTTGGTGTCATTCCAGGGGGATCCAATACTGGACAGCCTGGGATGAAATGATAGATAGGCCTCAATGCCTGTCTGCCCTGGGATTCTGGTTATTGGCAAAGGCTATTTCCTCACTCATAATGACTTTTTAGGCAATGTCATGAGGACAAAATTTCCAACGTGAAAATTGTTCAAAATGTAACTTAAAGGTCATGCTGCTGAGTCCTCAGAGCCTTGACAAGAAACTGCACTCACTGGAAACATTCCTAACCTTAGAAGATGCTGACATTTGTGCAGTCACTGAAACCTAATTTAAAGCTGTTGAGAGCACCCCAGCCTTACAGGGCTACTCTTCCTTCCATACTTTCAGACCCCAAATTGAAGGCAATAAAACTAAAGGAGGCAGTGTATCAATGTACATTAAAGATGCTCACACCTCCAGACTGGTCAAACAGTATGATACATATAAGATGCTTCAGGTGCAGCTAACTGTAGACAAGACACCTCTCTGAGTCATAGCCAGCTATAGACCGCCATCCATGAATCATGATACCCACGCCGCCTATCTGGATCTACTTGACTCCATCAAGATTCAACCTCATGCCCTGATCCTGGGTGACTTTAACTATCCAACCATAGATTTGAAGAATTACTCATCCCAGAATGCTCTTGCCCAGAGATTTCTTGACTTTGTCACTTCAAATGCCTTGTACCATCTGGTCGGCACCCCCACAAGGGGTAATAACATCTTAGACCTAGGACTGACAAACATGAGTGATCACTTTAGCACCCCTGTAGTGTCATCTTCCCTGGTAGGATCTGACCACAGAGCAGTCTGTTTTGAAGTCACCATCCCCCCAACCTCCCCTTCCCCTCAGCTTTGATCAGACCAAAAACTTTTCCAAAGCTGATTACAACCTCCTGTGGGCAGGGTTAAATGGCTTTGTAGCTCCCTCCTCCTCTGAAGAACCAGTCACCTATGCAGAGACCTACACCAAGGCTCTATACAAGCACTTATGTAGCTGCATGTACTTGGCAAGGCCAGGCAGGACCAAAACATGCTCATCTAGGAAAAGCAAACCTGTGTGGTGGACTGCTGCCATAAACAGAATTTTTAATAAAAGAAAAAAAAATGATGTCCAGAAGCAAGAAGGAGCAAGTTTCAAATTGGAAGCAAGCTTTCCTCAGCCTGAACAAGCAAGTAAGGGCTCTAGTGAGATCTACTAAGCCAAACTATGAGTCCAAATTGGCCTCCTCAACAAAAGACAGTCATAAATCCTTCTTTAGTTACATCTGTAATCTCAAGGGCAAAACCTATATCTGTACAGAAATGGTGGTCAATGGCACCACACACACAAACTCCTTTGACATAGAAAACCTGCTAGCAGATAGGTTCAGTGGAAACTTTACTCCTCTATATCCCCCAGCAGTAAATCAGGGCATCACCAATACCTGCCCGCCCACCCCTTATCTCCAGGGAGCAAGTGCCCCCTCTAAGGCCAAAAATACTGCTTCCATGGCACCAGGCAACATTCCAGGCTATATTCTACATTAACTCAAGAAGGAACTCACAACACCCTTGGGTATCCTATTCAATCATAGCTTGAGCACTGGATTTGTCCCAGCCGAGTGGAGGACAGCCAGCATTATCCCGCTACATAAAGGCGGCACCTTCACCTACTCAGGTAACTATAAGCCCATTAGCCTAACCACCCTGATCTATAAGGTCTTGGAATGCATTATCATGGACTTCATAAACAAGAACATCAGCAATCTCCAAGCAGTTGACCCTACCCAGTTTGGGCTTGTAAAAGGGTGATCATGCCTGTTAAACCTGTTAATCCTGGTGGACTTCTTCAAGACAGTCACCATGGCCCAGGATGAGGGAAAAAAGGTGCATACTGCCTACCTAGACTTTTGCCAAGGCCTTTGACACCATACTTCACTTGGGCATCATAGACAAACTCACCCAGCTAGGCATCAACCCATACTTCATTAGATGGGTAGACAACTGGCTCAATGACAGAACCCAGGCAGTCAAAGTAGGGGAATCTACCTCTAATAGTAGATCAGTAACTAGTGGTGTGCCTCAGGGATTGGTCCTGGGGCTGCTGCTTTTTAGAATCTACTTCTCTGATGTGCAGACTAAAACTAAAGGTCTAGGGCTCACCAGATTTGCAGATGACTGCAAACTGGGGGCTGTCATCAATTCCCCAAATGATGCAGACATTCTCCAAGAGGGTCTCACCCAAACAAATGATGGATGCCATAAACATGGCCTCAAGCTCAATAATAAAAAGTGCATTATTATCCCCTTTGGCAATAAGGATGTCTTGCAAATTACCACATAAACAACAATGTCCTAAGTACATAATCTGTATTAAGAGATTTGGGTACCCAGGTTGCTAGTAACCTAACATTTGACAATCATGTAGCCTTTGTGGTGCAAAGAGTATTCTATATGGCCCATCTCATAAGCAGGGGCATAGCGTCCAGGAAAAAAGAAGTCATAACCTCCCGTACTCCTCCCTTATCAAGCTGATAATTGAGTATAATGCCCCTTTTGATATGTAACTGGCTAAGCACCTACAGCAGCTGGAGAGACCGCAGAGGTTTTTGACTAGGAAAATCCAGGGTCTCAAACATCTATCCTATGGAGATAGACTAAAGTCCCTGTCTCTCTATTCTGTTTCATATAGATTGCTCAGAGGTGACCTCTGTTTGGCATACAAGGCCATGTCAGACCCAGCCTTACTGGAAATGTTGCATACCCATAAGTCCAACCCACATGGGTAACTCACACTAGGGATCTCAGCCTGGCCTTTGACATCAATAGAACAGGCTGACGGGACAGATTTATGTCCCAGAGGCTCCCTCATCTGTGGAATAGGCTCCATCTTCACTTTAACAGAGCTCCACACTGACAGTTTTAAGCTCAACCTGGATGACTGGATGGTAGGCAGAAAATTCACCCCCAGGATCCCACCTGTGTCCCTGCTAGACAGGATAACAGGTGCTGACTTTGAGAGCAAGGGCACATTATTTTGGCTAGGCCTGTAAGGGTTCCTGGGCCAGTAGCCTATTTACTTCCTATGGTCCTATGAGTAGAGATGTCCATATTGTCCAGAGTGAGGAGAGCTTGTAGAGTGTGAAGTTTCATAGGTTCATAGGTTCATATGCTGGTACTAGGCCGTCAGCCTTAGGGCCTATACAAGCCTAGCCATAACAATTCCCTGGCTATTTCTTCCCACACTATTTACTTCCCTGGACCCCTGTCTAACAGGGCGACTGACGTGATCCCTGGGGTGAATTTCCTTTTTCCCATCCAATCGTCAAGGTTCCTTTTGAAGGGTCCAAAGAAGCACTCTGCTTGACATGTATGTGCAATCTATTCCAGAGTCTGGGGAGTCTCTGGGTCAGGAACCTATCCCTCCAGCATGTTTTGTTTATTGTGATGACAAGGTTTAGATCCCTGGAGCGTGTGGCTCTGAGGGATTGGGATTTCTTTAAGTGTAGCATGTCCAACAGCTCTGGGTTTGACATGGTCTTGTATGTTAAGCAGAGATCACCTCTGAGTAGACGATATGCGACAGAGTATAGCTGGAGTTTTTTAAGGCGGTCAGCATAGGGCATCTGCTTTAGGCCTGTGATTCTTTTAGTGAGGTATTTCTGCAGTCTTTCCAGTTGTTGCAGATGTCTTGAGTGGTACATACCAAATGGGGCGTTGTATTCTATAATGGGTCTAATGAGGGATGAGTACAGTGGGACAATGACCTCCTTTTTTCTGGATGAAAAGCCCTTAGTGATGAGGTGTGTCACATAGAAGGATTTCCTGACTATTGTGGTGCTGTGGTTATCGAAGGTGAGACCACTGTCCACCTGTGTCCTTAAGTCTCTTATCACACTTTCGGTGTTTAATGTACTGCCACCTATATGGTAATTCACGGATACATGTTTTTTCCCCAAAGGGGATAACTATACATTTCTTGGCATTGAGCTTGAGCCCATGGCTCTGGCACCAAGCATCTGTTTCTGTAAGGCCCTTTTGTAGAGTATCCACATCATTTGGGGATTCAATAATGGCTCCCAGTTTGCAGTCATCTGCGAACTTTGTTAGCCAGAGTCCCTTAGTGTTGGCCTGTACTTCAGAGACGTAGATGCCAAACAAGAGCTGTCCCAGGACTGAACCCTGAGGTGCTCTACTTGTCACTTGTCTGGAGCTGGATTTGGAGCCGGCTACTTTTACAGTGTGGGTTCTATCAGTAAGCCAGTTAGCAACCCATTGGGTGACGTAGGGATTAATGCCCAGCTTAGTAAGTTTATCTATGATTCCAGAGTGGGGGATGGTGTTAAAGGCCTTGGCAAGGTCTAGATAGGCTATGTGGACCACCTTACCCTTGTCCATGGCTCTGGAGACCGATTTGAAAAAGTCAATCAGGTTCAGGAGACAAGATCGGACCTTCACGAACCCAAACTGGGTGGGGTCCAGTGTTTGAAGGTTGCCAATGTCTTTGTTTATAAGTTCCATGATAATACGCTCCATGGCCTTGCAGATAAGGCTTGTCAGACTGATGAGATGGTAGTTTCTGGGATCCAAGTTTTTTTTGTTTAGGTTCCTAGCATTGAGCAGTAACACCTTAAGATTGATTTGAGTTTTTATTTTTATTTATTTATTTATTTATTGGTATGTTGGTAGTTTTGTCATTTAATATTGCTGAAAAAGGCTCTAAGGGGTAGATAACATTTTAGCCAATATCTGAAAGCCCAGGAGGGGACAGAAACAGACCTTCCTTAGCAAAGCAACATAGTCTGCTAACCATTTCCTCCCATGCTGATAGATATCGGATTCCCCTTGAGTGACACCAGAAGCTAAGCCAATTATTAAAAATCAATCATTTTCTGTTATTATTTGCAAAGTTACGAAAGGTTGCTTGATTCTCAGATTAGTACATTTACTAAGCAGTTAAGCTAGTTTTTATGAAACGTCTGTAATTTTTAGCATGATATAGTTTTGTTAAACTTTATAAGAATGTGTTGTGCCATTTGCTATGTAAAATGAGTGGTAAGCTTACAAACTGGTATGTAATGGAAGTCATAATTCAGATCCATTTTTTTTAAGTAAGCTTTAAAACTAAACTGAAGTATATTTTGCAAGAGGACAAACTTCCCTGTTGTCCCAGATGCCAGGTACTCAATTGTTTTCTCTCTCCAAAATTACTTTAGCTCATTGAAAGAGCAATGTTGGAAGTGCAATTAAAATATGTATTGCTGTTCCTTCAATATGACCTCTGAGTAGGACAAATGTAAGAAGGTAAGATAGGCAGGGGATTAATCCCCTGCAATACAAATGCTTCCATGTTTTCACCAACACAATTCAAAATGTGTGATAGGTTTTGTGTAGGTCTCATGTATATATATTTACAGTGCTGCTATTTGGAGCATAGCAATATTCTCATAACAGCTAGATAGCAAGGTTTTTATTGACAATCAATGGTATATATAAGGACACTACTTGAGAGCAGCAAACCAGGAAGTTAGCTCCACACATGTAGAATCATCTAAAGGAAGGTCATGGAAATGCGGTGTGTGACCCCATTTAGGGCTAATCTGTGTATGAACCTTGTGAAAACTCTTACTTAGTGAGATGGCAGTTGGGCCTAGGACAGGCCTGCAGTCTTGGATTTTTAATTTTAAGAAAGCCTATATCATGGATCATTATCTAGGCATTGACAACCTAAGGAACTGTGTTTGTTTTATTTGTAACTGCAAGACCGAGTGTTTTTTTTTTTTGGATGCAAAGTTAAATTTGTAATTGTATATACATCCTGTCTCTAGTCTCTTTGGACTTACACTGGTGATGTGAGCAGCCAGCCAGAGACTTGACATTTTTCAATTCTTCACTCTACATTTACTGTCAAGTGCAAACAATAGTTGAGCAACTAATTCTCTACAGCATTTTGACTTTCCTTTCTCAAGCATGCTTATCTGGCGATGACAGCCATTATTAAACAAAATTGTGGAATTGGAGATGAGGATATATTAAAGGCTAGTGCAAATACACCAAGAACTAGCTCTGCTGGCAATATAGCTGCCAACCCCAGGACTATACTGCCTATGAGGAAACTTGCCAGGGAGGATTAACTGAAGTCCTGTTTGGTGATATAAGAGCACTGTGCTACCAGTGAGAATTGGAACTACGCACACTGGGTGAAAATCCTGTCATCTCAATTGATAGGACAGGCAGTAAAATATAATCATGGATGAAATTTATTACATGGACTACGGTAAACTTGAGAAAGAACATATGTGCAGTTCTGGCCTAATTCCTGAAGTACAAGTGATAAACTTTTATAACTGGACTTTGAATGCAGATAAATCAGTAATTGCATAGATGCTTGATTTAAAGCACACTTTAAACCTTTCTCTTGTACCTGATATTGAAGGTAAATTAAAAGTGCTACACATTTTAGCAGCAGACAGATTTAAAATAACTTTAAATAGTAATATCAGAAATGGAGGACTGAAAAATAATCCCAGCAGCTTTGACAAGCTATTAACTATTTATTTATTTATTTATTTCACATTTGTTAACCAGGTTGGTCCAGCTGAGCACAGGCCCATTTTCAGTGGAGACCTGAGGAGAAAAGCTCCAGACAAAAATGTACAAAAATTATTCAGTTTTACAATTGTCACACAGTTGATTAATAATAAACATAGGTAGAATTTTTACAAGATTGAATAATAATACTAATGTGTCTATACACACAAATTTGAGGAATAGATAAACAGGGAAAAGTAACATGTACAGTAGTAACTAATATGATTGCCAGATTAAGTGTGGAGAGCGGTAGGAACAATTAAGTGGGGAATTCTTTATTATAATCACCTATTATGTAATAATCCAATGTTTACAACTGACTTGTCTACTTCAAAGTCTAAAAATACAGTCAGAAGTGAAATGTCTTCTGTGTAACAAGAAGCAGGCAGCAATGTCTTATTCTGTTACAAATATGGAGGGGGGTTCACATTGTTAAGTTCTGTGCAAAAGAGAGTGCTAGTGATAGAAATGTGAAAACTAAAAAATATTTCAGATGGAGTAGTTCATAGGTTCATAGGTAAGTACTAGGCTAGCTGCCCTTGCAGGTCATTTTCAGCCTAGCCAGTTTTTGTTTCAAAGGTGAGAATCAAACCCTGTACCTTGTGTTTGTAAGGTAAACATCTTAACCAGTATACTAACCCCCAACCTTGGAGTGCTTTAAAATGACAGCTAGGATAATTCAGACAGACCTGCACCACAATGGTACAACCAAGCTATTAAAATGTACTGTATTTTTAGAAAGAAAGGAGATTCAAGCTCGACTAAATTCTGGATGTATGAGTTCCTTTGTCAAGCATCCCCGTGCTTTGTAAGTATAGGTTTAGTAACTGCCAGAATGTGGAGGTCATATGCATTCATGTTGACAAAAAAAGAGTACCTCCTTACACATGTAGAAATTCAAATAACCTAGGGAAATTGTACATCCATTGGCTAAAACCCCTGATTTAACATATAAAGTAATGTTAGGATAATATTATTCACCATTTTAAAGATAGGGAATATATGGGAGCAGGGAGAATCCATAGACATACCATGGGATTCATTAACAATCATGTAGGTGAAGAGCATACTGCTCATCATGCCTATATGTTTGCAAGCATCTTTTTGTGGTCAGCAGTACTGTTCATGGCCATGGAAAGGTGTTTGCAAACACGAGCACAGAATGTAAACAGAGAAACTCACATATAGACAATGCTCAGACACGATCATGTGCTGGAACCCAGACATATTAAGGGCAAGTATAGAGAAAGAATACAGAATGAGTGAAAATGAAATTGTGGAATTAATACACTACATTGTGTCATAATGAATAATTAATATTGAAAAGGGGAAATGTTTAAATGTACTCACAAACAACTGCGACTAAAGTGCAAACTAAGCATGTCTGACATAAATCTGGAAAATTGTATTGATAATTAATATCAATGATAATCCAGCAGTTATGTACATAAATAAAAATGGATATGCTAATAAAAGATGTGATAGGAACATACAGTTGCTTTGTAACAAGATGGAATGAAAATGTGATATACATGTTAATTAAATGGTAACTTGAGTTAACAGTTAGCAAGGGCAGAAGATACTTTATTAGGGTGAATGCATAGAATGCAGCTATTGCACATTAGATGTATATACAAAGAATGTATGTATGCAAGCTGACAGCACCGCTGTATTATCCAGCTCAGCATGTATAGACAAAAACAAACAGACCTTGCAGCTGTAATGTCAGGTAAATCAGAAATGTCTGCACATTTGTGGACAGAGTATTGCCTAAAAAAACAAAGTTTTCTTTAAGTTAGATATATAAAATTGTAACCATTAGAGTACAAACAGTGTACATAGCTACACCCTTGTGTTGTAAAGAAGTTGTGGATGTGAAAGATGAGCTTAGTGGATGGTGGACTCATCTATCATTTTAAAACAGTTATCCAGAGTAGAGGTTGATTGAGCACATACTCCTCTAACTGTAAACACCCTCACACAAGTCTTCTTCCATCTTATGCACTGAAACTATTACTTATCTAGTTGCACAGCCTAGAGAGCAATGTAAGTGGAGAGAGCGCACCTTTGTCAGGATGGCCTCATCAGTGGGTCTCATACAAGATGCTTTAGTAAAAATTGGGATAAAGGAGTTGTGAGAGCAGTTAAATGTATTATTCTCAGGAGAAGTAGACACAGCACCTAGTGTTTCACACACACACACACACACACACACACACACACACACACACACACACACACACACACACACACACACACACACACACACACACACACACACACACACACACACACACACACACACACACACACACACACACACACACACATACACACATCTTACATGCTGGGCATTGAAACTCTTACCTATCAGGTTACACTGTTTTTGAGAACATTGTATTTGTCTCAAGTGCCACAGGAGAAATCTGACTCTTAAGGTCATAGAGTGCACTTTTGTCAGGATGACCTTATCTGTGTGTTTTATAAGGGATGTTTCTCTACATTTTGTTCAATGGAAGTGGAGATAGTAACAACCATTGCACAAACACAACTTCCATGTTGGGCATCAAACTTTCTACTTATGTAGTTACACAGTCTAGAGAGCAATGTACTAGTTACAAGCAGCACAGGAGAAGTCTGACTCAAAGGGAGAGACAGAGTGCACTTTTGTCAGGATGACCTCATCATTGTGTTTCATAAAGGATGTTTCTGTAAAGCTTAGTATAAGGGTGTGTTCACATTTAAATGCACACTCTCCATGAAAAGTGGAGAGAGCAACAAGCATTACACACACACAGAGACACACACACACATGCAAGTCTTTCATGGTGGGCATCAAACCTCCTACCTTTCTAGTTACACAATATAGAGAGCACTGTACTTGTTGCAAGATCTACAGGAGAAATCTGTTGCTTAAGGGAAGGGAGAGTGCACTTTTATTACGATGACCTCATCAGTGTTCATCATACAGGATGTTTCCATAACAATTGGGATGAGGGAGCTTAGAGAATAATTAAATGTATTATTCTCATGGGAAATGGACACAGCAAAAGTGTTACACACAAACACACACACACACACACACACACACACACACACACACAAGGCTTTCATGTTGGGCATTAAATGTTGTACCTATCAACTTACACAGTTTAGACAGCAATTAGTCACAACCACCACAAGAGAATTCTGACTCTTAATTGGAGAAGGTGCAACTTTATCAGGATGACCTCATCATTGTGTCTCATACAGGATGTTTCTTTAAAAATTGGGATAAAGCAGTTGTGGGAAGAGTTAAATGTATTATTCTCATGAGAAGTAGATACAGCACCAAGTGTTACACACAGTCTCACAGAGACACACAAACACACATACATGTCTTGCATGTTGGGCATTAAAGCTCTTACCAATCTAGTTGCATTATTTAGAGAGCGCTATATTAGTTGCAAGTGCCCCAGGAGAAGTCTGACTCTTAAGGGGACAGAGTACACTTTTGTCAGGATGACCTCATCATTGTATCTTATACAGGATGTTTCTGAAAAAATTGGGATAAGGGACTTTGAGAACACTTAAAATGTATTCTTCTGATGAGAAGTGTATACAGTACCAAGTGTGACACATAATCTCACACCACGCATCCTTCGTGTTGGTCATTGAATTTCCTACTTATCTAGTTAACACAATATAGAGAGAACTGAACTAGTCGGACAGCCACAGAAGAAGTCTGACTCCTAAGGGTGAGAATGCAGTTTTGTCAGGATGACCTCATTAGAGTGTGTTTCATACAGGATGTTTCTGTAATATTTGGGATAAGGGAGTTGTGAGAAGAGTTAAATGTATTATTACCAGGAGAAGTGGATACAGAACCAAGTGTTGCACATAATCTCACAGAGATATATAAACACACATACACAGCTTAAATGTTGGGCATTAAACCTCCTACCTATATAGTTACACTATCTAGAGAGCACTGTCATTGTTGCAAGTGCCATAGGAGAAGATGGACAATACCTTTGTGAAACCTGGGCATTGGAATATTTGTAAAATGCAATGTTTGGAATAGATGATACTGTATATCACAGATTGTGCAACAAAATGTATATATGTGCACAGAACAATGACTGTCACATATAATGACATACTTTTTATACTTAAATGTAGATACTGTCCTTACTGTACATTGTGTTACTTTGAGGGACATTGACATATTCTACATTATGGAATGACATACACATTGACTGTTGTGCATCACTGGATTATCAACCAATCATTCCTGTGACTTCATGTCGGGATGACTGAACACTTGTATTGTCTCATACTTGTACTATGTGCATTGCTAGGATAAACATGCAACTCACACATAAGACAGTGCATTGCAGAATGATAGTGATGGATTCTGTGAGAATAGGTTAATGAAGCTGGTAATACAGTGCAAGTGTAAACACTGTAGCATACATATACTTTAAACCAATGAATTAAGTGAGTCAACATCATTCTGAAATCAAAATCAACTGTTGACAGAAGTAATACAGACAAACAAGTGTTGTACAATAGAAAATTACAATCCTTTCATTTAATTTTTAATTGTATTCTTTGAGTGCACTGCTGATGGCAAAGAGTTTGTGCATACATAATCATATCTTGAAGTAATGTACTTACAGAGGTAATTAGTAGTACTCTGTGATGCTCTGTACTGACTTCCACACAAGTATTTCTACAAGACAGGCTTATTTTATTTATTTATTTATTTTATATTTGATTATCGGGAAAGTCTGACTAGACAAATAGCCTTTTTCACTGGAGGTCCAGGTAGAAAAGCTCCACATTTATGACAATACATACAGTGTTACAACAATACATAGTATGCTACCAGCAAAAACATGATACAATAATTAAAGGACATACTTTTTGTTATTATTTATATGTGAGAAATACAGACATAGGTACTAATAATGTTGTTTGTATGCATGGTAAGACATCTTAAGACAACAGCTTGTAAGATATATGTGAGAGGAGATGGGGCAATATATTCTTAACACACTTTACAATAGGTATCAGGCACATGAATATAGTAGCAGGGCGATGATGTGTTAATTAATTAAGGCTGTAGTCAACATTTACATCCAAAATAATCTGACAACACATCCTGAAATATGTTTTCATCCATTATTCAAACATTTATAGCATGCCAAGAAAAACATTTTTACATGAGTATTATCTGATCATAGTACATAGAAAGTCATAACTGTGATATTTAGAATATGACAGCAGATTTCAATACATGTGAATGCATGTATTCATCTTCATTACCCTGTTGACCACTATAATCCATGCAACCAACTCTTCATCTTGTTCAAAAGTACATTAAACTGACTAAGCATAGCTTAACACAGCAATCCAAAGTGAGACAGAGTTATGCAGATGAAGGAAATCAAATCCCAAGATGCTGCCAGAAGTTGTATTCTTCAATTTAGCCTTTGTTGCCTTCAGGAATTGTGCAAACGTAGAGATGGAAGAATAATGATACAAAAGGGAGAAGATATATCAGTAGTGAGACATGGAGGCAGGGATAAAGTAGATGACAGAAGAAGGGTAATGATGGCTCACAACAATATGTAGCCAACATGTACACATTCATTAGTGTACCAAAAACACTCAGTAACACTTGGAACCCTTGAAATTATTCAAACAAATCTTTCGATACATGTCAGCATTAGCTCATCAAGCCACAAAGGAATTATTACTTCCAAGCATTAAAAGAACACTATTGAGGCACACTGACAACTTAATGAAGCAGAAGGGGTGAACACTGAGAGATGGAGACAGATGAAGAGAGGAATAGCAACAACATGTTTTGTGGGACATGTAGGAACATCTCAACGATGTTTGAGTATTATTTATTAAATCATGATTTATCGTCCATGTCCTGTATAATAAACTGCTTGCTGTATGTACAAATTCTGAGCAGGAGAGTACAATAAACATGAATACCTAACCAGGATAAGGTTGGCTTTATAAGTCTCCCTGTTGGGGCTACAATGTTTTAGAGAATGATGCCTTGCTGCGCTATTCCAATGTTATGTTAAGGAAATGTTTCATGTAGAGATAAATATAAATGTTTGCAGTTAAATATATGAAAGGAGTATGAAATGTCAGAAAGTAATAAACTGACATACCGCTGTAATCAAACCTATAACACTATGCAAAAATATCAGGCTACAAACAGGGTAATTCTCTCAGCACGCCACATTGGAACTCCTACTTTAATACATCCATCAGCCTAAGAACTGTTATATTAACTGTTCCACAGTACTGCCTTTAGTCTGAATTTACTCTGTATTCCCATAGCTTAGTGGATTTAAGCATATTTGTACAAAAAAAAGGTCAACAGCAGATTAAAATGAAATCTTCAGCTTTTGCAATAAGTCAAACCATGTTCACTGTCACTCAGCATTGCTGCGCTATGCCAAACTCAGGACAAATGCCAAGGACATAAAGTGAAGTTTTTTCCGTGGGCCATTTCTGGCCACATAAGGTGTCTGTGAATCTATTTTTGACCACATTTAACATGGGAAAAGGGGTGGATAGGACAATGGTGAAAATGGGGTTGGCAAGCAGAGGGCAAGACACAGGGGAAAGAATACAAGAATTTTCAGGAGGGTCGTGAAAGAGCACCATAGCTATCTAATTCTTCATAACGTAAATGTACAATTGCACACACAATTTCATTACTTTGCAGTGTCACCAGACCAGTGATGGGTGACAATAGCACAATAATGTTGTATGACCAGTTGAACCAAAGAATACAAGAATTTGCCGGAGGATCATGAGAGCCCTGTACAATCACTTACGTAAGTGTATAAACTTGGCCGTACCTGAAAGATTCAAAGCCAGAGCCCCAAGTTAAAAATCGCTCCCATTGTGGACATCCAGCATCAACAAACTTTACAATAAATGCAAAAAGTTGCTGCCAAAAAAACAAAGGCAAGGTCCCAGTAATGGAAAAACACCCTCCTCAGCCTCAACAGACAAATGAGACAGCTTGTCAAATCCTCCAAGAGCTCCATTGAAAGAAATTTAGCAAGTATAGCCAGGATAACCATAAGTTTTTTTTACAGCTATGTACATAACCTAAAGGGTAGGCCCCAAGCATGTGCAGAACTAGTGGCCAACGGTATCACACACACTGACCCCACAGAGGTAGCAAATCTGCTAGCAGATAGGTTTAGTGAAAATTTCACTCTCTTATCCTCTCCTAACTTACAACAAACCTCCCCCCAAACTTCCCCCCACCCTACATATCTGAAGAGCAGGTCCTCAAAGCCTTGTTCAAAGCAAAAAACACAGCCTCTATGAGACCAGATGACATCCCAGGCTGTCTTCTAAACAGACTAAAACATGAACTAGCATCACCACTAAGTACCCTTTTCAGTCATAGCCTAACCACAAGCTTTGCTCCTGTGGAATGGAGAACAGCAACAGTTATTCCCTCCACATAGCTGGCCTATCAGCAGACCTGGGGCATTACAGAACCCTAAGTCTGACCATTCTCATCTGTAAGGCCATGGAATGTATCATTATGGACCTCATAAATAAAGACATAGGTGACCTCCAAACCCTGGATCCTATGCAATTCGGCTTTGTGAAGGGCAGATCCTACCTGTTACATCTGATAGAGTTCTTTGAAAATGTGACCAAGGCCATTGATGAGGGCAAATCTGTACACACAGCCTAACTCAACCTGCCAAAGGCTTTTGACGATAAACTTAGCAAACTGAATGTAAACCCCTTCATTGTAAGATGGGTTACCAACTGACTCACAAACTGGACACACAATATCAAAGTGGGTGACTACATCAGTCAGCAGACCTGTTACAAGTGGGGTGCCACTGCGGTCAGTGCTGGGCCCCCTACTGTTTGATATATGCTTCTCAGAAGTTTAGATCAAAACTAGGGTTTTGGCTGACCAAGTTTCCAGATGACTGCAAACTAGGTGCAATAACTGAATCCCCAAATTGTGTCAGTATACTCCAGGAGGTCTCACATAGACCAGCAACCAGTGTGCTAGTTATGGTATTAAATTGAATACCAAGAAATGCATCATCATTCCCTTCATGTCCCCTCACACTATCAAATCAACAACAATACCCTAAGTACCCATGAAGTGGTAAGCGACCTGGGATCACAAGTTGACTGCGACCTTAACTTCGACCACCATGTGTCTACTGTAGTAAGGGAAAGCTTTCTACATAGCAGACTTGATTAATAAAAGCATCAGCTCAAGAGCAAAAGAAGTTATAATCCCCCTATACTCAGCACTTATCCAGTCCATAATTGAGTGTGACACCAAGTTTGGCATGTAAAGTACTAAGCACCTGGCCTAATTACAGAGACCTCAGAGGTTTCTAACAAAGAGGATCAAGGGGCTTCAGCATGTGCTTAACACAGACCGACTAAAATCCCTGTCACTATACTCCGTATCATATGGACTTCTTAGGAGAGACTTATGTCTGGCCTACAGAGTAATCCAAGACCCAAACTTAATGAACTTTCTGCATATCCATAGATCAAATGGGACTAGGGCTAACCACTCCAGGGACTCAAATAGGACATGCTGGAGGGGCAGATCTATCTCCCAGTGATTGCCACATCTTTGGAGCAGGCTAGCAATTCATGGGAAATAGAGCACCTCTATGACACTCTTCAACAGGAACTTGAATGAGTAGATGGGGCACCGTAAATTCTTTTCGGGGATAGAGCACACAACACTGCTGGACACTGGCAGTCATTACTAAATGCAATCTTGGGTATTGACTAGCATTTCTATAGTATTACAATGGAATGAAATGGCTAGGCTTAAAATGGCCTCCAGCTTGATAGCCTAGTAATCACCTATGATCCTACGATCAGTTATAACAATAAGGCACATAGACAAAGCGGAGAGGTATGTATGGGGTGTCATTTTTTTTTCTTTTTTGGGAGAGAGATGAATGTTGGGAAAGGTGCTAAATACTGAGATGGTCTGGTAGGTAGGGTACATTAGGATGCATCTGCAGAGTTAGAGAACAAACAAGCAGATGGTGATGGTGATGGAGACATAAGGTCATGGAACACCATGAATGATATGTACAGCACATCGCACCCACATCCAGCTTGAGAACAGTGAGAGTCTAGTCATCACCCTCAGAACTGTCATAAGTGTCTCCTGCAGCAGCTCCCACATGTGGCAACATCTTTATAATGTGATGCAGGACCTGTTCAACCCTGATGATATGTGCATCATGGCCTCTTTCCAATATATCCCCCACCAGCCATGTCAGCTCCTGCTGGATAATTAAATTACCACTTCGACTACTACTGTTCCCAAAGGGTACCACTGCACCAGCAGCCAGGACAGAGCTATCTGACACAGTTGTAGCAGGTAGGTCAGTGGTTATGGAGGCAGCAGTGACAGGTTGTGACCCTGAAGTGCTGGGTATTCGTGCTGCCATCTGTAAAAGTATGGCAGGCTTAGCCAAAGTGGTCGGTGTACCTCTCTGTGCTGTTGATCATTAATTTCTGCAGCAAGTTGTACAAACAGCAGATTGCAATAAATTATAATACCCTCCATACAGAAAAATAGAGAAAGGGTGGAGGGAGACTGGGTTGTCATAGTACTGTAGTTTATAAATAAATGTGGCTTGGCAATACATAAACAATTATGATAATTTACGCAAAACAATACTATCTAAGGGATAAACTATTACTCCTTGAAAATGAACAACCTCTAGTGGAAAGAAAGAAAACAACATGGACAGAGATTTCCGATTTAAGTGCTTTATTTTGTTTTAATTTATATTATGAACTTCATCAGAAATCTTGTTTTTTATACAAGCATTGGTATAATACATATAGAACTGTTTTGTACCTTTTATTTATAGTGTTACAACAATACAGCTATTGATAAGTGATGTAATAAAATATGTCATGGATTATCTGATCCATTTCAAGATACATTTAATGTTTACATTGTGATTTAGTCTGAGGGGCAAGTCCATCTGTAGTTTCACTTGCCATTGCAGATCTTTAACTTTCAGCAGGATGTTGCTATCTCCGAAATGTATGTTAGTTTTTTCGAGCACCATGAATTTAAAGTTTGAGAACTGTGTGCAAGCCAAGCTGTGTTTCACTAAGGCATTTCTGCAGTCAGTGGATCTGATTGTTTGGAAGTGCTGTTTGATCCCATCACTCAAATTGCGTGTGGTCTTTCCCATGTAGAAAGACTCACAGTGGGAGCTTATGGTAATGTATCACATTGGTGAAAGAACAGTCATAGTAGTCTTTATAAAGGTTGTTAGATTTCCTGCTTTTACTTTGAGCTTGTTCCCTGAATTAATGTGTTGGCAGCATACACATCTACCACAGCTGTGCATGCCTAGGGAATTACTAGCTCTGAGTTATTTGTATTTATGTTCATATTCTAGTGAGGTTTTTAGTTTTTTTTGGTTCTCTTGAAGCAGATGTTTGGGGTGGAGCCAAGAGCTCTGCTCCGTTCATGGCTAGTGTTTATGATATTTCAATTTCTGGTGATACTGTCCCTGATGCTTGGAGTATCTGGGAAGATAGGGAGAGGCAAACGTGGACAGTCATAGGTGGTATTCTTGGAGCGATTGATGAAACTGAGCTTAAGAATGGGTTGGTGACAAGAGTACCTATTGTTTGAGACTTGTTCTAGGCATGTGTTAATTAAGTATTCTGGGTCATGTCCTTCTACAAAACGTTTTTTGGGGAAGGCACATTCTTTAAAGAATGTTTCGTCTTCGCTGACTAGTCTACTGAGACGTACAAACTGGTCTTTCATGATATTCTTTTTCATGAAGGTGGGATGCTGGCTTTTAAAAGTCTAAGTAATTATTCCTAAATGTCTTTTTGTGATGTATCATGGAACAGAAACAGTTCTGTTCCTCACTGATGGAGAGGCTAATGTCCAGGAAGTGGACTTCTTTGCCAATGCCTGAAATGGCAGTCTAAAAAGTGGATGCTGTCTTTAACGCTACTTAGGAACTGGTCTAATTCTTGGGGGTTGCCTAGCCAAAGAAAAAAGATATCATCAATACAGAGCATGTATAGGTGCACTTGTTTAAACCCATCCAGGTGGGTTAAGATTGTCAGCCTGCCATGCTCTAAGTACAAAGTTGGCATAGGCGGGTGCCATTTTGGCCCCCTTGGCAACTCCTTTGACTTGCTGGTAAATGGTAGCATTAAAAGTAAACAAGTTGTTTTTTAGGATGAGGTCTAGTAGCCAACAAAGAGTCTGTGCTTTGTGTGGCTCAGTACCAGCATGTATTGTGAGGTATCTGTGCACCAGTTCGATAGCTTCTAGGTGAGGGATGTTGGGGTAGAGCATAACAATGTCAAGTGTGACAAGTACTACCTGGATGGTGGGCCATTGGTATTTGTGTATTACATTAAGAAATTCCCATGAGTCCCTGAGGTAGCATCAGGAGCCCCGCACAATGGGTTTCAAGGTAAAGTCCAGGGATTCAACTATGAATTCCATTTTGGTTCGTTTGGATGAGACAAAGTGTCTTAATTTACTATTGCACACCTTTGCAACATCCATATATGATGGAAAGGTATTTATGTGTCATTAAAAAAACAAAAAAAATATCACTGCTATGATACAAGAAACAGCAGCCTTTATTTTTCCCTGTGATGGATTGGAATTATGCTTTCTAATTTAATAATTACAATTACCATACTGTATTTCTTATGACACATATTGCTGTTAATATAATATAAAATACGTATCCATTAAAAAAGGTAATTGCTGATTCTGGGTACTGAACCCCCACACAGTAAGGCTGGTGTTCTAATTGCCTAATGCAAGCAGCAAAAGTTATTGGGGAAGTCAAGCATGCTTGCAATTAAGGATGAGGTATACCTGCTCGAGATGTTAGTGCTTGAGGGAATAAAAATAACATTATGTCTTCAATTTTTGTATGAATCAAACTTACCCTGTGCCTTTTTGAGGCAAGTTTATCTCTCCTAGTGTGCCTCATGGTTTGCAGCTATCTTCTCTGCAGCTGTACAGCAGAAAAAGAAAAGAAATCTGTATGAAAGCATAATGAGTAACTGTGTTGACTGGCTGGATAATTAATGCCATATCATAGACAGCTTATGGGTCAGTATACCTACACAACTGGGGGTGTTCCTAGTCCTAAATTCAGCCTCCTATTGGCTTAGAAGGCCCTGCTTGCACTTTTAAGGTCACTATAGTAGTGACAACATTGATCCCCATTCCATAGCATGCCTATTGCATTGGAGGCAGTATTGACTAAGCTATTGCAAGCCTCAGCCTTATAATGAGGCCAGTATAATTCCCCTACAGCAGTCTACAGCTTTAGCACTTTACATGGAGTGTCAGAAATATCCTGGACTCCTCAATATCCCTCCTTTGTGCTCTAAATTTTGCACCATTCTCTCCCTCACTAGCCATGTCTGCAAAAGTCAAGCTAACAAAATATGTCTGATTTGGTCCCTAATTCAGATTTCGTGTGTTACTGGTATTGTTCAAAGAGATGTTGCCTTGCCAACTGCATTTGCACAATTGAAGGCAGATGGATTCCTTGACAGACACACTGGCACTACTTACATCACATAGCAGTAAAGGTGTGAAACATAGTTTTTGAGCTATGTGTGATGCTCCACATTTCAGGTTCCAATGTTCAACAATGGAATTCTTAATAGCATGTTTTTTAAGAGTTGCAGTTCGGAAAGTGAAAGATGATGAATTATGACATGTTGTCATATTGGAGCTTACACAATGTTAAAATATTATTGTAAAAGTTGGGAATCAAACCCATGGGATAAAGGATGCAAAAATTGCAACTTACTTTATTATCTGACATTGCCACAGGAGAACTACTTTCTAGCATGGAAATTAGACATAATAATTTTGAATAACTGAAGATATACTTCATAGAGGCCTTTATAAGCATGGTTCTAATTATTTCTTGGAGTGAATTCCTATGTAAAAGTCAATATTTCTGCAGTTGAATGTGTTAATTAATACAGGTCAGTTTATGTTACACACATACTTCACAAGACATAGGTGTCCTAAACACATTGTTTGGATATGTGGTGAGTCATAACGGTTGCAACATAGAGGACTATGAGTGGTTCACTGATCACAACCCACTTATTATGTGTTCGAGACGTGGATGCCAAGAAATTCACCTCGAGAGCAAAGCTTGCAACGGTCTCTCAGTGTGCAGTCCAGTTCAGAGAAGAGTGTACAGTTTGAAGGAGTTGGTTAAAAGCAGGTAGCATTCGGGTGGATAGCAAGCTGTACAAATTAAAGAGAAAGAGAGGAAACTATGTTAAATATGTTGAAACCATACAGATACAGCAGTATCACAGATAGCCAAAGTGGGGAGAGATGGGAAGGAAAAGAGGATGGGTAGAGGCATAGAATGCACAGGGGTTATGAAGGAGCCTAGAGTATAATCAACTGTTTTCTTGATCTAAAGTCTCTGCACTTAAACCTTGGCCACAAAGATAGTTCTATGACAGGTGGAACTTCTCCTTTCAGTACCATCCATAGTGCTGAGAAAAGCACACCATTGCCAAGTGTGTTTGCACTACCTAAGGCAGCCTAAAGTAAATTGTTCACTTTTTTCCTTAGGCAGTGAACCTTGTTTGCTTACTGCCAAGCAAAGAGCAAATAAACCTAAAAAAGAAAAAAATGAGATATTGTGAATAATTGCAATGTGATCTCTACACAGGATTCAAACCATGTTTTTTGGGCCTTATTTCTCTCAATTCACTTCAGTTACACCTTGTACCACATAATTTGACATCTGTCAGGTGCATTTACTCAAGTAACTACTCTTCATGTTGCAGGGGACCATGCAGCATTGTCTGGTATATTGCTTGACATAAGGCAGCCTAATCTAAATGTTTCACGTTTTTCCTTAGATAGTGAACCCTGATTGCAAGCTGCTAAGAGAAGAGCAAATGAACCTTAAAAAATGAAAACAAAAGATATATTGTGATTAATTGCAATGTGATCCCTACATTGTTTGTGGACTGCCAACCAAAGAGCAAATTGGAAAGACATTAGAAAATTAATATATTATATAGAATGATAGAGGAAGTAATTTAAATGCAATGCATGGTTATATGTAGTAATGGCAAGAGCAAGAAGTCCATTCAAGTGAAACAGTCTTCCTTTTCACATCTCCTTGCAAGATCAGATATGTACTTTTTATAACACATTATCACAGTTGTAGTTAATGGCAAATAATGTGAAAATGGACAGACTAATGATCATATAGTGTTAGCAAGAGTGACAACAGTTGGTTTAAAAAATATCAACAACAGAATGGTATCACAACATGAGATTAAATATGTGTTCAGACAACCCTTTGTAAAAGTATCATTTGAGTGGATTTGAACCATGAGTCACATGCCCTTTATCTTTAAGGTCATTGCGCTTACATATTGTGCCACAGAGAAAGTTAACTGTCAGGTGTATTTTCTTCACTGAGTTCTATACAGACTGCTGATGGCTATGCAATGCCACCAGGTTGGTTTCTGCTACCTAAGGCAGCCTAAACTAATCTTTTCTCTTTTTTCCTTAAGCTGTAAAGGTGACTTTCAAGCTGTGAAGAGGTGAGCAAATGCAGAAGGCAATATTTAGCAGAAGCATTCAAACAGCTTTTAGGAAATAAGCTGAAGAGACATGAAATTAATCACAATGTAGACATCACAATCAGTACAACTAATAATGAATGACACTGATACATTCAGCTGTCTAACATTTCATTGCCACATCAGTATTATCATGATGTCTCACAATATCAGGACTTTGGTACAAATGCTTTCATTATTCATGTAGTGCACTCAGTTCATATTTAGATAATTTTAAATGACTTCCCACTCAGTACTAACCTTATTTGTGTTTCATACAACAAAATGAGTGTGAAGAATTATTATGAACTCCCTCAGTGAAATGACCTAGGAACAAGTTTTGATCCCTGCATCACCTGTACTGTTTCTCTAAGCTGAATACCCTTACATATTATTCCACAGAGCTAGCAGTGTAACAACTTTTTTTTTTCACTCAATTTTATTTATTTTATTTATTTACCGGGTAGGGTATGACTAGGCCATGGAGCCAGTTTTCAGCAGAGACAAGGGAGAAAAGCTCCACAAACAATAGTGATGACTAATAATACATAATAGTAAAATTGAAAAATTTATAGAGTAGTAGTATTATGTATACGCAGGTAATCACAGAGCATATTATGTACAGAACTGTAGATAACTGAGTATTTAAAAACTAACAGAGACCAAGGTAATCACAGAGCATATTATGTACAGAGTTGCAGATAACTGATTATTTGAATACTAACAGAGACCAAAGCAAAATCAAGAAACATATAATAAACAAATTGAAACATTACATAATGACATAAGTCATAGTACAGTGCAGATGTACATAGTTCATTGCAGTAGTTAAAAGTCTAACAGAGCTTGTGCCAAAGTTTAAACTCATATGGAGAGGAAGTTGTGAAGTACTGGGAGGGAGGAAAATTTATCTGGGAGAACTACAGAGGCAGAACCAGGTGGATTTGAGATATTCTTTTGTTTTTGTTTTAAATGAAGAATAGTTGGGAGAGTTTTGAAGTGTTGAGGGAGAGCATTCCAGGTCTTGGCTATTTTATTAGAATAGAGGGAGTCACCATGGTAGTTGTAAGACTAGGTTATTTTTAGCAGTAGTCTGGTCTGGTACTATTGGTTGGAAATGACCAAATGGAGGTGGTGGACCAGGCAGTGTGGGGATGTGAATGATTGAGTGTGTGTGAAGGTAAGTTGGTTTTTAACAGGTTGGTTTCTGAGCTATAGTGCAGTTGCTGGAGAGCAGAACAGTGATATTTATAGGGATGGTTGCTGGCAAACTTTGATATTTTTTTATAGCAGGATTCTAGGTTGTTAAGGTCGGCCTTGCACAAGTTTATAAAGATGTGTGAGTAGAGAAGGGTAGAGAAGGGTAGATAGAAGCTGAAATCTAGTTGTGGCCAGTCTGGCTTGGTGTGTTAGGAAAGGTCTCTCCCCGTAGAGAGATCCTAGTTTGGCATAGACTTTTTTGATTGCTAGGGAAATGTGTATATCAAATTTCAGCCTGTCATCTATTGTTACACCTAGGAGTTTGGTGTGGTTTGTAAGCTCAGTTTTGGTGCCATTGGTGGAGTGAATAAAGAGTGGTAGAGAGTGAGATTTGGAAGGTTTATTTGTGAAAATCATTAGCTTGGTCTTATTAGGGTTTAGACTGAGCTGGTAGTTAGATAGGTAAGTTTCTATTTCCTGAAATGATTTTTGAGTCTTATCTTGAAGTTCTTGTTGGGAGGGGGCAGAACAGATAAGGGATGTATCATCTGCATTTTGTATGATTGTAGTAAGTTGAGTTGCTGAATTCAGGCTGTTGGTAAATAGGATAAAGAGGAGGGGGTCTGGGTATGGACCCTTGGGGTACTCCACTGGACACTGTCAGAAGAGGAGAAAGATGCTTCTCCCATTTGGTGGCTTGTTTACGGTTGGATAGGTAGCTATGAAACCATGTAAGAGGTGATGAACTGAGATTGTAAGTGGCAAGTTTGTTTATACGAAGTTGGTGGGAGAGAGTGTCAAATGCCTTTGACATGTCAGGGAAAATTGCTGAGACTAGAAGACCATTGTTCCTAAGGTGGTGAATAGTGTCAGTAAATGATATTAAGGCTGTTTTAGTACTATGTTTAGGTCTAAACCCATGCTGAGAGTGGGATAGCAGGTTGTTAGTGGTAAGGTGATTTTGGAGTTGGTGAATACATTTCTCTAGGATTTTAGCTATGGGTGGGAGGATGGCAATAGGATGGTAATCTGAGATATCTCTAGAGGGGCCACGCTTGTGGAGGGGTATGATGAGTGAGATTTTCCAGAGGTGAGGTACATATTGTTCAGAAATAATACAACTGATTAGGATAGAGATAGGATAAGCAATAGATAGACCAGCAATTTTTAAGAATTCGTTTGGGAGTTGGTTGGCAGCAAGGCAGCAGGGTTTAAGTTTCCTGAGGAGCTTTTTTATGTATGAAACCTGGACAGGTTTAAAGGACAAAGAGTTAGCAGTACTTGTGGAAGGGGAGGGGACTATTTAAAGTAGGTTTTGGTGGTTATCTAGGAAGGAGGTGATTGAGTTAATAAAATGATTATTGAATTGAGATGCTAAGGATTTGGAGGTATTGGATGTAAATGGGGTGGGGGTGGAGGTTTTACCAGGGTTCAGGAGGTAGTTTATGGATTGCCAGAACTTTTGTGGGTTGTGTAGGAACTTTTGTTGAGAAGTTTGGAAGTAGTATTTTTTGTTATTATTTATAATTGTCTTTGGTTTCTTAATTGCTGTTATGAGGTGAGATCATTTTTGTTTTTGGTGGATTGGTATAGCGCCTTTGCTCTGTCCCTTTGTTTGATAAGAAGTTTAGTGTCATTAGAAAGCAATGATAACTGTTTGCATTAGGTATGCATTTTTCTTATGGGGGCCAGACTAGAAATTTGTTATTAAAGAATTCTACTGCAAGTTCCAATTTTAGGCTTTTTAATGGTGACCAATCGCAATCCAGTAGCAATAGATTGAAAGTATCAGGGGAGAAGTGCTTCTTACAGTGGGTGTATTTGAAGGGAGTAAATGATTGGGTTTGAATTATTTTTCTTAGTAGAAAAGTAGGGGTATGATCACTAAGGCTGATGGGAAGGCAGCCAGCTTGGAAGCTCAGGTTTGGTTTGTTGGTTAATATCCAGTCAAGTAAAGACTCTTTTTGAGAGCATTTGTTGGTATAAGTGGGACAGTTAATAATTTGGGTATAGTTGTAAAGATTGATAAAGCTAGTGGGGGCAGTTAGAGGAGCAGGAAGGCCAGTCCAGATTAAAGTCACCTAGAAAGATGGTTTCTTGATTATAAGTGGAGTCATACCAGGAAAGGAGATGTTCAGTGCTGGGAAGATTGTTTCCTTGGGGCAGGTAAATGGCTATGATAATCATGGCTTTGTGAGGATTAACTTGTAGACATGTGATGAGTATTTCTGCATTGGGGATGGCTGCTGGAATAGTGTTCAGTTTTTCAATTTTTAGACAGTCTTTGAACATAACAGCTACACCACCTGTTTTGCATAGTCTATCTTGACTAATTATATTATAACTGTGGAGAGTAATTTCAGGACCATTGATGTGTGGTTTTAACCAAGTTTCAGTTAAAACAGCTAAGTCAGGAGAGTAGGTGGACAAGATGGCATGAAATTCTGTGATTTTATTTACTAGGTTTCTCAGATTGAAGTTGCTAATTAGTAGATCAGCTTTGGAAGTGACTGGTAGGAATGCATGTATATTAGTTCCAGAGGTATTGTGGTTTGCAGTATTTAGATTAGGGTTGGAGAAGTGTTGTTGAGCTTTAGGAGAGTCATAGCTTGGGCCAGGGATGGGATGGATATCAGGTTGTAATTTAATATGTGTTAAGGAGTGCAGCAGTAGGTTTGTTAGTTTGTTTTTTATGAGATGGAACCTGAAAGTGGGCATCAGAAGGTAAGTGGAGTTTATATGTTTGAGATGGTAAAGAAAAAAGTGGGAAGAAAGAGTATAGTTGTGGGCTGCTGTGACTATATGGTTTGGTTGGAGGTTGAGGGGTGCTATTTGTGTAGGGGAGTGATAGTACTTGATGGGAGTCAGTGGTATTGTAGGCTAGGAAGATAAGACACAATAGAATGGAGTAGTAGAAAATAGAGTGGTAATGGAGCATGGTTGGAGGATGTCACAGAGAAATAAGGGGGAAAGTAGACTTGTGTGGGTTAGGGGGGCAAGCTGTAGAGGGAAATGTTGAGTCTTAAGATCAGTAGAGGATTGGTTGAGTAGTGAAGGGTAGGGCTAACAAGGTGGGTGACATGATGAGAGGTGGGGGGGTGAAAGAGGATTGGTGAAGAAAGAAAAGGAGTATGGTGTCTTTAGGTATAAAAGTAATGAAAGAGGGGGAAGGTGGAAATGGGGGTAAGGTAGAGGAGTGGAGTGAGCCCGAGCAAAGTGAAGGCGAATGGAGTGGGTTGTCCCAGATAGCAATCTAGCGCAGTCAGAAAAACAATCAGAAAAGGTATGGAATAAAAATAAAAATCCTTATGTTAAGTGTGTGAAATATAGTGGTACAGTATATAACAAAATGGTCTGTAAAATATAGTGGTATATAGCAAAATCGCAAATCCTGAGTAGTTTGAACTGAAAATTACATGTAAATATAAAAGAAGGAGTTAAATTATAGATAGGGGGATTCACATTCATTGCTGCTGTGCCACACAGGGTGTCTGAAACACACAGTGGTAAGTGAACTAGCTACAAATAAAAGAGGAAATTAATGTGAAACTGGTTTTGGCACATACTAAAACTTTGTCTGTGTAATTATATGGATGGTCAATCTTGCTTTCCTGGCAGAGATGTTAATAGTCACTTGGTGATTACAGTGTGGTGATTAACTCAGTGTTATAAAAAATATCTGGGTGGAAAAGTTACAGGCAGGACAAGCAGTGTGCACTATTGTAGTACTGCTCGGACTGCTGAAGAAAGTGAAACAATGTCAGTCTTTCTTGCACTGTTTATGACAGTCTAAATAAAATTTGTCAGTTTTCACCTTGAGCAGTGAAATGCAGTATAATGCTATTGAATTCCACCAGTCAACAGTGTGCAATACCAAATGGTGTGCAAATGATGCAAGAAATAATAAATAAATCAAATATTGTAGATCAAATACTTGTCACGTTTAACCAAATTTGTTATGTTGCAACAGGGGCCTGCATGGATTTGTACCCTTTAACAAGTTTATTGAAAACAATTGTTTCAGAATATTTCTCAGAGTTGCCACAGATGAAGATATGCATTGGCAAGATGAAAAAGAGATTAGATGTAATGATAATGTGACATTGTATCAAGTCACATGGAAATTGCAAGAAAAAAAGTTATGAAAGTTGCCCTTTCACTTGTGAATGTCTGGATGACTGGAATATTGCAGAGGCATGTACTCATATGATATTAAACAAAGACTGCATACACTGCAGGTATATCCTTTTCTTTCTTTCTGGTGCCTTATTTAATTAGTTATGCTTCCACAATAGAAAATCTATCTCTGTCTTATTGCCATGCATTATCTTTATCAGTGCTTAAAGTACTGCCTTTAATATGAACAACATTTTTTACTAAGGTCCAGTAACAGTGGTCATTAAAGCCAGCATTTGAATTTTTGGACAGTCTAGCTCCTAAACCACTCAATGTACTTAAAGGTTTTTTGTTAAATCAATTATCCCTAACCCACTCTCAGTAGTTGTACTTCAACGAAAGGAAACTGTGGAAGCTGATTCTTCCTAGAGTCAGAGTAATCACAGAAACTGTAAAGTCTTTAACAGGGGACGCTTCTTCTCAGTGGTCATCCTTGCATTGTTAGGACATGTGCAATTAATTGTGTAGGTCCTTATACCATGTTTACATTCCCTATACTTAGTGCTGCTTTTGGTATTAAGGAATGCTAATGATTTAAACTTCATTTGCATACTCACAGTGCTCACAGGGCTGAGTCTGGACTAATAAAAGTAATCATGTAGCTGTTGCCCTTATACCCTATTTGGGGGACTGTTTTGTAATACAGAGCTTGATATTGCTACTAAAATTTGTCTATTTTCTACAGTGCAGTACTGGCAAGGTATTTTGCTATTTCTTAACTAATGATTTTAGTTTAACATTAAAAGGTGAAGTGCGGTTTTATGATTTTATATTTTTATCCCTTCCTTTTTCCACAGCCATGTCAGAATTTCTACATTTGTTCTACTGTGTGCTACATTACAAATTATTTTAGTTTGGTTGTCATATTTGTACACTTACTGCAGATGATTGTATTGTTACGTACGTAGGAAGAGCTGTCATTTTTATCTGTGTTAGCAGGAAAAGAACATTTTGTCTGTGCATTTCTACCTGACTGAACTCTGCAATAGTGGATATAGCAATTATAACAGTTTGGTGTTATTTTTCTAATGCTGCATTTATAATTGTTATTGTTAATGCTACAATGTATCACACAGTTGAACCCATGTTATGAGAAATGTTATAAAATGTGTGATGATAATTGAGTTTTAAATATGCTTTTTTGTTGTTGTAGTTGTTGGGGAGGGCTTGGGGGTATCCTAACTTGGGTGTAGTCATACTGACCACTTAACACATTTAAATTGTTTTGTGCATCTTGGATGCATGTGATCACACAGAAATAAGCTCATAGCCATCCTGTTTTTTTTACTATACATTTAGATTTTTGTGCCTATTTTATGTTTCATTTCATATAGGGTTATGGCACCCAAAAAGAAATATGTACCCTATAGGCCACCATATATTAATGCAGAATTGAGGACATTATCCAGGGCTTACATTGCCATTGAGCTTTTCTATTCGGTAGAGGTAGAGGTGACCAATTTGCCAAGACAGGATATGGCAGAAGGTGTTTGATGACATCAATGTTCTGTGAGGACATGGAAGGACCATCTCCCATATACAACACTTGACAAGTGACATGATATCCTCTGCACATTGCAGGGTCACTGCAATTGCCAAGAAATAGGTGGATATGGAGGTGGTCCTGCAATTGAACCACCACTAACTGAAACTGAGGTGTTCCTGTCCACTGTCAGAGATCCAAATAGCTCATCAGAGGTTCCCATCAGAATCCCTGACATTGGTGCAGAAGTGGACAACAGACCCAGAGTGCCACAAGCAGACATCCTAGGTATGCAAAAGGCAAGTGTCATTGTTACATCTTTATATACATATATCAAAGATGTCTTGATACATATAGACACACACACACACACACACACACACACACACACACACACACACACACACACATATATATATATATATGTGTGTGTGTGTGTGTGTGTGTGTGTGTGTGTGTTTCTGTATTTATATTTATATATATACATATATATAGAGAGAAAGACAATGATTACTGTGACTTAGGCTACAGTCATAGTTTGCTTTGGGTTTGGGACAGAAATCCAGCTGTTCAATATTTTTTATGAAAACCTTTTTTAATGCACCTATGAAACGGATTTTTTTTTGCATTGTGATACATAGCAGACTTCTTTCTTTTCCATTCCTCTCATACAGGCACGTTTTTGCATTGTGATACATAGCAGACTTCTTTCTTTTCCATTCCTCTCATACAGGCACTTCTGGATTGCAGCCTACTAACCCACCTGCACATGGTAGGTACACATTTATTTATTGTTAATACTGTATATAAGGTAGATTCAGGTCTATATGACAGTAATGTTTTTGTAGCTTTAGCATCAGTTAAGAATTTTAACATAACTTTATTGTAAGCAAAATACATGATCAGTTTTATTCTCCATTTTTCTGTTGTGCTTATTGCTTGTTATCATAAGTGATCCTGAGAGTGGCACTGTGGAACTCCTACCTCCTGATGTTGGGGTACTAGTAGCTTCTGATGATGATGGTGGTGATGAAGAGGCAAGTTTTGGGGTGCAGAGGGTCAGTCTGACACTGAGGTTGTGACTTTGATATTCCCTGCCCATGTTTCAGACACAGTCAATATGCCTGCATATACCTAGTACACACAGACCTTGGATATAGGAGAGCTTCTGGTTAACACAGTTGATCGAGCTAGTGTTGCAATTCCAGGTGCATAGCCAGTTGCTTCACCTGGTAACCATCATGAGGGTGTGGCACCACACAGGAAGGTTGGTAGGAATGCTTAGAGGAGGTCTGCTATCCACTCTCCTCCTGAAAATAATGTGTCATTAAGTTCTGCCAAACTTATGCGTAGGGCCATAGTGTAGGCACAGGCATGTTCCACTGGGCCTCAAAAGAGATAGTGCAACTACTAAATGTTGCACATTCTGACATGAGTGACTCCCTGAAACATCTCTGCTACTCTTTAGAAAAGATGAAGCACACATTGGATTATGCAGTTTCTGTGATGGATCATCTGTTGGGAAGGGTGGGCCTCCACATGTCCAGAGAGTCACTACATCTTTTTGTGTTAGCAAACATGGCCATGCAAAATCCCACTCCTGCAGTGATGCTGTATTCTCCATGTCCTCAATGATTGCAGTGTTCCACATCCATACATGATATGTCATGGAGTCGTAGTTCTGGACATAGTAATGAGGAGAGCTCATCCAGCAGACATTGCTCATATTCAGGTAGCACCCCAACGTTTAGCCAGGGCCATGGAAGTAGGAGTGCAACTCATGGCTGAGGTGGTTCTTATGGTCAGGGGTGATGATGCTGAACTGAGCAGTCTGCTATGCATAGCTCATACCTATCCATGATGCCATAACATAATGCTAGCACAGTGCTTGATTGTGCTCATGCAGACACACACACACACACACACACACACACACACACACACACACACACACACACACACACACACACACATAGAAAAAATAATTCTGTTGCCCATAACACGTCACACACATGCAAACTATCTAAGGAGTGCTGTTAAGTGCTATACATCTGTTGTTACTGGCACTGAGCACTATATACTGGGACAAATACATGTGTTTCTTACTTGTACACACTCACTTCTTTGGTGTCAGCCTTGTCCTCCTACCCTCCCCTGCAAACTGTGTGCAAATGATGATGTCTGTATCCTGTCCTTTGCACATGTCATTGTAACTTAGGGCTGCATGCACATCTGATGCACACAGTGGATTGTTAATGCCTGCTCATTCACAAGGTTATATATCAATATGTATTACAGAGCAAAAGTTGTTTTCTTTTCTTGTTCCTATTAATTTGTGAATGATAGCTTCTGTAATTGTTGAACCACATCATATTTCAATTAGTATTGTCATAACAGTAATGGAAACATTAATTACTGCAGTGCTGCTTCTTGGTATTGTTGTGCAAATGAAGGTATAATTGACCTGTTCTAGATGGTGGTCAGTTGAAATGCCTGATGCACAATATTGTTTCTAATATGTAACTTTATATTTCAAAAATCTTACAGAAGTAATATTACTGACATATAACTGTACACCTCAAAAAAAAGTGCTCTGCTTAGGGGCACATCTGTCTATGTGCATGTGTGTGTGTGTGTGTGTGTGTGTGTGTGTGTGTGTGTGTGTGTGTGTGTGTGTGTGTGTGTGTGTGTGTGTGTGTGTGTGTGTGTGTGTGCATGTGTACACATGTACATATACATATATATATATATATATATATATATATATATATATATATATATTCATATGAGACTAATCAGTTCTATAAGTTTTTTTCTTTATAGTTTTCACTCTTACCTTGCTATTTCTCTAGTTTCAAATTGTGCCCTAAGGGGCTGTCCCTGCCTGATGCTATTGAACACAACCATTACATGGTTAAGTAAAGGTTGTGCAGTCTGATCTCCATTATTTTTCATATTTGCATGTGCGTAGCATCTTAGAGTTTGACCATGGTAGTGATTGCCTTTTAGCCAGAGCCAGGGCATTCTGTGCATGCCTTTATCTGCCTGCACCATCTGCAGCTGGTGGCTCTCCCTCAGACTCTGTATTTCTACCTACTGCTGCTGACCCTACCTGTAGTCCTTGAAGCTGTGGTCCTGTCCATTTCTGTCATTGTTGAAGCTGTTTCCTAATTATTATATTGGGTAACATGGCACAGACTGTTAGTATTTCAGCATAGGTCCTCAGGTCATACTGCAGTGTACCTCCTGATGTGTCTAGACACTGGAACCTTTATTTAGGCAAACCAAATACACATTCTATGATATTTCTAGCTTGAGCCTGGCTTTAGTATATCCTTGCTCAGAAGGGTTATGTGGGTTTCTCTTGGGTGTCATGAGCCAGGACTCCAGTGCATAATCTGCATCCCCCATCAAATACCCACAAGGACTGTCATCCCTAGCAAACCTGGTGTGCAGCTCACAAATGTGCCATATGTGTGAGTCATGGAAACTGTCTAGCTTACATGCACATTGTAGATGATCCCCTGGGAATTAAACACAACCTGACAGTTTATAGCATGGAAACATTTTTTCTGTTATGTGCCTCATTCTCTGTTCACCAGTTGAGGCTTTTATTTCTATGTGGTGGAATCTTTGGCCTGCCAACACTTCAGGGAAGTGTGCTACTGCATAGAATTCCAGTGTGGTTCTTGGTCTCTCCTGTGGGGTTCATGGAAAACAAATATACTCTCTTGCATGTAGTAGCATTGCATTTAAAAACTAATGTAACATTCTAAAGGCTGATACCTGTGACATGCCTAATATATCCCTGTGGGTCTCTGGAAAGTACCAGTAGCTAATAAATGTAATGCTAAACATACCTTTGTTCCTCTGGGATAGGTTCTATATGATTTCCCTGTGACCTGAGGTGGGGACAGCAGATATTGTATATTTCTTCCAGTGTTTCCCTGTCTACCCTGTATCTCTTTCAACAGTTTCTGTTTCCTGCAGTCCATGGTATGTCAAACAGGATCAAAACACCCTTCTTCTTCTTGCCCAAAGTCTAGCAGCAACAGCAACACCCTGATTTGAATCTTGTTGCACATACAGAATAATAACTGCAACAGCAACCCCCATCATGTTTTTTTTCTAAGTGTAATCATGCCTGTATTCCAATGAGTTTTGTTGTACATGGCAAAAGTCTATACTGAGTGTACACATTTACTTTATAACTTCATGAATAGCTCCACCATTGTTGATTGGTTAATTAGCATGTGCTTCAGATATTTATGCTTTCATTAGCATATTCTGCCATTTCCATTTGTTTATTGTGTTGAATCACTTAATGAATAACAAATAGCCTGCTCTCATGTTGGCACAGCAAAGTGACACCAACATGACCGCAGCATTATTTGTAGATGTTAATGAATCTGGCCCAAAGTCTTTCATTCTAAGGATTAGAAAATATATCCATTCAGCATAAGAATGGGGGAACAGGGCAAAGATACACACAAAGAGATTTATTATTAAAACTAGGTGAAGGAGGTGTCACATGCTTCAAATGGGTTTGCCACATTTGAAATTCTGTATTGGAGGTATCCAAGAAAATTGCTTGACGTTGATAAGGAAATTTTAGAAGAGAAAAAGATGCCATTTAAAAGTGTGATAGCACACTATGTTAACTTGCAGGATAGATCAAAATTGGTAAAACCCATAGTAACTGAACACAAGCAGAGGGTCCAGGAAATGAAAAACTGATTTATCATAAGAATGTCCAATTTAGGAATTTATCCCAGGAGATCAGGTACTACTGCAAGTGCCCACCACAGAAAACATATTTCCAGCCAAGAGTCAGGGGTCATTTGAAGTGAGAGGAAAAAAAACAAATCTATTTAATTAGGTTCATAGGTGTTTACTAGGCTAACGACCACAAGGGCCTTTTTAAGCCTAGCCATCCATCCCAAATCTCTGACAAGTTCTGCTACCCTTGATAAATATAAGCATGGGCCTGGGAGATGAACCATTTACAGGTTACCTGTGTCCATTAGAGACATAGGTGCTAAACCAGGGATGAATTTCCAGTTTCCCATCCAATTGTCCAAGTTGCACTTGAATTGGGTTAGGGAGGAACTCTGCTTCACATGGATAGGGACCCTGTTCCATGTTAATTGTAAGGATATATATATCCAGGAAAGGGGAAGATGGAGGAAATATAACATATTAATGTGGTGAAGCCATGGAAATAAGTTAAAAATTCTACAAAACACTTACAAGCTTAAGTTCATATAACACAGGCCAGGGAATCTCTACCCGAAGTGCAGGTAGAGGAATACTTGTGAAAAATACAAAAGCAGGAGGTGAGGGAATTTCTATTAAGTAATAAAAGGTGTCCTCATAAATGCCTGGAAGGACTAAGCAAAATGCAATATAAAGACACCATCTGGAATGAACATTAGAATGAGACCTTACAAAATGCCAAAGTCACAAAAACATTTAATAAAAAAAGAAGATCAATAATATTCAAGCCAGGCATGATAGAAGAGTCACAGAGAGGCTGGAACAGTCCGGTAATTTATTTAGCTATTTTACTTTTGTTGACCGGGGAAGCCTAAGTTGACACAAATGCCCCTCTTTCAGTGAATGCCTGGGGAGAAAAGCTGCAGTACATGCAATACAAACAAAATCTTTTAAGTTATGCAATATCAATAACATCTGGCAAAATACAATTAAAATAAATTTTACAATGTCAAAATAGATAAGATAGTAACTATACATACGGTAGAAATGGTAGTCAATAAGCCTGATAGAAGTACCTGATTTTGTAATGAGCTTAGGAAACTGAATAGCATTTTAACATTTGACAGCTATCCCATTCCTAGAATTGATGAGCAGAACTTATGGGAGGCTGGATATTTGGCAACACTAGGATTGATGAAGGGATACTGGCAAAAAACACTTAATGCCCACCAAAGGAAAAACCAACATCTCCTCTAACTCCTGATGAACTGTTTCAGTGCACAGTGTTGCCATTTGGCCTACAAGGAGCCCAGTCACCTGTCAGAGGCTGATAGATAAAATGTTTAAGCCTTACTCGTGATATACTGCTGCACACTTAGCTGGTGTGATTATTCATTCAGAAAACTGTGAGTTTCACCTAAAGTCCAGTCTGTGTTAAAATCCATAAGACAGGATGGCTTGACTGAGAATACTAAGAATAGTGAACTGAATAAGGTGACTGAGAATACTAAGAATAGTGAACTGAATAAGGTGAAAGTCAAGTACTGAAGGAATGTTATAGGAAAAGGGGTGGAAAGCCCACAGCTAGAAAAACAGATGTCAGAAAAAGCTAGCCTGTATTAGCTTCTAAGAGACAGGTAAAGGCTTTACTTAGACTAGGCTGGTACTACAGAAGGTGTATGCCTAATTTTGTGACTATTTCTTGTCCTTAAACAAAGCTCCTGACAGATTATAAAGGTTTCTTGAAACGCATGGTGTATTTATTGATCTAAAAAGGATCCAGTGTTCTGAACCTGTGGTAATATCTTCTGATTTTGCTAGAGTTTACTGTATATACTACTCCTTTAGACTCTGTGCTTTTCCAGAACTTTTCAAAGTGAGGAGCACCCTTTTTGCTCTATCAGTAGGAAGCCAAGCAATGCAGAAAGCAGATACTCAAAGCCATAGAAAGATAGTGTCTGCTATATAAAATGGGCTTTTCATGCCTTGAAATACTATGTGCTACTTGGTAACACATTAGGCCCTGTTGTAATAGTTAATTAAAGCTGATGGTAATATAAAGTTGTGCCAGTGAGCACTATCTCTTCAACCATTTCAATTTCCAGCCCAATACAATGCTGATAGGTTATCCAGGACATGCAACCCATCTATATGATCTCAAAGCCAGTTTTTGTGCTGTGAAGGAGTCATCACATATTGCCTAGAAAGTGTGTGATATAAGTTTAAAAATGTGTAAGGTACCTTTAGTGTACAGAAGTATGCAGGCCATGAACAACCCATCAGCATTGCCTGTGCCAGGTGTATGGGATATTGTATACTGAATGAATCACTGCAGTTAGCAAGGTGTTAATTGACAATCAATGCTATACATAAGGACATCGCCTGAAAACATCACACCAGGAAGTTAGCTCATTGCATGGAATATCACGTAAAGGAAGACCATGAAAGGGCAGACAGTGAGCCCAGTCAGGGATAATCTGTATATATACCTTGCAGAAGTCCTTCCTTATAGAGTTAGAAGTTATGCCTGAGAGACTCCAAAAGTATTTGCTTCTGTTTTTCAGACAGCCGGTATCCTGAAGGGGCTGTTTGGAACAAGTGTTTTTTTTGTTTGTTTGTTTTTTGAACTTGTTAAAATAAAAATACCTTGCTTGTTTTACTTGCAACTACAAAGGCAGGTGGCCTATTATATTGTATTTGGGAAGATAAACCTGTCTTTTTCTATGTATTCCATCCCTAGTGTTACACACACACACACACACACACACACACACACACACACACACACACACACACACACACAGACACACACACACACACATACTCACACACACACAGACACACACATATATAAATATATATGTATACATGTAAAATTCCTGACTCAAAATGGAATGTTTGATCTAAGACTTATTTTGCCTAATCACAAAAATATCTAAAAATTTAATCTGAAACCCATGTATTCTAAAAGATATTTAATTTAATCATAGTTGATAGAAAACTGCAGTAGGTTATAGAGTATTAATGCTGGTGTGGTTTAGAGTGTTAGGATAGTCCGATTGCAAGGAAAATTAGTCCACTGGCACCATTTGTACCCTACTAATGCCCACTGGCATGCTGTCTGTACTCAAAGTGTCTACAAGTTTGTGTTTGCATGTCAGCTGTGATTCACTGTGGTATTTTCTCATTTCATCTGAAAATGATAAAGATTCTTATAACCAGAATACTTATTCTGATAGTTAATGTTGTGACTGAAAATGTATGTTTTCAGATAAGAAGGGGAAAAACTAACTAAAAAGCTTATCAGCTACATTGACAGGCCAAACTTTATTTAGGGTGTTTTGACATTATGTATATTAGTACTGTAGATGGTTTAGGGTGGCCATGGTGGTGTAGCGGTTAGTGTTGCCACCTCACAGCAAGAGGTTCTCCAGTTCGATTCTCTGTTGGGGTGCTTTCTGTGCAGAGTCTGCATGTCCTCCGTGTGGGTTTGCTCTGGTTTCATCCCAAAGACATGCAGTAGGTGGATTGGAAACTCTAAATTGGCCCTAGGTGTGAGTGTGAGCCTTCTGTGGAAGGGTGGGCACTGGGCTGGCAACTCAACATTGTAAAACTCCACTGCCAATCATGAGCAGACAGATGATCCGCTGTGGTGACCCCTAACCGGGAAAAAGCCGAAAGAAGAAGAAGTACTATAGATGGTTTAAAGCTGTCATTATTTTTTGTTTGAGATGTTTTTCTTTTGTTTTAGAATATTATCGGGTTTGTTAATTCTGGCCAGATGGGCTTGAAATTTTCAGCCACTTATAATCTATTTACAACTGATTTTTAGATGTGATAGCAACTAAGTTGTTGGATGGGACAATGATGACTTCTTTATATTGGAAGTCCTTCTCAAAGACCTCATTATTACAATGCATCTAGTTGCCATCCTAAACACATGGTAGATAGCTTTCCCTACTCCCAGTTGCTTAGAACAAGGCATATCTGAAGTGACAAAATAGTCTTGGAACATCAGGCAGGGGATCTACACTGTACATTTATGGCTTGAGGATATAATAAGGTTGTGGTGGGTTGTGGTGTATAAAGCTTAACATAAGGCCATAGGAAAAAAAACATGATTCAAGTTGCTAATCTATTAATTTCAACAGAAAGGTAAAAGATAGGGAATATGGTGGGATATGCATCTATCATGACAGCGTCTTATTTATCTCTTCATGAAGGTTTTGTTTCTGTAAGAAGGTATGTGATGAATTATTTGCTCTGAAAAGGAATATGAAGGCAAAGAGGGACTGATCCTTCATGGCCTGAAGGGTTAAACACAGATTCCTGCTGAGGTGCCTATACGATACTGAGTACAGAAAGCAGGGAGTCAGATTTGCCACATTTGATACTGATAATCAGGCAAACTGGTAGGTAATCAAGTCCCATGTACGAGCTGTTCATCTAATGATAATGCTTCATGTTATACATTCCAGGGTCATCCAAACGTTGCTTACCACATTCTTTCATTGTTTTACAACCTGTAAGTAATTTAAATAAATGTACCAAAGTCTCTGTCCTTATAAATTGCTGAACATGATTCATCTTTCCATGTCCATTCTTTTTACTGATTTTCTTTCATGGGTGCATTGCTTTGGCCTGGCTCCATGGCATAGAGGGATGAAGGCCTGACTGTGACCCAGACAGATTGAGATCAATTAGCAGCCTGAGTGCAGAATGAGCTATGCAGGAGAGGGTGGGAGTAAGCAGCCAATGTTAACTTGTTCATCCCAGGTATAGGGAGGTGATCTGGCTCACTGTAGTGTAAGTACTTCCAGAAGATGAGGAGCACAGCATGCAGCTTATCAACCAGGGATAAGACCAGTACCATTCACACTGTAATCTTCATGGGATATATATAGGCACATATACTTTAAAAGAAATACATAAGTGGCCCTCACATATGCAAACATGCATGCATGTCACCTGCCAGAGAAGGGCTTAGAGTCATATAAGAAAAACCCTGATGTCTGCCCGGATGACAGCTTCCCACTGTACCACCTCTTACCCAGTGAGGGAACAAATATGTAGCTTGATCTCAGGAGGGCTGATTGCTAGCCAAGAGGAGGAAGAAAAATACAGCATAAAATAATGGTTTGCTTTTTACTTCTCTGCATAACATAACACTGCTATGTATTAACTACACAATTTGTGCAGATCTGACGAATTCCATTTCATCAGTCCATATCACCCAACATTCCCATTCTATTGCAATGCTTAGTATCACCATCATATAGGCATACTTTTTCCAGCAAGCCTTTGAGCAATGCCACTTAGATATGAAAGAGGATCTAACTTAATAATGATTCTGGAAGGGGACTTCCCTAGAGTGTTTGACAGCCACTTCTTTGGTTGCTAACTACTCAAACACAACTGGTCAAATGTATCTTTCCTTGTAGTTTGTATCTTTCTTTTGTTGACACTGCAGAAATCACTTTTTATGTCATTAACACTGCGTTGTATTGGGAAGTATCTCCTTGTGCCCACTGATGTGCTGCTGTGGAGTTATTGTGCATAAGTTAGAGTGTGTGGTGATCTTGGCCCTTCATGAGGGGTACAGGATGACTTGCTCTCTTACAACATCACTTATTATACTCCAGACATGTCTCCTGCAGTGGAGCAGAGTTCTCAATCAAATATACATGAGCTGTTGAATTTTAAGTGACTGTGAGTTGATCATTCTTAGGCTAAGACCCTGTGGAACTCCACTTGTAAATGACAGATATGTAAGTGCTCTCTTTTTTTGCATATCCTTGCTGACTGTGTCAGTTGTGTGTGGAGGGGGAAAGGACTAATAAAATGTAGTCCTTCATGATTTTCTTATGCCTTGAATGACCTTGTCAAAGGAGCCCATGTGTAAGATACTTATGACTACTAAGTTTGTCAGTAAATATGAAAAAGTACATTTTCCCTTATGTGTGAAACATCCTTAAGTTTGGGAATACTGCCACTCTCGTTTCACTTTATTATTACTCATTTGTGTGTTAAAAAATGAAAAAAAAGCAAAACAAAACTTTTTAGTAGTATCCAAACAATTAATAAAATGCAATATTATCAAAAGTTATTTCATTAAGACAGTTTGAACAAATTTATTTTAGCTGAGTACCTGTTAAATAAATTGTTAAAATCAGACTGTAAAAATCATTAGGTATTTTGAAATGACAGTCAATAACAGACAGTAATGCAGGAAACTCAAGTATCTAATTTACAAATACTCTAATGTACATTAGGAGGCAAAAAACCATACACAAACTTGTACAGAATTTTGTCTAGCTTTATTTATGAAACACGTCATTTTATACGTTTTACAATCAGCCTTTGCCCACCTCACTGACGTGGTCAGTGACAGGGTCTTTACATCATAGTAACTTATGAAAAAGTGCTGAGATGGTGTTTTCAAAAATCTTTTCCCATGAGAATATTACAGCCTTGCAAAGCACCTGGTCGGTCACAATGTCCTTCCGAGGATGTAGCCAATTCAAGGCTCTTAGATTAGTTCGAATACAATGGGTGCATGTCTTCTTTAATACTTCTTTGTCTCTTTCTTGTTCACCAGCTGGACATTATCTCTGATAGTGCGCACAAGGCAGTTCTTCTGGTGGAAGCAGGAAAAGATACACATGCACACAGATTCATTATTTTCTAACTTTGCAAAATAATCTTTACTGACAGAAATGAGCCAGCCGAGCTGCCAAGGCCAAGTTTTTAATCACACTGCAGCTTATGCTTCAAGCAATAATATGCGAGTTCATTTCTACTATTATTCTAGTAAAACAGAATTAAATGCATTACATATTATACTATTTTTCAACCTTTGTACTTCATATATATTCGAGTACATTTATATATGCCTGACCACACAGCTTATATGTGAATACATATTTTTCTAACATTCTCCCTCCTGTTAATGCATTTCATTCTATTTGAAACATAAACAATATTATTTCATTTCTTAGCTTTTTCCTTTTTAAGGACTTTCAGCTAAGTAAGTCATTTATTTTATATTTCAGAAAAAGCATCATCTGAAATTAATCTTTCAATTTCAACACTTTGGTAAAAAGTTTTAGTAACAGATATATCAACAAATTTTTGATTAATCTTTTCATGCAGGGAATTTCACAGTAAACACATGCTCCTATTAGGAGTATACCCACACAAATAGCAATTAAGTGTTTAATAGGATGGAACCCCACCCCCCCCAAACAGATTCTGGAAAAAGTCCGTCAGTGGGTTTGGGTCTGGTTTAGTCATTGCTGATACTTGCTGAATTACCTCTAGGTGGTTATTTGTCTCAGGGATAAAAGCACAGCATTCTTCTTCGTGTACCACCTCTTGCCGCTAGGGTGAAGTAAAGAGCCATTCGATTTTGTAGCACAACAGTTCTTATTGCATTTAGTTTATCAGTCACCAATTCTAGGGTGGAAATTGCTCATGACTTCTTGACAGCTTTCTCAGCTCCCAGATCGATTTGACTGCTCCATAGGCTGGTGGTATTCCTGCCCTGGATATAACACTGTTGCCCAAGTCCATATGAGTCAATTTACTTTTGTCTTTCACTGAATTATGGTCTTTTCAACCAGCTTCGATTTTTCCAACTGGATTCACAGGTTTTTTTAACTGGACCTTCAGATTCTCGAGCTGTTTTCCTTACGTTTGTATTTTACCCAAAGGTAATTCTGCAGTATGTCTTATTGCTGAAACCAGATAACCCAAAAAACAACTGCCGGACCAATTCTCAGGTAACCATTTATATGCCTTTTTCCCACAAATAAAATCATTACTTTGGTACTAATACGTGTTATTCCTGCATGAAACATTTTTCTATCCTTAATAGACAATTGCTTAGTTAAGACTGGATTGTCACATACTGCATTTAATGTAGTTTTCATTGAACTCAGATATGAATCATGGTTAGTATTACAAACAGTACCCCACTTTTGACTTTAATGTAACATTTATAAGACATTGTTATATTACCATTACTCCAGCCCACCTGGAGGGTATCACCTTTGTAGAAACATACAACTCCTTTTTGTGTGACAGGTAAAAATAAAGCAATTTTGTCCTGTGATCTCACTTAACTTTCCAAAGTCTCATTTTATCCCCAGAGGGACAGTGGACATTACAGTCTTTTATATGCTGTTGGTATAGCTGTACAAACCCAGCAATTTGAAAAGTTTATAGTCTCTGTATACACTTGCTTCATGGCCAGGTATGTGTTAAAGTTTGGATGCCAGTCTATAAACAGTTCATCACGTCTTCTCACTTTTACTCGTGTGGTTGAGTGCAGGAAAAAACCACAATAAGAGAAAAATTGTCACACTTATAGTCAACAAATGCACAGTTAACAAAATAATTATGCAATAGTTCTTGGGTTGCTCTGCTTTTTGTTTGCTTTACTCTTGGCCATTTTGCCCTTGTGTATCAGTCACAAAGTTCTTATTCAGCTGAAAGTTCTTTTGTCTGAAAAAGAGTTAAACTGCAAAACAGATTTATTTATTAACAGTTTCTTTATATAATTAGCTAGTGAACTGTCAGCCTCCAGCTCTGCAGGCATGAGAGCTTTTTACTGAGGCACATAATATGCCCTTCCAAATATTACTTCAAAGGGGATCAGACCCTTTACATTTGTTACTGTTTTCATGCTCAGCAATGCTAGAGGTAAACAGCAAATCCAATTCTTCTGAGTCTCACTCATCAACTTCCTTAACTTGTTTTTTAAAATCCCATTGTACCTCTCCACCAGTCCTGCTGACTGTGGGTGGTAAGCACAGTGATTCCTTAAGGAAATCCCAAAAAAACTCCCAAGTTGTTGAATTGTCTGATTGACAAAATGTGTCCCATTGCCACTATAGATTCTTTCCGGTATGCCAAATCTAGGAATTATTTCCTTTACTAGGGCCTTTGCCACTGTTGCTGCATCCGATTCCTGGTTGGAAAAGCTTCTACCCATTTTGAAAACATATCTATGATCACTAAACAGTATTTCTTTCCTTCACATTTATTCAACTCTATGAAGTCCATACAAATAGTATGGAATGGATATGGTGGTGTAGGAAACTCCTTGCTTGTTTTAAATGCTCCTTGTGCATGGTGCTTGTTACAAGTATGACAAGCTGCACAAAATTTTATTGTATAATTTATGTATCCATATGTTTGGAATATTTTATTTACTAACTGTACCATCCCCCCTGTTGAGACATGGCTCTGCCCATGGCTCAACAAAGCTGCATATCTAAATAAATTAGACGGCAATATTGTTTTTTTTTCCTTTGGAAATGTACAGTCCATTCTCAAAAATTGCACCTTGTTTTACCCAGTTTTGTTTCTGCTTTTGTAGTAAGCATTTGCATTGTTTTTAACATGTCTAAATCTAAAATCTCAAAGGGTTGTAATTTCTCATTTAAAAATAAAGTTTCTGAGTCTGAGGCTGCTTGCTTTGCAGCTGCATCAGCTCGTGCATTACCTTTTGAAATCTTATCCTGTTGTTTTGTATGAGCTACACATTTACAAATAGCTACTTTGGTAGGCAACTGAATAGATTCTAATAGCTCCAAAATAAATTGGCATGATTAATAGGTTTTCCACTGGATGTAATCATCCCTCTATTTTCTTTATTGTTGTGCAAACACATGCACTGTAGAAAAAGCATACTGATTATCAGTATATATGTTCACTTTTTGCCTTTTACTAAAATACATGCTCCTGTCAAAACTACCAGTTCTGCTGCTTGAGCATACAAGTTGTGTGGCAAAGTTTGTGCTTCTAAATTTTAGTGTCTGTAACTACTGCATACCCCACCAGACTTTTCCTGTAGGACCCCTTCTGCATGAGCCATCCACGTAATATGTCACCTCAGCATCATCCAAGGGCATATCTGTAAGATCTTGTCTAGGTAAGGCTAACTGTTCATATGAGGTTGACTCAGCAGTATGGTCATACATGAAAGATGTCTAGCAGGAGAAAGGTATGCAACTTTTTCTTGTAGCAGAATTATTGCAACTGCATGAGGCATTTTCAATGTGAGAGGGTGGAATAACACCACTGAGGCTGAAGCCTGCACTGCCATTGCTGCTGCAACTACTGCTTGTACACAGTGAGGCAAAGATTGCACCACTGGGTCTAACTGTGATGAATAGTAAGCTTATGGGGCATTGCTTATCCCCATGTTGTTGCTTTAATACTGATGTCATGTACCATTGCTTACAATCTATGGTCTAAAAAAAACGTTTGTGATAACTTGGAAGTCTTAAAACTAATGAAGAAGCTATTAACTGCTTCAACCTGCAGAAAGCCATTTCTGCTTTTGTTTTCCATCGTAAAATAATTTGGTACCCAGCTTTAACAAAAATTAGTTGTACCTAAGAAAGACATTGTTTCTTATTTAGTTGTTGGTTTGGGTGCTTGCAAAATTGCTGTTTTTTTTTTTTTCTCTTTCCCATTATTTAGTATTTTACCTTTATTGAGTATCACATATTCCAGGTATCTAACCTGTGTTTTTTTCTCAAAGTTGTAACTTACTTTTGTTTACTTTGTGTCCTTGTATTACTAAAAATTTTAATAATGCTACTGTATTCACCCTGCACTGCTGCTGGGTGCTGCTAGCAAGATGTCATTTACATAAAGTAAAATTTGACTACCTTCTGGTGGGGTAGACCCTGCCAGGTTGCTAGCCATTTTTTGTGCAAATATTATTGGGCTCTCACAATATCCCTGTGGTAGTCGAGTATATGTATACCTTTACCCTGAAATGTAAATGCAAACCAATATTGACTATCAGGATGTATAGGTATTGAAAAGAAAGCATTGCTTATATCTACCACAGTAAAATACTTCTGTTGTGGCTTTAAATCATTTAACAAGGTATGTGGGTCTGGCACCGTGGGTGCTCTAGGTATTACTGCATTATTTACAGCTTATAAATCTTGTACCATCTGCCATTCCCGTTTGCTTTTTAACAGGAAATAGGGTGTATCACATGGTGAATCAGGAGATTCTACCAGTACTCCTTTTTGAGTAATGCTGCTTATTATAGGCTTAATTTTTACTTTTGCATTCTTTTCCAAAATGTATTGTCTTTTCTGTGGTCTAAAAGCTGACTTTGGGGTAATTGTAACTGGTCCTGCTGCTTGAATAAGCCCTACATTTAACTTGCCTGTTGACCACAGAGTTGTTGGAATTTTACACAAGGCCTCTTCTTTTCTTTTAATAAAAATGCTAATCAGCTGTCCTTACTAGATTGCAAGTGTACAGCTGTATGTGTCTGTGTCAACCAATTCAGTTTTGTTTTTATATCCCTTGTCCTGACATTTTTAAATCAGTCTGTTTTCCCATTTTGTTACCTTTTTTTCTAAGTCTGCCCATTTAACACTTTTGTTTTTTGTCAAGCTGACATGTGGCAGTCTATTATACAATCTCATGAACTCCTGAGGTAATGAACAGCTTACTACACTGTTTCCCTCAGTATCCCAGCATAAAGTTTGTAATATTAATTTGTCAGCAGGATTCTTACTTATATTCCTTATCAGGTCCTGGTGTGCTACAGTAGTATGGAGTACAATGTAACAAGTGCTGCTGATCAGTGTCAAGGGAGGGTACCTTACTGATGGCTACGTTTATCAGTTCTTTGGTTACTGCCCCTGGACCAATCATAACTAGGTCCTGGCTGTACCAATAATAGGCTTTACCCTCTGATCACACCACAAAAGCATCCATTTGTCTTTGTGCTTCCATACCCTGCATGGTAGGAACTACTGCTATGCCAAATACCTGCACAAGGTCTCTTCCCAGTAAGTTTACTGGATATTTTTGCAGAAACTACAATTTTACTTTTCTGAGTCATACCTGAAACAGGGTCAGTTATTGCTATATTATGCGAAAGTGGTTCCCTGTATAGCTGTCCATTTGCTGCTTTTACTAATATATAATCAGGTGTAGGGCGGCCACGGTGGTGCAGTGGTTAGCATTGCCGCCTCACAGCAAGAGGTTCTCCGGTTCGATCCTCGGCTGGGGTGCCTTCTGTGCGGAGTCTGCATGTCCTCCCTGTGGTCGCGTGGGTTTCCTCCGGTGCTCGGTTTCCTCCCACATCCCAAAGACATGCTGCAGGTGGATTGGACACTCTAAATTGGCCCTAGGTGTGTCGTGAGTGTGCCTTCTGTGGAAGGTTGGGCGCCGGGCTGGCAACTCGACACTGTAAAACTCCACTGCCATTCAATGTGCGGACAGGTGATCCGCTGTGGCGACCCCTAACCGGGATAAAGCCGAAAGAAGAAGAAGACTAATATATAATCAGGTGATTTAGAATGTTTTGGTAACTTGGAGGGGTGTATCAAAGTCCGTGACGCTCCTGAGTCACACAGGAATTTGACCTTTCTTCCCTCCACCAGAAGTGTTACTTCTGGTTTTGTATTTGCTAGGTAGAGCTCCAGGCTCAACAATGCTAAATCTAAAATTTTATTTTCATTTTTATCCTCTACATCTGTTTGTACTTCCTCTATTCCCTCTACTACATTCACATTTTCTTTTTGTTTATTAACCTTTCCTGATGATTTTTGGTTATTATCACTATCATATAGTTAGTCCACATCTCCTTTATCTTCTGTCATTGCTTTTTTATTTTGTTTATAGTCCCTAGCTAGATGCCCTTTTTACCTGACTGTAATACAAATACTTCAGCTCCGTCTTCAGCAGTGAAGACTTGTGCCTTTTTTCTTTTTACTATTAAAGTGTCTTTCAGTACGTCTAGCATACTCAAGTAAGGTTTGCAGCCTGCTTGTTCAGTGATCTATCATATGCCTTGTAATAAAGCTACTAACAGAGGCAATGCAACCTTTTAAAAATGTATTTTTTTAATTGTTGTTTAAAGCATTTTAATAATTTAGCATAATATCCATCTACTGTCTCATTTTCCTGTTGTATGCATTAATTAATGCAAGTCCAGTCTGCTCTAAGTTTTCATTTTTCAGAGATTCTGTCTGTCAGACCTTTCACTCTGTTGTCTAAAAATGTTTTAGAATTTTTTAAGCTTCTGTTTTTTTACAAATTTGTTCCTCAAAACACCTATGTGCTTGAGGTATGCCTAGTTGGTGGTGTTTTTCTTTTGCCTGACGCCTGCATCAGATTAAAGCTTGTTTAAGGAGTTTAACTAGTGAAAGTTTATCTAGTTTACTATCAAATTTATAGTTGTTAACACATTTTGCAAAATATCTCACATTATCTGCTTACTGCAATTGCATATGCTTTACATTATCCGTTAGGGGCGGATCTCGTGATCTCTTAGTGCACTGATCTCCCATGTCTTAAAAAGACTGTTACGTAACCCTTCTCTTGTACCACGTGGTATCTTATTTCCCCATATCCACAGTAGTGTCTAGAATGACTGTTTACTTTGCTTTGTTATTCCCTGATCTATGACTCAAGATACAATACTGACTCTCTCTCCCTGCTATCACAAACCTTAGCAATAGCACAGTGTAACCTGGTCCCTGATCTAAAACAAAGACAAAGAGGGAAATTCTTCTTACCTGAGCTTCCCGCTTACTGCTGTTTTGTCTTCTTGGGGCCCAGTCTTCCGCTTTTCAGCCACAGATCAGAAAGTGGACAGCCTCTTTACACACAACAATTCAGTCGGAGGTCTTTTCACTTTAAGAGGAACCATTTTTGGTTTGGCAGCTTCTCCTGCGCAGATTTATAACCACCCATGCACTCTGTGACCTGCAGCTTACCAAGGGAATTCCGGCATGATTAGGACCAAAATGTTAAATAAATTGTTAAAATCAGACTGTAAAAATCATTAGGTATTTTGAAATGACAGTCAATAACAGACAGTAATGCAGGAAACTCAAGTATCTAATTTACAAATACTCTAATGTACATTAGGAGGCAAAAAACCATACACAAACTTGTACAGAATTTTGTCTAGCTTTATTTATGAAACACATGTCATTTTATACGTTTTACAATCAGCCTTTGCCCACCTCACTGACGTGGTCAGTGACAGGGTCTTTACATCATAGTAACTTATGAAAAACTGCTGAGATGGTGTTTTTCAAAAATCTTTTTCCCATGAGAATATTACAGCCTTGCAAAGCACCTGGTCGGTCACAATGTCCTTCCGAGGATGTAGCCAATTCAAGGCTCTTAGATTAGTTCGAATACAATGGGTGCATGTCTTCTTTAATACTTCTCTTTGTCTCTTTCTTGTTCACCAGCTGGACATTATCTCTGATAGTGCACAAGGCCGTTCTTCTGGTGGAAGCAGGAAAAGATACACATGCACACAGATTCATTATTTTCTAACTTTGCAAAATAATCTTTACTGACAGAAATGAGCCAGCCGAGCTGCCAAGGCCAAGTTTTTAATCACACTGCAGCTTATGCTTCAAGCAATAATATGCGAGTTCATTTCTACTATTATTCTAGTAAAACAGAATTAAATGCATTACATATTATACTATTTTTCAACCTTTGTACTTCATATATATTCGAGTACATTTATATATGCCTGACCACACAGCTTATATGTGAATACATATTTTTCTAACAGTACCACAGTCAATGAATGAAAAGCCAGATGCTCAAATGTATATGAGTAGTCCTTGCAGAAGTTAGTGACTCTGGGGTTAGAAATGCAAACTGGAGTGAGACAGATTTAACGCTGGTATTAGGGTTAGGTATAAAGTTAGTGTTAGATTTATGTCTGGGGATATCCAGGTTATTGTTCTCTGTGTTGAAAATGAGGAAGAGAATGGCTGTGTGTCTCAATAAAATTTTGGCTAGGTATTTCAAGAAAATTCTTTTGGATTTTTTTTCTTGCATTCCTGCTATATGAATGATCTTGTTTTTTCAGCTGTGTGCTTTTCTGTGGTCTGACATGGAAACATATTACAGTCTTGTTTCACAGTTTGCAAATACTTAAAATTACATTTGGTTAAATATTGCTTACTTTGGAGATATACTTATAATGAATAACTTTGGGTGACAATACAGTTGTATCTTTTTAGTTTTCAGAATTTGAAAATAGTTTATTCTGCCTGTATTTTCCTCATTTTCTTAACTGCTGCTTTTCAAATGCTTTGTTTGCTGTGAAACATAATTGCCATGTCTGGACAAACATTTATCACCGAAATGTAAATGCATAGTAAGTATGCTTGTATGTTGAGTTCCTCTGTTGTGGGAGGATTACATTATCTACCAGTTTCATAAAAGAACCTAAATAATTGTGTAACTAAATTGTTTAAAATGATCAGTGTAGTGAATGAAGACCTATTAGGTGTTGATTTGTAATTAGGTGATCACAATAAAATTGTTATTAAAGCTTTAAGAACTATCCCTGGATTCCAAAAACATACCTTATGCAGCCTTGCAATGACTAATTTGACTGGATTGAGTGGCACAACATGGCTGTAAAGTAGAAATATTGCTGACAGTGTAAAGGGATGTGTACCATGACTGTGGTTATGGAATATGTGAATGGCAGAATTGTGCATTTATGAGCATCCACACTCCTAATATCATGCTGCTACAAGAACTGTTAAGAGCCATTATAGTAAAATATCTTCCAGTTTTATTTATATAAATAGGGAGGAAACAGGAGGATAGGATAGCCAAAAAGGGGGAGAGCAAGCAAAGGACATTGACATTCTTGAGTGATACTTAGATACGCAGTGAATTTCTGGGGCTTTGTCTTTTTCTGAAAAGATCTCAAGCCTGCATAAACTAAATCACTGCTGGTGATTCCCTGCTGTGTGAGAAAAGTAAACCTATACCTTTTTGTCTGTGAGTGATAGGGCTGCTTTCTCTTTTACCTGCCCCATTTTGTTTTCTGTTTTAAGAAATCTGCTTGTCCTGGTGTTTTTGTACTATGTGAGAGATAGACATTTAGATTATCTAGGCTGCACATTTCATATGTTTTTTCATTGTTTAAACTGTTTCTTGAGTGATACTTAAATAGACAGTGAATTTCTGGGGCTTTGTATTTTTCTAAAAAGATTTCAAGCCTGCATAAATTAAAGCACTGCTGTTGATTCCCTGATAATTTTCTCCACCCACCTTCCCCTTTGTTGGTGTGCTTTTTTAACCTGGTGATCTTAATCTGCCCAGCACTACTGTAAATTGAGCTTAATAAGATCCTCCTTTTTACACTGCTGTTGATATCCTCAACTATTTATTTGTCTTTCCTTGTGCTTATATTGAAAAAGTGCATTTTGCCTCTCATGGTCTGTTCTACTTCTTCCCTTGATCTGAATTTATTATCTAGCTAACTGTTGGATAAAATAGTGTATTTTTACATTTTAACAGGCATTCATTTTTACATCAAGAGGTCAGTGGATTTTCCATCTAGTGCACTAGGAGGTAGCCTGGTTTGTTTAGGTTGGGGAAACATTTGAGATTTCTGCATGTAGTTTTATTAGCTGGAGGGCTTATTAATCACCTTATCTTGTTTTTAGTGCTTTTTAAATTGTTTTGCTGAGTGGCTCTTGGGTCATTTATACAAAGTGAAGTACTTTTATTGAATAATCACACTTTTATAAGCTGTTTAAAATACACTGCAGTATCCATATCTTTAAGTTTGCTTATGGTAGAATTTTGTATTTTTTAAATTTGTTTGTAGTAGCATTTTACTCCAGACTCTCCTTTACTGTGCATATACATTAGGAGGACCGGGATTATTCATGTAGTGGCAGTAAGTGTTTACTGGTATATATGAGCTGGAAAGCACTCAAAAAGGCTCTAACTATGTTTCCACTTGTCTTAATATACTGCGACTGTACTTCAGCAGTTTCAAAAAAAGTACTGCCTATTGCTACTTTAATTGCATTGTATTACATTGTATCTGTTAGCTGTTGGGGTGTTGTAAGTAATTTGTGTGATCTTGTTACACTTGGGTCCAAAGCAGCTATTCTACATTAAGAAGGTGTTTTTCTGCACCCTTGTGGCAGAAGTGTGCTGATCTAATCTGTTTGAGTTGGTGATTGCTAATGGAAGGCTTATTGTTTGCTTTTCTGATTGGCAATTAGCTTAAAACTTGTTTATCTTTGTTCATATTTAAGCCTCACATAGATTATCAGTGCCCTGTATAAACGCAAAAGAATAGAAGCTCAGTTTTTCCCTAAACAGCTGTCAGTGATACCCTTCCAAGCTTTTCTTCTGCTCAAGGAGCAACTCAGTTGTGCAATAAGCAGCACTGCCTTATGGATCAACCATAGCCTACAGAAAGTATAGGTCCCACTTGTAGTCTCGCCACTACCAGCACAGTCCTGTCAAATTAACCCACTCTTTTACCCTAATAAAGCATACAGTAAGAGCCTACTATCATGGATGGGCAGTTTCCCATCATCTGTCTGGCAAGTCTGATAGACATGGGCATCCTGTGGGAATGTAGCAATTGCCTCATGTATACTGACAAACACTTACTCCTGAAATAAACAAATACTTTATGTGAGAGATGTAGTTACATTCAGAATTGGAGGCAGGACTCTCACATAAGGACAAATCGAATGCCAAACAGGTTATCAGCACACACATGCTTCTCACACTAAATAAGGACACAATCCATAAACCCACATATGTGAATGTACTCACTAACTTATCAAAAGAGCAGAGGCCTCCCAAACAGAAATCACTTACATACATGACAATGCAAAAAAACAACCACAGCACATAAATACACACACCAGTGTCCCAACACATAAGCCCATAAGGCATAACACCACAAAACCTAATGCACTGGACATTGGTGACTCCATTGTGAGACACACAGATGTTCCCCTCACCAGGCTGGAAAAGGAGCAGGTTACGGTTAGCTGCCTGTCAGGTGCCAGGATCCGTTAAGTCACTCAAGCACTCAAGTCACTCAACCACAAGTACTGGTTTGACTTCATCATAGTCCATGTGGGGGTGAAGGACTTGAGATGTACCTCACTGGAATATACGAGAAGAGACATGACTGAGCTGTCAGATTATGTGTCACAGGTAGGTATAAACCTAGACTTAAACAGTATTCTACCTTCTTCAAGGATGATGCCACAATATGAACAAAAATGATTGATTTTAAAATCTGGCTTAGCTTCTGGTGTCAGTCCAAGAGGATCCTCTCTGTGTCAGCCAGACCACACTGCTTTGCCAGAAATTATCTTCATCTTTGTTCTCTAGGTTTTTGAATAATGACAAAGGCATTAGCCACCCCTATTGTGCCTTTTTTAGGCATTGTCAAAATAACCAACCTCCCAACATAACAAAATCTTCTGTATATAAACTTAAGGTACTGCTAATAATACTAGGACTCTAAACAAGTACGTACACTCCCTGGAAGAGCTCCTCACTTTGAAAGATGCTGACATCTGTGCAGTCACTGAGACATGGTTCAAAGGAGTGAAAAGCACCCCAGATGTGCAGGGCTACAATGCCTTACAGACATTCAAACCACAAAATGAGCAAGAAAGAACCAAAAGAGGAAGTGTATCCATCTTATTTAAGGATGGGTACATCTCAAGACTGGTTAAACAATATGACTGTCTCTTGAGCTACTCCATGTCCAGTCAACTATAGTCAAAGCCCCCTACCACACCATAACTAGCTAAGGGTCCCCCACCACAAAACAGGAAAAGCATACCGCATGCCTGGACTTACTGGAGTCACTTGCCATACAGCCACACACCTTACTCATAGATAATTTTAATTATCCTACCATCAAGGTGTAAACATACATGACCACAAACATGCTGGCTCAGAGGATCTTGGACTTTGTCAATGCAAATGTTCTGGAACAGCTAGTCCACACACCCACAAGAGACTCAAATGTCCTGAGACCATTGCACCCCTCCCTCATGTGATTTCATCCCTGGTAAGATCGGACCATAAACAAGTCTCATTTGATGTAATTATAAGACCAGATACCCCATCAAGTTCAAAAATTTTTAAGAATTTTTCAAAGACAAATTACCTCCTACTAAGTGATGGTATAAAAAGTTTCAAAACTCCTTTAAATGCAGATAACATGGGCTCCTATGCAGAGGTGTACACCAATGCCCTGTATAATCACTTAAGCAGTTGCATAGAATCGGCTATACTTGAGCAGATTAAAACTAGGTCTTGCTGAAAAAACAAGCCACCCTGATGGACCCCTAGTATAAAACAGGCTATACAACAAGAGAAAGAAACTAATATCCAAGAACAAGAGGGAACTGGCCCAGCAGAGGAAGAAATCCCTCTCTAGCTTAAACAAACAAATAAGAGATCTTGTCAGGTCCTCCGAGCTAATTACAAAGCAAAATAGCCTCCCTAGCTAAGGATAATCACAACACATTATTTAACTATGTCCAAAATCTAAAAGGAAATACCTAGCTATGCACTGAACTGGTTGTGGATGGCACCACCCATACTCAACTGGAGGTAATAGTCAGCCTGCTAACTCACAGATTTGGAGCAAACTTCATCCCCCTGTCCACTCCAGTCATCCCCCAAAGTATACCTGCCACCATTCCTCAGCCTATTATCTCAAGACAGCAGGCCATCCAGGTGCTCTCCAAGGCTAAAACATGGCATCAGTGGGATGAGACAACATCCCAGGTTGCCTTTTAAACAACTTAAAACATGACCTAGCAGACCCACTTGGATTCCTGTTTAACCACATCCTGCGAATTGGCAATGTTCCAGAGGATGGAGGACAGCAGCAGTAATCCCTCTACACAAAGGGGGACCATCAGTTGCCCATGGGAATTATGGGCCCATAAGCTTGACTAGCCTCATCTGCAAGGCCATGGAAAGAATCATTAAGGACATTATTAATAAGGACATAGGTAATCTCCATAATCTAGACCCTACCAAGTTCAGATTAATTAAAGGTAGATAATTTCTGTTAAACATGGTTGACTTCTTCAAGAACATCACCAAGGCCCTGGACGAGGGAAAAACAATGCATACCACCTATCTTGACCTAGCCAAGGCATTTTACCAAATCCCCTACTCACTTATACAGAAACTCACCCAGTTGGGAGTTAGCCCCTACTTTACCAGGTGGGTAGCCAACTGGCTCACCGAAAGAACACATACTGTCAAAGTTGGTGACTTCACCTCTAGCAAAAGAACAGTCACCAGTGGCATACCACAGGGTTCTGTGCTGGGCTCCTTACTGTTCAGAATTTATTTCTCAGAAGTCCAGGCAAATTTGGATGGCCTATGGCAGACCAAGTTTGCTGAAGTCTGCAAATTGGGAGCAATCACTGAGTTCCACAAAGATGAATATATACTGCAGACAGGGTAACCCAGAAAAATGATTGGTACTAAAGCCAGCGATTAAAGCTAAATACAAAAAAAATGCAATATTATTCCCTTAGGGAAAGTTGACATCCCTACTAACTACATTATAGACAGCACCCCCCAAGTGAAGACCCAGTGGTACGTGATTTGGGTACTCAGGTTGATAGCAATCTGAACTTTGACCACCATGTATCCACAGTAATAAAGAAATTCTTCTATGCGGCACATCATATAAGTAAAGGCATTACATCTGCATCCAAGGATGTTACAATTCCATTATATTCAGCACTCATCAGACCAATAATTGAGCCCAATGCTCCATTTTGCATGTACCTCACCAGACACCTGCAACAACTGAACACCAAGAAATTACAGGGTACACAAAACAAGTCTTACATGGAAAGACTGAAAGTCTTGTCATGGTATTCTGTCTTCTACAGGTTGTTAAGGAGTGACCTGTGCCTGGCTTACAGGGCAGTCTCTGACCCAGCCCTGATGGAAATGCTGCACATTCTTAAATCAAACTGCACAAGGGTCACTCATTCCAAGGATTTTAACCTAGCCTCTGACATAAACAGGTCATGTTGGAGAGACAGATACAGCTCCCAGAGACTGTCACTTTTCTTCCAATTCAAGTGAAACAGAGACCTTCCCTGACCCTCTTCAAATGCAACCTAGATCAATGGATTGGTGACTGCAAATTCACTCCTTGGGTGGTGTCCATGTTGCTCCTGGACAGAGGAAGTTGGTATTAAGTAGCATAGACCCTTACCTCTGTGAACTTCACTCACCTAACCACCAACAACTGGAGCAACTCAGGCTGAATATGACTAAGCTTGTAAGGGTTCTAGGGCCTTTAGCATAGTAATCTTCTATGAACCTATGAACCTATGACATAGAAAGGGTCTATATTAGATCAACGAACACTTAATGTTCGAATCTGTAAAGGTCGACCGTTATAGATCGCACATTTACGTGTTCGAAAATCTTTAAAAATAAAAAAAAAAAAGTAATAAATACATAAACCAAAGGGTGTAGGCAGGGGGGCAAGCCCCCTGCACCCCCCATACCCCCCCTACTTAGATATACCAACTCCAAGATCGCGCTACAGTGTACTGAAGGGGAAATTTCCCATTTCCACACTGTAGTGCACTGATGTGCAATCTCGCAGTTGGTATATTTAAGTAGCGGGGGTGTGGGGGGTGCAGCCCCCCATGTGGGGGGTGCAGGGGGGCTTGCTCCCCTGCTAAAACCCTTTTCTTAACTTTTCTTTTCTTTATTTTGTTTTTATTACATTTTCGAACATTTGAATGTTCGATCTCTAAAGGTCAACCTTTAGCGATTTGAGCATTTAAATGTTCGTTGATGTAATATAGACCCCATAGAAACCAGGGGCATAGGTTGTCTGATCCTGTGGGAGAGTCAAAAGGAATTTCATCTAAGAGTGGTGTAATGTGCTTTCTTAGGACTTTGGTTAATTAGAATGCTGGTATGAAATCTGGTAGGCAAGGGATTGGGGGCTGATTTGGGTGGAATTCTACCTAACTTGGGGTGTTTAGGTTTGTTGTCCCCATGAGATTGTTGACTTACTGCCAAAATTGTTTGGGGGAGTGTTGGCATGTCATCTGCTTGAATGAAAATAATTTGGCTTTGTGGTGTCAAATTAGTTGTTTAGCTAGATCATTTGATGTGTTCTAGTATTGTCTGGAAGATTAAGTTGGGTGTCTTTTCCAGTTATGCCATGACTCAGTTTATAATTGCAGTAGGACTTTGAATTTTAGTACATTTTGTTTAAGGAGTCTTGTTATTGGTGGGAAAAAAGTATTTTGAATAGACAGAAACATCCATGTCAGCGTTTTATTGTGATATTGGGATATAAAGGTTAAAAATGGGGAACTGATTGAATTTAGTGAGATGTGGCTTGAGATAGGCAGTGCTGTATTTAGATATGAGCCTGAATCTTATTAGAATATAGTCTGAAATGGAGTGTATAGCAGGAAGGTTGAGGATGAGATGGCAGTTATTGCTAGTGGTGTTTTTGATATTAGGCTTTTTTGTGAGACTAATTAGGTGTAGATTTATATAGTATGCACTAATGAGAATGGTGAATATGGTGAGTTAGTTATATGGAGTGAGAGGGCTGTGGCTTTTGGTGTGGAATTACATACAAATATTTCAAACATGGGCATTGATGCCCTTCTAGCTTGTCAATATAGCAAAACACTTGCTCCCATAATGTGTCCAGGCTGTTCTTAAAAGTATCTAAACTAGTATTTGCTTTAATGTAATTTGGTAGTCTGTTCCATGTGTCAGCTACTCTGTCAGAGAACCAATTAGTTCGCTTCTCATTCCTATAGAATCTACTACATAGGTTGCCTGATGGTTCTCTAGTACTTTTTGATAACCCCCAAAATTCCCAGAGGTATTTGTATTTAAATTCCCTATGTACTTGAATAAAATCTCCTCTTAGATATCTGTAAGAAGCACTGTACAAGTTCAGATATTTTAGTCTTTCATAATAACTTAAATTTTCACATCCATGGATGCCCTTGGTATATTTCTGCTGTACTCTTTCCAGTTTACTCATGCTTGTTTTCTTATAGGGTTTCCATATTGTTATTCCATACTCAAGTTTGGGTCTAATGTAACTAACAAACAATGACTTTATAATTTTTGATTTCCTAGACTTTATAAATCTTTTTATACATCCTATAGTTCTATAACTATCATTAACCAATCGGTTGATGTGATTAGAAAAACTCATAGCTGAATCTACCCATATAACCAGGTCCTTAAATGAGTCTACAGTTTCAATCACTGTGTGCTATATTAAAATTAATCTTTCAATTTATGTCTCCCAAATCTCATATGCTTAGTTTTTGAGGTATTTATCAGCATATTATTCTCCTGTGCCGAAATGGTCAATTTAGTCAAGTTATTTTGCAGACATGCCTTATCTGTAACACATTTAATAAGTTTACCCAACTTCAAGTTTTCTACATATAGACTATAGAACACCTCAGATGAAAAACGTTAGGTCTGAAAGATATACCCCGCTCGGCGCAAGGACGGCGGTAGGCTTGCGCCAACTGTGCGGCATACAGATGGCGCAGTAGCGCCATATGCATATTAATGAAGGCGTGCTGCCGCCATACCAACCTGCATAGGAAACATGCGTGAGTGCAATGGGCGTGTCGAAGCCCCGCATGGAGGCGTGGACATGTCGGCTGTTTACGTGCAACCTAAAATGCTGAATATTACAGCCTGCCTCCAATAGTAATCACACCTGTCAGTGTCTGTGGATACTGAAATGTATGCAAAGCATGCAAGACAGTTTTGTGAACACAAAAATAAGAAGCAAACACAAATGCACGTAGCTGAATAATGAGTCCCCATCCCTCGAACAAATGACATTTAAAACCCCGTGCCCGTATTCTATTGTAGTGTTGATAATCATACCAAGTGGAAGCAAAACGCATCGTGTTAGCATGCCGCCAATAGCTAAGTCTAGCCCAATGGTCAGGGTTACCACCTGTCCCACATTGTGATGGACAGTCCCCCTCTGGGCAGTTGTGTCCATACCAAAACCATTATAAATGTAAAATATCCTGCGATTGTAGGACATAATTATGTCCCACATCTTATGTAATAGTCACATACAATAGTTATTTCCGT
>NC_056726.1:560804282-560811782 GCF_019279795.1 Protopterus annectens | reverse complement strand
ACCACCAGCAGGAAACTACCAGTTGGAGAGATCTGCAAGGTCTACACTTTAAACATGGATCCCTTGCAGGACACCAAAAATTTGCCTTGTAGGCAAACCATTAATGATTGACGCGACCAGGATGTAGCTGTACACGGAACAGTAGGTTGTGCAAGTCTGATAACACATGGGTTGACAAAATGTACAACATGTGTCCCGAGACGGGGAGAGTGGGCAGTGTGTAGGGGTGTGTTCATACCCCAGCTGCACTCACAGTAAGGATGAGTACTGCAGAGGATGTCAGGTAGGGGAATCATGGGTATGCAATAATGGGCCTAAGTGTGCAGGTGTTGGTTGGCAGAGATGAATTAGGCCCACCCTGTGAAAGTAATTAACATTTCTATGTGGGCATAGCAGATGCTCATACCTCCCAAACTGTAAGAGCACATCTACTGGATAGTCCGTAAACCATTGGGGGAACACATAGGGACTATATCAGTGAACTGTACCCGATTATCATGGATGTCCGTGATAACAAATCAGAATCTAACACAGTCCTAACTAAACCCTTCCAGAACTAGTGATATTAGGTCGACAGGTGGCGGAATACACGTAATGACTAATGACAACATGTATGAGTCATAAACAGCATGTACCTCAACAAATGTGTATGAATACATATGCTCTGGGACTGTCAATGTGTCAGGCTAATAGTACCAATTATCTGAATGTGTCCCTGAGGGTGTTATGCAGTGTCCCTGATTCAGTGTTCATTATCCCCCATTCATATGTGAGGTCTGCTAGTGACGGAAAGCACATATTCTGCTGACTACCTTAGGTAGATGATAGCATAATAGGTTGGGGTTACCACCTGTTCACCTTTGCGAGGGACACTCCCCTTTGGGCAGTTGTGTCCTGCAAAATAAATGTTATTATGGCACATGGCCTGTGATTTAGGGCAAAGAATCCATATATTGTCTGTAGTGGTTGCATAAAACGATTATGTTGTATCTGAAACACCTAGATGTTATAGGAAACAGTATTAGCAGCTATAATGCTACAAGAATAACCTTTACTTATGCAAAGCGGAGAAGTAGTCTATTTTCTACTGGCTGTGGGTATGTGTTGCCTTGCCAAATCTGACATCTCTACATATAGGTCCTATAGGGCTGCCACCTTTCCAAATGTCCAAAGTGGGACCTACTCTGTAGAAATGTCAGACGTACCAAGTCAGAACATACCTACAGCCATGCATAGTACAGAACTATACGTATTAGCACAAATAAAAGCTTAGTCTAGTAGCAGTCCAGTTGCTTATGCTACTTCACATAACATATAGAAGTGTCATATATACAATAACTGTTACATGCAACTATTAGAGAAACGTAGACTATAATATTGTACTGTAATCAGGGCATTTGCTATGTCTTGATTATTTTCGCATGACACATACGCCTAAGGAGGGACTGTCCCACACAAAGTGGGACAGGTGTTAATCCTAAAGTCTCACCATGGCCAATTTAAAAGGTAGCAAACCTACAATAGGTATGCGGTAGCATGACCCGGCAGGCGGTTGTGGGTCCCAAAACACATTTACTTGTCTGCATTGCAGAGTATAGGTTCCCATGTATCAGCCAGATGGGAGCAGATTGTATGAAGAACACACATACAATATGATTAACTCACTGGACAGGCTGCCAATTCCGTACATGCCGTCACCTAATGGTCAGCCATACCCAATACTGTAATCATGTAGTCCGATGTAATAGGCATCACAAGGGATCACGCCAACCCAGCGTGAGTGACACATGCAAGCACCAATGTTGGTGCATGTGCAAGTGCGGGAGCGAGTGGGTGTAAGCGTGTTTGGCTACCAGTATGCGAGTATTGCACTGGTAAGGAAATGTGGAGTCTAACCAAGTGTAAGAAGCTGTAACCAGAGGTCAGCAGTGCTTAACACTGAGCAAACCCATGCACAACTGCTCCCAACTGCTTTAATGTGCCTTACTCACTCCATATCCAATGTGCTCGTTCTGGCCACAAACAAATATCCGTCCTTTGCAAGTGTTGGTAGCAACACCCTGAGCACACAGCTAATGTGAATTACCAATACACCATGGCAAATATACAGACAATAGACAGTGCCACACAGATACCATACAGCACTGTCATCCAACAGTATAGCAATGTACTGGCAGATATGCCCGGACCACAGGTGTTTGCAGACCTGGCCATCTTGTATTTATGTGTGTGAGCATGTCCAAACCAAAACAAGAAAAGAAAACGAGCAGGCAATGGAATATCCAACTGTTTATTGTACGTAAGCGCTTTCACTGAACAAAATACTTCAGCTTCTTCAGACAAGTAAAAACTATTCACTTCACAGTTTAAAAACCGAACACAAACCTGCTGAGTCAGTGGGCTGGGCCAGCCCAAGTACATGATGTCATGCAGCATTAAACATTTAAAGCAACATTGACTAATTAAACCATGTTGCCCAAATGATAGTCTTAAGCATCTAAAAAAGTTAATAAAAAAGTTTACCATTTCCAACCCAAGACAAAAAATAAATACATATACAATTGGGATGGTAAATGATGCTTAAAAATAGGCCATTGTTATATAAAAAATAAAAAAAATAATGATAATAAATAAAGTGTGTACTGTGTAAATGTGTAGCATAGAAATATATTATGTTACGTTATTAAATTGAGTTACATTATCCCCCAGATTTACTAATCCTCCGTGTAAGACTTAATAAGTCTTACTCGGAGGCTGCAGTTGAATGGATTGATGTCAGCATGCCATGAATATTCATGAGGGCACGCTGACTCATCCGTAACTCTTACATGGACTGGGTAGGAAAGCAGGTGGCGTGTCCGACTGCCGAGCAGTCTAAAAGTCCACGCCCCTGCAAGGTTTTAAAAAGCATAGTGTCAACAAACAAGAGCGAGTTCGCTCAAATGTACTTGCACCCAACACCACACTCCCTGACACTGTAAACCCCCATCAAAGTTATAAAACGTTAACAAATTATTTTTTTTTAAATCCATGATATAGCTGCCCGTATTTGCGCTTGTTTGCACGGGTGTGCCCATTGCTTAACCACAATTGTGACACTGAAGAGCATATAAGAACTACTTATGCAAATTAATCCAAATTGCAATAGCGTAATGGTAGAGCGTATGCACAAAGAGGAGGCATTCATGGTTCGATTTCCACCATTCCCCTTAACATTTATAATTTAAATCAGTATTTGAAATAATACCAGACATATATATGATTAAAATATTATGAAAAGCAGTGAAATGGCTAATGTATCAGTGAACAAAATATATATTTTCAAAGGATCCAGATATATAATAGTCTGCTCTGAAGCAGCGCTTTACCCAGCTAAACAGAGGTGCCCATAGTTTAATAGCGCTTTACCCAGCTAAACAGAGGTGCCCATAGTTCAATAGCGCTTTACCCAGCTAAAAAGAGGCGCCCATAGTTTAATAGTGCTTTACCCAGCTAAACAGAGGTGCCCATAGTTTAATAGCACTTTACCAGGCTAAACAGAGTTGCCCATGGTTTAAAAGAGCTTTACCCAGCCCAATGTGTTTGCGCGGACGTGCGCGCCGTGCCAACCAGGGCACCATAGGGCACCGGGGAGCAACGTAGAGCTAAGTTGCTTAAATGCAGCCACACCCCCTAGCCTGTCTAGACAGTATTAAAATAAAACAATGACAACATTTGAACCCAGGACCCTATGCATCATAATCAAAGTACAGAACCACTAAGCCATGATAACATAGGGGAAGCAGCCACCATTAATATTCATATACTTACAAATGTTAGTTTAACCATTACTAAGCAGGTCTGCAGTCAGCCGAGAATTTTACAAAATGACCAATCAGAAAAAAGTGCAGGAAATGCGGCATATTTAAGCCCCATATGTGGGAATACTCACCATAACTGATTGTGGCACACATTTGCAGTCAGAATGGCAGGTATAGGAGAGGGGTCACGCTTCCGAGCGCAACGTTGGGGCATCTAGGAGTCTAAATATATGGTTTGGCTCCTTGTCCACTGTCATGAGTCTAGACTCCTGCAGGGCCAGTTCCAAGGGACAGAGTACAAGGCAGAGGCATGGAACTGGTTAGCTCGTGACCTCACCAGTGCCACAGGCGTTCCCCGGACTGGTGAGCAGGTCTGCCACCACCATGCAGACCTGAAGAGACGAAAGCAGGACCGCCTGAACCAGTGGATACAGGAGGCCCGTAGGATGCAGGATGCCCCACAACTGAGTAAGTAGCCATGGAATGCAGTATGTAAGAATTGATAATGGAGTACGTATAACGGATAGGTATGTTTCAATATCCCTTCATTTACTTCACAGCTGTAGGTGACTATGTCTCGAATCAGCAAGCCTATGCTGATAGACTGCTAAGGTTGCGCCACCAGGCAGGTTAGTGATTATTCTGCATGTATTGTTATATAAAATATTAATTGAGAGCATGAAGGAATGTGTTGTAGTCCAATAAAACAGCCATAGAATTGCCTGAATAAGTCCTCTGCATGTACTGCTAGATAAAAACGTCAGAGAGTCAGAAAAAGAGTGAAGTAACCCATTAAGAAAGGTAACATGTTTGGAATAATATCTCTGCAGGCACTTTCATATAACATAAGTGAGTGAGCCTGAAAAAAGATTGTTCTAACCTATTAATAAAGGTATAATATGTCTTGAACATGACTGCCATAAACAGCATTAAATCAAATAAAGGAGTGAGCCTGTGGAAAAGTGTGCAATGTCAGTAATAAAGGTCTAAAACCCAGAGTGTGTCTGAGTCACAGAGTCTGAAATGTTGTTGTATCCTTGCATTATGCAAACAGTACTGTTTGAAAATGTGCTGGCAACACAGAGTTATGCAGTCCCATATAAAGTGGGTGATGGAAGTGCTAGTAGCTGTGAAACATATATACAGTCCAAAATAGTAATTTACTGGCTGGCATGAATAAGTAAACCTGGCACATCTGTAGCATGTAATTATTCACCAGAAATGTGAGTGTGTATCAAGAAATGCAGGGTCCTGTACAAATCAAAGTGAATATGTCATGTGAAAACATCCCAGATATGTAGATAAAGAAATATAAATGCAAACAGGAAATATGTAGCAGTAACATCAGCAGCCTGGACGGTTAATGTCAGATATAGGTCAGGCATATATTGAACTAGCCAAACCCATGACACTACCTAATGTATGGTGGGAAGTGTAATAATACAGGTAGGGGAGATACACTTGCAGTTACTGGGAATATAGTGTAGACTACAAGGTCATTATAAGATGTTAACTGATGTTTTCTCTACACCCTACTGTATGTGCATAAACCATGCAATTCCACACCTCAATGAGTATGTGTAAACTTAAATATTTGTTGGGACATATGTCCTATTGTTTTATAAATATTTGCATTGATGTTGAGGCATGTGCCCTGTTCAAACACCACGTTCATGGTGGCCTGTTGCTACCAAACATCCTTGCATGCTGTTGGAATATCCACTGTTGTTCAATATATGCATGTGTTATGCTTGCTGTTCAACTGTTGGAACCTTGGTGTTTTGGGTTAATGGGAATATTACTGCATGCTGTTACAACTAATCTGGAATGCTGTTGTTTATATTGTAATTAAATACACCTAACCACACAACATATGGGAAGGTTGATCCCAGCGGACCCTCCTGTCCTACCTCAGTTGGCGAGTGCACCTGGCACCAGTGGCTCTGGTACCCAGCCCAGGCTCCCCTCCTCTGTTGGTCCTGTGCCACCTTCGGGTGGAAACGCTGCAGGGGATGGGGCTCGTCCCCCCCCCGTGCAAGCATGGGCAGAGGAGGGCCACCTGTCACCCTTGCTAGGGTCCGGGCTGTGATGTGTAGGGAGATCGAGCATTCAGTCGCTGATCCCCTATGCCAGCTCAAGGTGAGAGTGGCGCATCTCACGGGTGAGCCTGCCCCTCCTACTCAGCCCCCAGCACAGCCACCCTCGGGGCTGGGAAGGTGCAGTGGTAACTGCCCATGGGTGGGGATCTCAGTTCCACTATTACCATCTGTGGGCTCATGGGCTTGCGATTTCCAAACATCCTTCTCCATCAATTGTGTTCACCCACCCCATGTGTCAAACTCCGCCCCTGTATGTGTCTTGTTTGTCTTGTCTGTTTACCTCCCCAACTACCTCCCCAAATATACCTACTTCCTCTACCTCACATTCCACTCTCACCTGAAAAAAAATAAAAAAAGGGCAATCTGTACCCACAAAATAATTATGCCCCATACATAGCTGCCCAATTCGCACACATGTCCGCTGGACATGTAAACTGATAATTCTAATTGGCAGTACAACATATTTTGTTGTCCTCACCCCTCTCTCAGGGGTGGAAGGTTTCAAATTTCACACCAAATTCCAAACATATGCACAGCCATTGCTGGTAAAGAAATGGGCAGCTATGGACCTTCCCTACACCCATCCTGCACATCCCGAGCTGGTTTCCCTACTGTCTTTCCCTCTTTGTGCCCCCTTTTCCACCATTTTTCTATCTCCCCATTTTCTTTTCTTTAAAAGAAATTAGCGCGGGGGTTAGCGGGAGTAAGCACTTTTAAGCAGTAGTAAGCGGGGGTGCGCTTAGCTAAGCATCGCTAAGCATCATGCAAACCCACGCAAACCCGCTTACAACTGCTTAAAAGTGCCTTAGTCACTCCGTATGACAAGGCCCTTGTACTGATCAGCAGCAAAATAAAATAATACCTTGTCAGTCTCGAACCCTGGACCCTGGATTCACCCATCTGCATGAAGTACCACTACACCACAGCAGATATACAATCACACAGTGCTGAAAGCAATATATCATGCATTACCATGAGTGAATGTAAAGGGGAAAATAGGAATGGCATAACACAAATCTTGTTCTGTGTGCGTTAACCAGCAGGTGTTGTGGAATTGCATGACATGACTGTGAAAAGAGAATCAGCCATGCTAGTAGGGAATAATGTCACAGTAGCACCTTACATACTTAGTTGTCCTCATCCCTCCCTCAGTGGTGGAAGGTTTTGAATCCCCCTCCTAATGTATTGCATATGCACAGCTGTTGCTGGTAAAGAAATGGGCAGCTATGGACCCTCTCCACACCCATCCTGTACATCCTGAGGTGGTTTCCCTACTGTCTTCCCTGCTTTGTGCACCCTTTATCACCACATTCCTATCTCCCCATTTACTTTTCTGTCAAAGAGATGAGCACAGGGGTTAGCGAGAGTGAGCACTTGTAAATAGTAGTAAGCGTGTTTGCACCAGTGTGCGCATATGTGCGCTTAGCTTAGCATTGCTAAGATATGATAAGCTAAGCCAAGCTTCGCGTAGTATTGCTAAAATAAAATAAGCTGAGCTAAGCTTAGCATCGCTAAGATATGATAAGCTAAGCCAAGCTAGGCGTAGCTGAGCTAAGCGTAGCTTAGCATTGCTAAGCATCACGCAAACCCGCGCAAACCTG
>NC_056726.1:560696782-560799282 GCF_019279795.1 Protopterus annectens | reverse complement strand
TACCTCAGGGATAGAGGCTTATCATGGGTCTGTGCAACACTCTGCAACACATAACACAGTCATGTTAGGCAATGCTCCCTTTTGGGCACCTCACACACCCATGTACAAGGTGTCTGTGTAATTGCGAACATAGTCCACGGCACTGCGGTTCAGGTATAGCATGCTAGGTGGTGGTCTTGCACACATTAGTAGGTGTGAGTGACCACAGGATGCATGGTGATGATGGCACAGGGTACTACACCATATCCAGTTACAGTGACCAGAGTACTAGTCATAGCAGTCATTGCTTTGCACCTCAATGTCGTGTGTGTGCAAACATATGCACCTTTACACAATATGCATAGCATGTTGTGTGTGTGCTTACATATGCCAGTATACACGATATGCACAGCAGTCACCATCCAAACAAAGTGTCACATATATGTCCTGGAATGCTAGTGGGTGTATAGGTCACCTGACACACATTGGGTATGTGTGGTGTTCATTGTTGAGAGATGAACGCGAACACCAGTAACCAAAAACAAGCAAATGTTCGCTCTGGAGAACCAAATGAGGGTACAGACCAAGTACCAAGAGGTGGTTTTAAATAACAAAGCAGATTTATTGTGCAAATACCCAAACGCTTGTACACATAATACGTTTTCGAAAGTCTTCGTCAAAGGCAAAACAGCAAATCACCAAAATCCTCCCCTTAAATAAATCAATCAACCCAAGCATGGACCAATGATTTCATTGAAACAATTATATATAAATGTTTCAATTAAAAAATGTTTAAAAAGCACAAACACTAGTCTTTCACTTGATATAAATAAAACACAAGTTCCAAAAACCATAATAATGAATAAAAATAGATACATGAATGTAGTCTATATGTGTGTAACCATAAATAAAAACAATAATATTAATAAATCATTTAAAAATTATATATATATATATATATATATATATATATATATATATATAAATATATAAAATTAGTTTTTCTAAATCTGTAAACTCATACTGCCCTCTAGTGGCAGATTATAATTTAGCACTCCTCAACTTTAAAACTGGCATTATAGAAATTGTGTCATTAAGGCCAGGAATCCTAGTGGCTTCTAATATGATCTGCCAATATAACTCTCTATATTCTAGTTTGGTCTCCCACATACCTCCCCTAATTTCTTTGGGTACCACTTCAATAACAAAAAAATTAAAGGAAGCTGATGGACAATTGAGAATATGTCTAAACGTGCGTTGTTCATGTTCTCCTTTTTTATTTCATAATAATGTTCATATATCCTTGTTTTTAGCTTCCTTTCAGTTTTTCCAACATAAAAGGACCCGCAGGGGGAACACAAAGCTAAATAAACCACACCATTGGTGTTACAATTGGAAAATGTATGGCTCTTAATGTACCTATTTCTACTGGGTATAAAAATACTGGAACAACTTTCAACATGTGGACATTGAGAACATGACCCACATTTAAAAGTCCCCTTTTTTCTAGATAAATAATCTAGTCTAGAACCACCTCCAAATTCAAATAATCTCTTAAAATTTGTGTCCCTCCTGTAAATGAACTTCAATGGTGGGCTTTGAATTTGTTTTAGTTCAGTAATCTGAAGAAAGCGATCTCATTCTCTAGTAATTACTTCTTTGTTGTTACCTGAATCACCCGTGTAATCCATTATGTATGCTCCTTCATAACTAGGGTTAGAAGCAAAATCATTGTTATGAGGATTCAATATTTCATCATGACCTAAAATCGGTGCAAACCTCCCTTTCCTACCTGCGACCACTTCATCTATAATGTCTTGAATAAGATTGTCAGGGTAACATCTGTCCCTAAACATCTGAGTGACAATCTCTACTTCCTTAACAAAGTCCTCTTCCTCAGAGGTCATCTGACTAATTCTAACTAACTGTCCTTTGAACAGGTTCTTTTTTTGAAAAAATGGGTGACCACTATTGTAATGGAGGTAAGAATTAGAAAAGGTTTCTTTCCTGAAAACTTTAGAAGAAAAAGAGTGGTCCAATTTGGTCAAGGAAATATCCAAATAAACTAATTTGCTACTATTAAAGGAATAGGTAAAAATCTAAAAAATCAGTAGTTCCTTTGAGGTATGTGAGAAATTCTAGAAATCTTTCATGAGAATCCTGCCAAAAAATAACAATGTCATCAAGAAAACGTTTGTATAAAGACCAACAATGGGAGAACTCACTATTAATAACAAATAGTTTCTCCCACCAGGACAAAACAATGTTTGCATAACTAGGGGCACATTTTGCCCCCATAGCTACCCCTCTTTTCTGTTTAAAAAATTCCCCCTCAAAATACATAAAATTGTTTTTAAGTACTATCTCCATGAGTAATAGACAGGTGGTAAAATCACTAGAGCCAAAATTACCACTCTCTCTCATGCTTTCCTCCAGCCATAAAAGACCTGTTTCATGAGGAATAGAACCAAAAAGGTCTACTATGTCCAAGGTGACAAACAATGTGTTGGAATTGAAAAGTTCAGGTTTTACCTGTCTTAAAAAATCCCATGAATTCTTCAAGATAGTAGTTCCTTTGTTTGAGAGGGATTTTAATTTTACATCTAAATACTTAGCTAGAGGAGCAGTCATGGACCCCTCAGAAGGAACTATGAGTCTTAAAGGTGGATCCGAAGGATCCTTATGGACCTTCGGAATTCCAAAAACTGAGGGTGTCCTGGGGTACTTGTTATACAAAAAATTAAAAATATCCAAATCTATAGATTCTTCCAATAACAAATACTTTAGAAGCATAGCAATTTTGGAATGAGCTATGTTTACTTCATTAATAGAAGCCTTAGAATATTTTGAATCATCTAGTAACATTTCTTTCATTTTGGATTCTTATAAAATATAATCCATGAGAACTGTACCCCCTCCTTTATCTGGTTGCATAATTCTTAAGGATTTGTTATTGGTAAGTTGATTCAACAACAATTTTTCGTCTTTTGAAAGGTTTGAATATATTTTATGTGTATTAATAGTATTCTTAATCTCCCTTTCCATAATAATTTCTAGGTTTTTAAGATGTGGGTGTAGCGCCGGGTTAAAAGTACTTTTTCTCTTAAAAATAGACTGTCCGTATACAGATTGTGAGTCTGCCAATACCAAGGCCAAATTCCATTTTCTTAAAAACAACTTCATATCAATTATAGCCTGGGGAATATTACCTTTTCTGATAGGTATGTATTTAAAACCTCTAGAAAACAATTTGAAATGGTCCAGGTTGATTAATTCAGCAGTATAATTAAAAATTTTGTAATTTCTGTGTTCAAAAATGTTACCATAGTGTTTGATTTCAACACTGGAATCTGTGTTAACTAATGTCTGGGATTCCCCCTGTAATAATGATGATTGTAATAAACAGGTTTTTGTTCCGAATTCTGTTGGATCTCCGAGGGAGAGGTGGAAAATCCAAAGGGTCTGGGTGGTAAGATTCTGAAAAAACTTCATTATTTTCCTCACCCACAGAGTTTCTATTAATTGTAGGCTTATGATTTGATCCTATGTAACATTCTGGAGTGTATAAATTAAAAGGCCTAGGTTTAGGGTAAGCAGTGCCATCTTGATATTCCTTTATATCTCTTTCCAGTTTTCCTTCCTTTCTCCTCATGTTGTTTTTACAGTCTGAATCGATCTGTTTAAATATATTAAAGTATAGGGTTTTTCAAATTTTCATTTCAAATTGTTTTCAAGAGGTTTTAAATACATACCTATCAGAAAAGGTAATATTCCCCAGGCTATAATTGATATGAAGTTGTTTTTAAGAAAAAGGAATTTGGCCTTGGTATTGGCAGACTCACAATCTGTATATGGACAGTCTATTTTTAAGAGAAAAAGTACTTTTAACCCGGCGCTACACCCACAGCATAAAAACCTAGAAATTATTATGGAAAGGGAGATTAGGAATACTATTAATACACATAAAATATATTCAAATCTTTCAAAAGATGAAAAATTGTTGTTGAATCAACTTACCAATAACAAATCCTTAAGAATTATGCAACCAGATAAAGTAGGGGGTACAGTTCTCATGGATTATATTTTATAAGAATCCAAAATGAAAGAAATGTTACTAGATGATTCAAAATATTCTAAGGCTTCTATTAATGAAGTAAACATAGCTCATTCCAAAATTGCTATGCTTTTAAATGATTTGTTATTGGAAGAATCTATAGATTTGGATATTTTCAATTTTTTGTATAACAAGTACCCCAGGACACCCTCAGTTTTTGGAATTCCGAAGGTCCATAAGGATCCTTCAGATCCACCTTTAAGACTCATAGTTTCTTCTGAGGGGTCCATGACTGCTCATCTAGCTAAGTATTTAGATGTAAAATTAAAATCCCTCTCAAACAAAGGAACTACAATCTTGAAGGATTCATGGGATTTTTTAAGACAGGTAAAACCTGAACTTTTCAATTCCAACACATTGTTTGTCACCTTGGACATAGTAGACCTTTTCGGTTCTATTCCTCACGAAACAGGTCTTTTATGGCTGGAGGAAAGCATGAGAGAGAGTGGTAATTTTGGCTCTAGTGATTTTACCACCTGTCTATTACTCATGGAGATAGTACTTAAAAACAATTTTATGTATTTTGAGGGGGAATTTTTTAAACAGGAAAGAGGGGTAGCTATGGGGGCAAAATGTGCCCCTACTTATGCAAACATTGTTTTGTCCTGGTGGGAGAAACTATTTGTTATTAATAGTGAGTTCTCCCATTGTTGGTCTTTATACAAACGTTTTCTTGACGACATTATTTTTTGGCAGGATTCTCATGAAAGATTTCTAGAATTTCTCACATGCCTCAAAGGAACTACTGAATTTTTAGATTTTACCTATTCCTTTAATAGTAGCGAATTAGTTTATTTGGATATTTCCTTGACCAAATTGGACCACTCTTTTTCTTCTAAAGTTTTCAGGAAAGAAACTTTTTCTAATTCTTACCTCCATTACAATAGTGGTCACCCATTTTTTCAGAAAAAGAACCTGTTCAAAGGACAGTTAGTTAGAATTAGTCGGATGACCTCTGAGGAAGAGGACTTTGTTAAAGAAGTAGAGATTGTCACTCAGATGTTTAGGGACAGATGTTACCCTGACAATCTTATTCAAGACATTATAGATGAAGTGGTCGCAGGTAGGAAAGGGAGGTTTGCACCGATTTTAGGTCATGATGAAATATTGAATCCTCATAACAATGATTTTGCTTCTAACCCTAGTTATGAAGGAGCATACATAATGGATTACACGGGTGATTCAGGTAACATCAAACAAGTAATTACTAGAGAATGGGATCGTTTTCTTCAGATTACTGAACTAAAACAAATTCAAAGCCCACCATTGAAGTTCATTTACAGGAGGGACACGAATTTTAAGAGATTATTTGAATTTGGAGGTGGTTCTAGACTAGATTATTCATCTAGAAAAAAGGGGACTTTTAAATCTGGGTCATGTTCTCAATGTCCACATGTTGAAAATTGTTCCAGTATTTTTATACCCAGTAGAAATAGATACATTAAGAGCCACACATTTTCCAATTGTAACACCAATGGTGTGGTTTATTTAGCTTTGTGTTCCCCCTGTGGGTCCTTTTATGTTGGAAAAACTGAAAGGAAGCTAAAAACAAGGATATATGAACATTATTATGAAATAAAAAAGGAGAACATGAACAACGCACTTTTTAGACATATTCTCAATTGTCCATCAGCTTCCTTTAATTTTTTTGTTATTGAAGTGGTACCCAAAGAAATTAGGGGAGGTATGTGGGAGACCAAACTAGAATATAGAGAGTTATATTGGCAGATCATATTAGAAGCCACTAGGATTCCTAGCCTTAATGACACAATTTCTATAATGCCAGTTTTAAAGTTGAGGAGTGCTAAATTATAATCTGCCACTAGAGGGCAGTATGAGTTTACAGATTTAGAAAAACTAATTTTATATATTTTTATATATATATATAATTTTTAAATGATTTATTAATATTATTGTTTTTATTTATGGTTACACACATATAGACTACATTCGTGTATCTATTTTTATTCATTATTATGGTTTTTGGAACTTGTGTTTTATTTATATCAAGTGAAAGACTAGTGTTTGTGCTTTTTAAACATTTTTTAATTGAAACGTTTATATATAATTGTTTCAATGAAATCATTGGTCCATGCTTGGTTTGATTGATTTATTTAAGGGGAGGATTTTGGTGATTTGCTGTTTTGCCTTTGACGAAGACTTTCAAAAACGTATTATGTGTACAAGCATTTGCGTATTTGCACAATAAATCTGCTTTGTTATTTAAAACCACCTCTTGGTACTTGGTCTGTACCCTCATTTGGTTCTCCAGAGCGAACTTTTGCTTGTTTTTGGTGTTCATTGTTGCAGGCGTGTAGCATGCCATGCCATGTCTTGCACAGACATATCTGCAAAATGTCCCACACTCACCATAACTGCTGTACACTGGCCATGTCGATCATTGGGATACCATCACATCAACATGCACCACTCATCCCATGTGTGTACATAGCATGCATGTGCTGCACCCATGCCCACTATTTTCTGCTGTGGACACAGACACTGTACTCAGACATAGATATCTATGTGTCACACAGATTACACATGCAGCCATGTCTGTATACTTGTGAGTGATGGTGCACAGGGCATTGCAGATAATACCTGCACAGCAATGTTGTGTCCATGTACACATTGTGTTCCAGGGTATAACCATTCACTGAACAACTACACAGTTGCATCAAAGCCATATATACTGCCATTAAATGGGGCGTGTACACTTGTACTGTATGGTCTTGTGCAACACATATTCTGCATGCTGACACGTGTGTGGTGACTGTTAACCTTGTGATATTGACACCCACCTTCACCCACTATAGAGTATGTGTTGGATTGCTGGTGTGTGCGTGTATGTGCTGTAGTGAGGAGTGTATTAGTGTTCATGTGTTCATGTGTGCATGTGTGCATATGTGCATGTGTTCATATGTTCATGTGTTCATGGGTGCATGTGTGCATGTGTGCATGTGTGCATGTGTTCATGTGTTCATGTGTTCATGTGTGCATGTGTGCATGTGCAGACCATAAAGTGTGTTTCCTGTCTTCCTCTCACAGGTGCTGATTTAGGGGTGGCCGAATGCAGCAGGGAACCTGAAGTCACTGTCACAGATAGTGCTGCTGATGAGACATGTATTTTGGCACAGGAAGGCTTGACAGGGTCTGTTGCTGGTCCGCCAATCGACAGTACACAGCGTTCAACCCCATCTATGCACACACTCATACTGTCAGTACATCCCTCACCACCAATGGCCATAGGCGAGGGACAGCATACAGTTGGCATTGACCAGGAGAGTATGGTACCCATGGCACTTGCTTCCCCTCACAGCAGCCATAACCGTATACCTGGAACGGTACCACATAGGCAGAGGTCCAGGGGTTCTCGGGGGAGCACCACTGGTCATATTGCCCCTGGCAGGCGTGCCCTCACAGGTCTTACGATGACCAGTATGTTCCAGGCTGTAATGCAGGCTCAGGCACGTATGGAACAGTACACTAGGCAGGGACTTAGGGCGCAGAGGGCACATTACACCGCTATCAATGACAGCATCCGTGACCTTGCTGGTGCCATCCGGACTTACACCGAGGTCATTGATAGACATTGGGGGGAGACATTAGATGCCCTCCACAATATGTCTTCCATGAGCCAGGACCATGCGGGATGGTTGCGATGTCGATGCGGACGCATGCCAGCAACAGCTGGCAGTGGTCGCAGATGGCCCCCAGTTCGCAGCCACTCCCATAGTGGCAGTACCAGCCCCAGCAATGCTGGTGCTGGCCTGTCCATTGACCATCCCAGTAGGCCACGTGCATGTGGCTCTGGCCAGTCCCAGCAGGGACATGGGTCCAGTCGTCCCTCCTCTGCCTCTGAGGACAGTACCCAGTCAGGGTTGGTACACGATACTGTCCATAGCACCCCTGCCAGGCACAGGTACTGTGTCCGTGGCCAGAGACAGTGATCTGGACAGCCTAGCAGGTACATGGTGGAGCTGTGTGCATGCAGACACACACACACATTAACCAAACAACTAGGGCTCACACATACACACACACATTACATCAACATTGGCCCATGCTGTACTGTTGTCCCTCACACACACACACCCACACACACACACACACACACACACACACACACACACACACACAGACATGTTGGTTGGATGGGTCAATGTCAGGCTCTGGCAAACAACAAAACACCCTGTGCATATGATGATACCTGTGTTGCCTACTGTCATCTGTAACACTGATGGAGGAACAGGCTAACATGGTGCTGATTCACAGGGTGACACTATAGCAGTGTAGCAATATTAGCAAATTGTCAACAGGAAAGTGTAATGACATCCTTGTAGGTATATCTCTGCAGACATTATGCATCACAGCTCTGATTGTCAGTGTAGCATTGTTTACACCACTGTTAGGTATGAGTATGTATTGTCCACCCATGTGCCACTTGGCTGAAGTGTAATGTGTTGCCAGCATGTGTTAGTGAGTGGACAGTATGTGTGTGATGTGTGCAGTACAGATTAGCATGTGTACATCTGTGACCATGGTGGGTGCACAATGTCTGCATGTACGTGCATAGTGGACACATGGGACATGTGGCATACCCTGTTGTACACATTGTTAACATATCATAGTATCTTCCATTGGCCAGTATGCATTCTACTACAGTTATGTACTAACATGGGTAGACATGTGTGTATGACATGGGTTGACACTATACGGTGGGTGATACTATTAGTATCTGTCAATGATATGCAGTCTGGTAGTATACGCGACCTCAACAGCATGACTATAAGCAAGCATTGGATGTTGTCCTAACAAATGACACACAGTCGTAGGGAACTCAGTAACAGGTGAACCCTTCCGGTGCTACACTATAACACTAACCAGTGGTAATAACTGCCACCCATTCCTGTGACCACACCTGTTTGGCATATAGGCCCCTTAGGTACATGCAAACACACTAGGGATGTGTCCATCCAACTCTGTAAATGTATTCATTGGCCTACAATCCATTCCCTGGATGAGACGCATATCCTACACAAGGGTATCAAACAGACAGATACCTGTCATCTGATACATGCTGTATAGCAGTAAGCCAACTATGGCATAGTCAACCACATGTACCATACTTACCATCCTGTCAGTACCACATAGGTAGTAGGCTCTACATGTATGTTGGGTACCAATGTGTACATACAGCCTCATGTTATGTCATGTGTCCCTTGGTATCCACATATCCATAGGTATTGTGGATTCCCCAGGTGTATCACATGAGACATTAGAGGCCTGGATGCATATCCACAAGGCAGTTGTACACCTATAACGACTGTCCATTATTGGCAATCGTTGTTGTGTATGGACATGTCTGGCATATACCCTCACTCACACCACTCTTATGTAACTGTCATGGGTGTGTGTGGCACAGCTGACCTTGGCCATGGATCACGACAGTGGACGGCCTTGTCACATACATACATATGTGACCTACGATCTGAGAAGCAGCGGCACAACCTGTCAATGGCAACAAATGTATTCATGTAGTATGCAGGCTTCACACCTATGTACTGATTGAGGGGACATGTACACATATATTTTGCCACATATGTACCTGATGTGTGCAATGCACTTACTGTTGTAATCATAATATGTCATGCCATAGTAATAGCAAAACTCACACCGCATTGACCAACACACAGTCAGTGCTTGTAGGATTTAAACCCCTACCTAGGCATGTTATGCTACTAAAGAGTGACGCATTAGCACAGCGCGCTATTTGCTTTACTGGGTGGTTTCTCTTCTCCTGCTGTATTTCTAGGATGGTGACATCATCAGTCTTTCCAAAGGGAAATGTACATCTTCTAGTGTGTTTTCCCAGTCTCCAAAAAGAGCACTCCTTTCCAAGACAATTGCACACATACACAGTCAACGTTTGCAGGATTCAAACCCCTACTTATCTATGTTATGTTACTAGAGAAAGATGCATTAGCACAGCACGCTATATGCTTTACTGGGTGTTTTTTCTTCTCCTGCTGTATTTCTAGGATGGTGACATCATCCGTCTTTCCAAAGAGGAATGTACATCTTCTAGTGTGTTTTCCCAGTCCCCAAAAAGGGCACTCCTGTCAAACACAACTGCACACCCCCCCCCACACACAGTCAGTGTTTGTAAGATCCAAACCCCTACCTAGCTGTGTTATATTACTAGAGAGAGATGCATTAGCAGGGCGCGCTATTTGCTTTATTGAGTGGTTGCCCTTCTCCTGCTGTATTTCTAGGATGGTGACATCATCAGTCTTTCCAAAGGGGAATGTACATCTTCTACTGTGTTTTCCCAGTCTCCAAAAAGGGCACTCCTTTCCAAGACAGTTGCACACATACAGTCAGCGTTTGCAGGATTCAAACCCCTACTGAACTATGTTATGCGACTAGAGAGAGATGCATTAGTGCAGCGCACTATTCGCTTTATTGGTTGTTTTCCCTTCTCCTGCTGTATTTCTAGGATGGTAACATCATCAGACTGGACATGGTAATGTGTGTACACTTTGTTTTATGCCATTCCAGGAATGGTTCATGTGGGCCATCAGGTGTCAACAGCTTGAACAGGAACTCATAATCCTTACCTTGTGTGATCTATCTGTGGACACATTGACATTCCTTCATATGTCAACACATATTTATGCACAGCTTGTTGGTTTTGTGGGTACTACATGTGCCTGGGATGTTGATAAAGGGCTATTCAAAGTGTATGTGAGACATGTGTAGCTGTGTTCAAGTGATGTATGTCCTGGGTGTCTACCTTGCAAACAGTCTAGCATGTTTGGGAAACATGATCCACACACGAACATACCACAGTTAGTAAGGTTGTGTGTATGTCAGCTTCCAATAGCTTGGTTTATGACTTCAACCATGATGGGCTCCATGGACTTGCAGATCGGACTTCATAGGCATACTGGACTATACTTCCCATGGTGTGTTGTGCTCCAACACTTGTGTGGAGTGCCATATGTTGCTGTAACACATTCAACAGTTCCACATCCTGTGTAGGGGGGGGGGGTGTTCAGCTGACTGTTCAGGTGCAGGATCTGTTTCTCCTGTAGTTTATGCATGGCACATATTGGGAATCCATGTAGTCCACTCGATGCCATGATTTTGGCATTGGGGGTAGCTGATCATCCATCCTATATGTGATATCTCCTGGTATGATGATATGGACTATCATCAATGGGAGGTGGGTATGTATATATGGGCCTGTCTGTCAGGATGTCGGCATTGTCAGTCAGGTACAGTTGGCCCTGCCTCATGACATATATGTGTGTACATTGCTATATATGACATAGCTGTCGGAGGTGTCATGATTCAGTCTGGACTCCTTCTCAGCTACTCTTTACAGAACACCAACGAACCTGTGCACTAATCCCTGTTATACTCTTTTACACACGTAACACCGTACTGATCCTTTGTGATGTGGCTACAGAGTATGTCATCATGATATCCCGGCATGTCCAGGGGTCGGCTTAGTGTGTACTCTCCAGTCCAGCTGGTGAATATTGTGATGTAGACACTATCTCACATCTGCTTCATGTACACAGACAATACTCTCCTCCTCCTGACAAACTCAGATACGTGTGTGGGATGCACCTATGGAGACATACTGGGTGCTGAACTCTCTCGACCCATGACTGGCACAGTGTATCAGGTGGTGAAGGTAACCACACACACCACATATCAGTCTCACATATCCTCTGTTGACAGCACTCAAACCACATTATCACACATACACATACTCGGATGCTGTCAATGAACTCTGCCTAAGCAGCAGAGACCTCCACAGCAGGCACACACAAAACTGCTACCACACTACAATACCCACATCTCACTTAGTTCACAATGTCAGTGTGCCACACAGTCACTGCCCTTCGGGCTACACAACACACCTAATACACTTGTGATAGGCGACACTTATTGTCAGACACACTGATGTACCACTCATCAGGCCATACAAGGAAATAGTCCATTTGTGCTGTGTGTCGGGTGCCAGGTTCTGCCACATAACACATGCAGTCAGGTCACTCCAAAGCAAGTACGGGACTGGCACCATCATTGTCCATGCTGGTGCGTAGAACCTCAGACATTATTCCCTGGACCACACAGCATGGTACATGGAGGTACACTGTGATCATGTAGCCCAGGCCAGTATGACCCTAACCTTGTCTAGCATCTTACACCCACCAAGTATGATGTCACAGTATACAGACAAACATATCACATTTAACAGTTGGCTAACTGATTGGTGTCATTCATAGGGGATACAGTGTCTATCAGCCTGTGGTGACATGCTCGACATGCCACGTAGCCTCACTATGGACAGCTTGCACCTGTCACCCTTGGACCTTCCAATGCTGTCTACGGCTCTTGCTACCACCATAGTGCATTTGTTGATCAGGGTTCAAAAGACAAACCCACCTCCATAGACATTACAGGTTGAATGACACTAAGGGTAATGCTGCTCAACACCAGATGTGTTACCCTCATATTGCGGCCACTCAGGACTCTCCACAGTATGGAGGATAGCGATATCTGTGCACTAACAGACACCTAGTTCAGGCTCTCATATGCACACCAGCACTACCAGGTTATGTTTCATACCATGCTTTCTGACCACAGGACTTGGTACGGACAACACAACTAGGGGGTATATCCATATACAGCACCAATATACACACACCTCCGGGTTAGTAGCACTGCACTAAGCATCACAGACCGTACATATACAACTACCATTGTGCAAAGCTGCCTTTCAGTTTGTTGCCTGCTACAGACCACCCTCCCATACTCAGGAACCACACTCGGCTTTCCTGGGAACAGTGGAGAATATGAAGGTCTCCACAAACACCATTATATTGTGTGACTTCAGATACACAAATATTGACTGTGGATACTACTCAAGCCTCAACACCCTCACCCTACAGTCACTACAATTTGTAAAGTCATATGCTATGGCACAACAGGTCACCACAGCCACAAGGAGGTTTACATATTGGACCTGATCATCACCAACCTAGGGACTCTATGTTCCATGCCAGTGATATACCCCTCATTGGTAAGGTCAGAACATACATATATCTCACTGGACATAGATACACACTCCACACACCCATCCTGGGTAATCCTGGTGAACTTCTCATGATCCAACGTCTCACTTCACAAAAGGAAGGTGGTATCGTTCAGAGACCCTGAGACAGTGGGGAATACGGCTCCGACTGCTGCATCCTTTACATACACATTCTATGGACACCTAGTGGACTGCATGGATTGTGCTATCCCAAATAACAACAGGACTCACTCCTCCAATGGCAGGAGACTTGTCTGGTAGACCCCAGCCATAAATAAGCTGTACAACGTCAGGAGGAAGCTACTACATGATAGAGCACAATCACAGATGGGGAATGCAGACAGCTACGATCACTCATGTACTTGTGTAAGGGCTGCTTCTCATGGAAAATTGCACCAGACATGTAGGACTATCACAAGGCCTTCTTCACTTATGTCAGGTACCCGGGTGGACACTCACTGATATGCTGTGAGTTACTGCATACTGACTAAACTTACCCTGAACCCAGTGGCATAGCCAACATCCTGGCAAACAGGTTCAGTGCAGATGTCTCCCCCCCATCCCCCCTAGGGAGCAACTATCCATCCCAACAGAGTGTAACCTCCCTGACATCACACAGTAACAGGTGAGTGCTGCCCTCCCCAAAGCATACATTACAGCATCAATGGGACCAGATGGTGTCCCGGCCTGCATGTTACACAAGCTTCATGACAGACGTAACCCTCACATTACATCACTGTGCAATATCAGAGTTACTACAGGATATGTACCCACAGAATGGCGTACAGCGACAGTGGTCCCACTCCACAGGGTTGGTGCCACAACAGACCACACACACTATTGCCGTATAAGCCTAACTAGCCTGTTCTGCAAAGCTATGGTGCATATTGTCATGGGACTCTTACACATAGACATCGGGAACCTACGGACACTGTGTCCTACACATGTCAGCGTTGTTGTGGGCAGATCTTCCCTCTTTAACATGTTTGTATTCTTTAGACAGTTAACAGGTCAATCAACATAGGGCCAGTTGTACACACAGCCTACCTGAACCTTGCAAAACCCTTCCACACAATTACCCACTGGGTCATTATGCATAGGCTCACCAGCATTGATATGGACACATATCTCACATGTTGGATTGCTACCTGGATCAGGGATAGCACTCACATGATCGGAATTGCTGGTGCCATGTCTGACTATACACCAGTTACACATGGCATCCCACACAGCTCGGTCCTGGGACCTCTCTTGTTCAGTATATATCTGTCTGATGTACAGGCTACCACAGGGGGAATATGGCTGACCTTGTTCGCACTTGACTGCATACTGGGTGCCATGATCAACTCTCCAACTGACACATGCATACTCCAACAGGGTCTCACAGAGATGGATGACTGGTGCCTGAGCCATGGCCTACAGCTACATGCCATTAGTTGCATAGTCATCCCCTTTGGGAATAACAACATGCCCACACATTAACACATAGTTAGTACTCCATTACATATGGTGGGAGTTGTTAGGTGATTGGGGACATGACTTGTTTGTACTGTCACCTTTGACATTCACATTGCCCAAGTGGTTGGACAGACCTTCTATATAAGCCACCTTATCCCATAAGGTTTCACATCTAGATCGAGTGAGGTCATTGTGCCCCTATACTCATCACAACCATGCTTGGTTACAATGCCACCTTTGGGGTGTACCTTACCCAACCCCTGCAACAACTGTACTGGCCACAGAGGTTCCTCACCAGGCAGATGTGGGGACTCACATGGATGGCCTGCACAGTTCAGATGCAGTAACCCTAGCTCTACTCAGTCATTTACCACCTGCTCGGATATGCTGTGTGCCTGTTGTTTACAGTAATACCCAACCCAGAATTACTGGACATGCTCCACCTCAGGATGTCCAACTCCCTTGTAGCTACACACTCCAGGGACATATACCCAGCACTGATGTTAATAGGACATGCTGGAGGAACATATTCTTATCCCAGGGTCACTACTCACTCTGGGTTGTGATCACAGTTACACATAGGCAGAGACACCCACTAACCACCTACAAGGGACATCTTGACGGCTGTATGGGTGATCGTATGTTTACCCCTGGGATATCTCCTGTGTCCCTGCTAGACAGAGGCACACTAGCCTAAACATACATGGGCTATCTTGTGTGACCTACTATTCACTGGCCCAGTGTAGTAATCTGACAGGGTTGCAAAAGCCAAACACACTCCGGCTAGGCTGGTACATGCCCTAGGGCAGATAGCCTAGTATCGACCTCTGAAGCTATGCTTATGTTCGGGATGCACAATATTTCTTGCTGATACAGTTTGCAGGTCTTTATCGTCTTTGCTTTCCCAGCTTCTATGAACAACTTGGTATATGCAGAACATGTTTGATCATGAGAGGGTTCCACTATATTATATATGTGTCTGTTATCATGTAACTGTGTGCACAGTGTGGATTGCTGGATACTGGGAGGTTCCTGGGTTAACACATGCAACTGCCAGATATGTGTGGCCCACTGCTGTACTCAGACATGGCCTTAGTGTGTGAGCATGCCCAGTTCAGGCTTTCCATGTTTTGTTGCCTGACATATGTCTCATTTATTCAAGTGTGTGAGCATACCCAGTGTGACCTTTCAGTATGTTGCGATCTGACATACACTACATTTGTGGATGTGTGTGAACATGACCAATATTAACATTTATACTGTGTGTGTTGGAGGTCATGTTCTGTTCTTACTGCAGGACTCACCTTTGTGTCATAACTCAACAGGGATTATACTGTGCCTGCAGGGTTTCCATGTGATAATTTGCATTGACTTATCAACATTCCTTCATACTGGCGGACCACTGCAATACTGTCATAGTTTAGTGGTTCAGTACTTTACCTATACTGCACAGTGTCTTGGGTTCGAGGCCCATCACTGCTTTATATTTTCATACTGAGCAGACCAGACTGCTTAAGGGCCAGTTAAGCAAATATGAGCATGTTGGCTGTTGTTCATTTATGCCCTACTTAGACCAGGCTTGTCTGACATTGCTGTATATTCACCAACTTTGCTGGACATTGGCCAATATTACTCGACATTGACCACAGTTGTACTGGTTGGTGTGTGCAATTCTGTTTGCATATACTACATGGTGGTAAATGCTGTTTAGCACTGCCTTAAGTTGTTTATTGAATAGCAATCATGCCTCAGGTGGTGCTGCAGGGCTGCCTATGTCGGATGCACATACTACACTCCCTGTACATGTTTGACAGCAGGTAGTGTCAACTTAGGCATCCCTTTTACTTTATGTACAAGTCAGAGAGAGGTATAATTTCCAGAAACTGAGCCAGTGTATGTGCTATGCTTTGCCTCTTTGCCAAGGCCAAAGCACACTGGGCATGCCTCCTTCTGTCTACTGGGGCAGGCTCAGGTTGTTCCTCCTCTGAGTCATGCTCTGCCTGTGATGACCGTGGCAATGGTGGGGGGCTGTTTGGCCCAGGCCTATGCTGGTCCTACTGCAGCTGTTTTCGCAGGATCATATTATGTAGCATAGCACATACCATGACAATTTGGGTACATGTAGTTGGTGAGTACTGCTAGGCTCCACCAGATGTGTCCAGGCACCAGAACCGTGACTTGAGCAGCCCAAACACATGCTCAATTACATTTCGTGTTTGTGCGTGTGCCTCATTATGGCGTTCCTGTTCAGGTGTGTGCGTATTTCTGATGGGTGTCATCAGCCACGGCTCCAGTGCATAGCCAGCATCCCTCACTAGGTGACCATGTGGGATGTCCCCATTGGCAAATGTCTGGTACAGCTGCGTCAGATGCTAGATATGGGAATCATGGTAGCTTCCAGGGCAGCCAGCACACACATTCAGTATTATGCCCTGGGCATCACACACGACCTGGCAGTTGATGGAGGGGAAGCCCTTGCAGTTGTAGTAGACCCTACCCTGCTCATCAGCTAGTGCTTTGATGCGTATGTGCGTGCAGTCTATTGCACCCACTACCTCAGGGTACTCCGCTATTTGCTGGAAGAGACACATATTGCTGGCCAATACCTCACGGGAATTGGGGAAATATACATGATCACCGACATGTGCTGACATGGCATCCAGGAACTGGTGCAGTACCCTGGATGCTGATGCCTGTGATATCCCCATCATATCACCAGTTGGTCTCTGGAAGGTACCTGTTGCTAATATTCTTAGGCCAACACATACCTTGGTTTCCACTGGGATGGGTTCCCCTCTGTTGGTTCTGTGTGTGAGGCGTGGCCTGCACAGCTCAACAATTTGCTGCAGGAGGTCTCTGTCCATTCTCTAGTGCTCCACTATCTCCAGCTCATGTAGCCCCTGGTAGGTTACCCTGGGCCTGTACACTCTTCTCCGTCTCCTCACTGTGGGTTGTCCAGCAGCATTTACATTGTCACCACCTTCAGCAAGTTGCATATGTCGCCTTATGACAGCAATGGCAGCCCCTAACATTTCTTTGTCTCATTAAAGCTTTTTCAGTTTTCACTTCTGTTAGCTTACTGCAGTGTCTCTTGTGAGAAACATAATGAACTGCTGTTTGCAGAGTTTTAAGTGCTTAGGCTGGGCTGGACTAGTGTACTGCCTGTGTAATTGCCTGATTCTGATTGTTTTCACCTGTAAGCTCTGCTAGTACTCCCTGGTAGCTTCCTAGTATCTGTTGTGCTTCCTATTTCCTTTTTATGTTTCCTCAGGGGGCAGCACCGCACACACAAGCACAAACATGCTCACAGCAGGTCACACGCATGCACACATGCTTACACAGACTACAACTTGCTTATTCAGGTTGCAACGCACGCACACCAGTGCAAACATGCTTACAACACTTTAAACTGCCTTATACATGCTTACTCCGGCTTACACACGTGCACTCACGCTTACACACACGCACACTGTCTTACTCGGGTTTACAGGCGCGCACACATGCGCATACATGCTCAGCAAGAAACTTTGGTGTTATTCATGGCGTACACCTTCCATTTCTTGACTTTACCTAGCCTACCTGTTGATACACCTCTTTCAATGATGCGTAAATGACAGCTGACACATACCACTCTGCTCCAATGAGCTTCCCTTCTTTCATACATACCCCACTCATGATGTCACCTATCTTCTACTCTGTTACTCCCCTTATCCTACTCCTACACTCCACTGACTGTGCTCATTTGCTATGTAAACCTGTGATTCACTATCCTTATCCTCATTTGCATGGAATTGCCTACTAATGCTTGGTTACATCTCTTAGACTGTGCTTCCCCCCTTAGCAACCTCTACTCAGTGACCATGTTGACTTCAGCCTGCCATTCCCTTGCATTGTATATTAACAATTTCTATGATTTCCACATTTGTGGGTTTAAATTTCTATTTTTATGGTTTTTAGAGCGCAGCCCATTTGCTCGGCACTGCGCAATGCTTAAACATCGGAAATCTGTGAAAAAAATTATTTTTATTTTCATATTGCATCAGGAAACATTACCAATGGCCGTATATTTGGCCGTTGGCATGCTTCCTCTACTGGATGCAACCTTTATTTGGAGCTGTCACGGCTCCGTTTTGCTATTTGCAGAATGGTATTCAGTTGTCAACTGAGTACATTTCTGCAAATAACACTGCTCTTACTTGGACAGGTACGGGTTTCCTGAATCGCAAATCTACGTCATTTGCATGCCTTTCGCCTGCAATTGAGGTAATTTGCATGTCCCTGCCCTGTCCGTGTAAGATCCGTTTTAGGAGCTCTCTTACATGCCTCTACAGGCTGTTCCTGGATCGCTCGTCGGACATGATGGCTGCATGGAGTCTTACTCTACTCTTAGACTCCGTGCAAGCCATTGTGAATCTGGCCCTACGTTAATGTAAAAAAACAACATGTAAATACATCATACAAGACTCGTACGCCCTGCCTTGTGGTGTTATACATGTAAAAACGTATAAAACCATAGAAAGTCTTACTCATAAACAAATATAAAAAGAATAAAAGTCAGTTAGATGTTTTAAACATTTTTGTGTGAAACAAGCTGCCACCCCTATCTTGCCAGGGCTTTTAAGCTTCAACAAGCTCTTGATAGACAACAAGTAGAACATAACAAAAGAGGGGGAGCCTGGGAACTCAAATTAGAAGAGGCTGAAGTGGAATGGCAAATTGCAACTGCTGCTTATTCTTTTCCAGGGTTAAATGAAGCCTTATCTATCAAGAGCTTGTTGAAGCTTGGTGATAGGGATTGTATGGAGTGTGAGCAGTCTAAACGCATTTTCCTGTCCCCAGGTAGATGGAGACACACACACAGATGGCATGGCTGGGATTAGAACACAGACCTAACTACCTTATCACACTACAGCATTATGCAGTTTCAGAATGTGTTATTGAGATTACTGAGATGCAACACTCCTAGAGGTGTACTTCTAGATGGGTGACATCATCAGCAATGGAAAAGTCGGTGATAGGGATTGTATGGAGTATGAGCAGTCTAAAAGCATTATTTTGTCCCCAGGCAGACAGAGACACATACACACAGTTGGCATGGCTAGGATTAGAACACAGACCTAACTACGTTATCACACTACAGCAATACACAGTTACAGAATGCGCTACCGAGAGTACTGGGACACAGTACTCCCAGAGGTGTACTTCTAGGTGGGTGACATCATCAGAATTGGCAAAGATAGCAATAGGGATTGTATGGAGTGTGAGCAGTCTAAAAGCATATTTCTGTCCCCAGGCAGATGGAGACAAACACATGCCAGTGGTGTGATCAGGACCACTGCTTCTCTACGGACCACTATTACAATACTACAGAGATACGAGCCGCACCACAGGCACTACACCTTTCAAGACTGTCAATATGATCTTCTAAGAATGCGGACATCGACATGGATGCTGGCAGTTACGATGTACATACCTGTGAACCAGTGTGTTCAATGTAGGAATCCATCCTGAAGTGGGGTATGGCCATCTGTTGACTGGATGACTACTATCGCTATACAGGGTTACAATGGCCATGCCCATACACAGAGGCACATAACCGACACAAGGTGTCACTGGGCATGCTCACACACAGTAGCACATGGCCATTTGGAATGCACTATTTGTCCATCTACACAACGTTATACTGGGCATGCTCACGCACTTAGTAGCATAGGGCTGTTTTGTATGCACTCTGATTCTAAACACAGAAGGGCACAGTGGCCATGCTATTACAGTTAGACGTGAACAACACATTGTAATGGACTCTGGTGTCGATAGTTGTCATTGTTAGCAGGAATGCTGCGCTACATATATCTGACACTGGTCTTCTACACAACGTCTGTTGCTGTCCGTCACCTTAGATGTACCAATCTAAACCTGGCACACTAATACCACCCGTGGTGATGCCCTGCCAGGAGTGGCTACTTCGCCCATATAGTGCCATTCATAGACAAATGTCCTGAGACCAGGTTAACACCCTGACACCTAGAGAACAATTGCATTGTATGTGTATGCTAAACAGTGCTAGATGTGTAGGGTTCATAATCACAGCTGCCCAATGTAGATCCAACAATGGGGAATACTGACATCTGTGCAGTGAGGAACACCTGGCTGAAGGCTCAGTTGTGCACAATAGCGCTACCACCGTATACCTCGGATACAGACATGTGGGCCATAACACCAGTACGGACCCCTCCAGGTGGTGGTGTCCCCACGTACATGAAGGCCACTCACATGTACTGACCAGTACACCCTCAAAAGGCATCACAGATGTGTCAGGTACAGATCACAGTGTCAAAAGCCGCATTCTAGGATGTAGCCCTCAGACATCACCATGTCCTTGGACCAGCAACACACATCCATACATGTGGTAGAACATATATTAGTACAACACCATGTGACCCATGGCTAGTGGACTGTACCTAGCTCTACATCAACTGTGCAGACTACCCATGTACTGACACAGTTGCATCATGTGTTATGCAATGCAATGATACCACTGTTCATAACCAGGTTGGCTGTACACATAACAGGGGCCCTGGGTGATATACAGCAGTAACAGATGGCTGTTGCTGTACACCAGTAAATACTCTCATGTTTGGATATGACATACATGTACCTGCCATGGATATATACATGCCACACACACACACACACACAACACATTTGTACATAGCATAGCTGTTGCTGTCCTTCATGCAGACAGGTGGCTACAGCAATTACACACATGCACATGGAAGGTAGGTCCATGGCTGTTGAATGCTAACAGTACATAAGGTGTGATATCAATGTTGACTGAGTTAACATTCCCTCTGTACTGGTTACCCATGACAACTGTCATATCATACAACAGTCCATGTGTCATGTATGTCATCACACATGTCCACAAATTGCAATGCCTACAAACATGGCTAAATGACAGGAATGTAGGACCTACACACATGTACATGTAGTGGTGTGCATTCAGCTACCATGTGTGTGTAGTAGCTGATGTTTGCAGGTGACATGTGTCTTACTACAACATGCAGTTGCAATGCAGCTCCATAATTTCCAGCTGTATATGGTGATATACTGACAGTACGGTAAGATGTATATCAGGTATGGACAGATGTGTGGACATAACTAAGTGCAGGGCCATCTTTGCAGCTGGATGTTTGCTGAAGACATCTCACAGGTGTGTCACAAGCCATCCTACAATAACATGTGCAAACACTAAGCTATGTTTCTGTTAATTGAAGGGGAACACATACAACCTACACAGTGGTTAGGGTGTCACTGACTGTAAATCACTTGACACCTGTAACACTTAAGACCTCCCGTGTGCATATATCAGCACAATTGCCAAAGGTAGCGTTGGTACACATTGTAATGCCGGCAATACTGCTGCATGTCTGTCATACATATCATAAGATAGCAGGTATTTGATTCACAGTACTGCCATGTGTGTTTGCTTGTGTGTCCATATATGCCACGTATGGTGGGGAATACATCCCAATTGTTACTCACACTCCTGTACACTGTTGTAGAGATCTGTACATACTGCAGTGTAGAAAGCAAGACATAAGCAGGGGTGGGGTGTGTATCACACACATGTGAGCTATCTGTATGTGCATGTCATAGGTGCATTCAATTGTGGACTTCACAGTGTGTGTGTGTATGTATGTATGGCTGTCCGGTCCATGGAGTGAGGATGTATGTTACCATAGTGAACAGATAGGACCCCTAACCCCTCCAGGTGATGCAATCTACTACCCTGTTGAAGTTGTCAATCTTAGGCATTACTGACTACCTGTACATGTGTATTCTCTGTGTTGCATCATGTGGGTGCACAGTACTGTAATGGTGATTACCACATAGGCAGGGGTCCTCACCTCAACACTATCTAGTGTGTGTGTGTGCGTGTGTGTGTGTGTGTGTGTGTGTGTGTGTGTGTGTGTGTGTGTGTGTGTGTGTGTGTGTGTGTGTGTGTGTGTGTGTGTGTGTGTGTGTGTGTGTGTGTGTTACAGTGTCATTGACCCCGTGAGTGTGGGCGTGTTACTGTGTGTCTGAATACATGTGTGCAAATACCTGAGTGTGTGTGTGTGTGTGTGTGTGTGTGTGTGTGTGTGTGTGTGTGTGTGTGTGTGTGTGTGTAGTTGTGTGTTCTCATCCTGTAATGTGAATGTGTATTACTGCTACACAGTAAGGCCTCAAGCTATCAACTGGCCTCTACCCTTGTCATCAGCTAGACTGCTATGTAAACGCCCCGCCCCATGTAACTGTACCTGTGATGTCACCCGGTATGGATGTCACACCTCTAGCCACTGTAACTTAGTACACAGCTCCCATGCTCCTGGATCAGTAGATGTGTAGACATCTTTGGAATGTCAGCCTTTCTAACAGTAAGGTTGAAGCTACGAATAGCATGCTGGTATTGCCATACATACCTGTGAGTAGTCCACATTTACACATGGGAAACTGCAAACACTGGCACTCAATGGCACATGCAATTAGACCTGAAGGAGGGAAGCAGGACATCATTACCAACATGCTGTTACTGTTGTTACCAAGACACATACTGTGAACAGAAAACAATGCATTCTAAACCTGTACTACATGGTATGTCTGCTGTGTGTCAACAGTACACAACAATAGTAATCTACACTTATCTCCCTATTCTGTTCACCCTGTGCATCAGACCATATGAGCATGTCCCTGCAACGATGGTGTGGATGACAGGGATGCGACACAGGCATCATCATATGCACAGGGTGATGATAATGTCTGCCAGAAGCCTAGGCTGCACCAGTGGATGACATCATGTGTGTGGGTTAGGGCCTGTGATCTAATTGGCCATGTGTGGTTGTTATGCATGTGAGTGTTGCGGTGCCCTACAGATGTTTCTGGTGTGTGCGTGTATGTGTGCACACAGTTCTGCCATGTGTCTGGCCTACACAGGGGTATTATTGACAGCTCCAGACTGTACAGACCAGGTTTTACAGCTCACGGTGTCTGGCCACAGCCATGTGACCTGTGCCTGCCAGGGGTTGCACGGGCACTACCAGGCAGAAGTGCAGATTGGGTACTGTCCAATGACACATGTCCACTGGAACCGTGTCCCCATTGGGACTATCCAGGGCCATGTGCATGTGGCCTGCTGTGTCCTGGTGTGGACAGAGCAGCACCAGCTGCACTGCTGCTGCTACCACCACTATGGGAGCAGGCATGTGAGGTAGCTCATTCAGATAGACCTCCACCAGGTGAAGTAGCTGGCCTACGTCCATGTGCGCTATGCCTCACTCCTACCAGATGTTCCAGCACAGACAGCTCATGCTCGCGGATTGTCATGCCATGGTCAAGGATTCCAACCATGTCACCCAATCATCTGTCCAAAACCTCAGCAATCTGATGTTGAGCATTTGCCAATGCCTGGATGTTGTTATTTAAAGAAAGGATAGCAGCCCTCTGAAGCCTCTGCCCTTCTCTGTTCTGCTGTTCAGCACTTGCCTGTGCCACCATTACAGCCTAAAACATGCGTCTGGTGACACCAGCTGTTGCGCTCTGTCCTGCAGGGGTATGTCGGCCAGAGATCCTCCTATGAGCAGCACTGGCCACATGCCTGTGTGGCCCATCTCCAGTCATTTGCCTGACACCATGGTGTGAATACACACCTTCCATAGCCACCACACTTTCCTGTTCCCAGCTACCACACACCAACTGTCCTTCCTCTATAGCCACTGGTGATGGGGTATGTGTTGGAATGAGATTTGTGTGCGGGGATGAGGGGGGTATAGGTGGAATGGCAACCAATGGCACAGATTCAGTCCCTAACAACCCTGCCTGTGCCTCAAGCATATGTTCATCATCACTTCTAGACTCTGTGGGAGCACTAACATCAGATGGACCGCAGGAGGGTAACGCACCTACATCACCTGTGAAGGCAAACAAAGACTCTACGTTGCAATACAGACACACACACAGACACACACACACAAACACACACACACACACAGACACATACCATGCATGTGATTTGACAGAAGGCATGCAACATGCATATGATACAGCAGACGGCATGCAGCTCAGACAATAATAGTGGTAGTTATCATACATCCCTGAGTTGCACACAACAGCATGCATGTGTCATAGCAGAAGCCATGCATTTCACACAATCATGGTAGCAAGCATGCATCCCTGAGTTAGACCATGTGGGCCAGCACAGGTTAACAGTACACATGGCTGATGTGTGGCATATGACCTTGACATTAACATGTAGTATGACATGTGATCTGCTGGCATGTGCAGTGACATGCATACATGTTTAACACAATGGTGTCCTGTCACATATACAGTGGGGTAATGGTGTCACATTGCAGTGTTGTCTGTCCACCCTACAGATAAACTGCACATTTAGCAGATGTGCATGACCATTGAAGGGTATTATGAGGTGTCTATATTGCTATACAGTGTGAAGTACAGACACAGTGCCATTGCATGGAATCATGAGGCATCTCTACTGCTATACAGTGTGAATTACAGACACAGTGCATAGCCATGACTGTGTGCATACACAATACGTATATACTGTGGATTGTGACTCACGTTGCTGAGGTGTATGCACACTAAACCATGATGTGGAATGTGTGACACAGGTCACCGAAGGTCATACGAATGACACCCCTGCACATCTGCAAACATATTTTAGCTGCCTGGAAACCATGTCCACACATGGCCGACTTGTCAGTACACCATGTCCCATATGACATTTGTGTACCACACACGAGGTGCACGGCTGACAGTGATGTCCAACAGCAGCAAGGGAAATGTACTGTATCTGTGGCCTGATGTGGTTGTCTGTGCATGCATGTGGATGTTGTACAGGTGACTACTGTCATGCTGTGACACAGTCATGATGTTCAACACATCTTATGTGGTCGAATGATGTTACGTCTCCACAAGCTGTGCACAGGTCTGTATGATGTCCAGTGTTCCACATCTGCAATATAACCATTCAACAAAGGCTATAGTTGGACCACGTGTAGCCAATGTACAACAGGGTGTACACACAAACACATCACATTTACTGTGTGTTGCTACATGTCTCTGGCCATCCTCCATGGCCATGAGTGAACCTGTGTTGGCCAAATGGTTGTGATGGCCGTCTATCTCACATGTCTGTGTTGTTCCATATGACATACACCCATAGATGTCATATACTCCACTGTCCACAGGGTTATGCAAACAAAGGGTTGTATGTTTGGTATGTGGGGTATGTTTTATGGTATAGTGAGACAATGTTGCAGCTGGCCCACTACATGTCATGGACATGTCAGATGGCACATCACAATGCGTGCACTCATAGCAGGGGCATAATCCACAATGGTGAATCCTGTGGGCTGCCCATACTCCAGCTCACTGTGTAGTACTGTTTGTGTACCCCACATGTGTAGTTCTGATGTGTAGTACATGTTCCTACATTGAACAACACCTCCACCGTTGTATGCACAGCTGTTCGCACATCTAGCGATGACCGTTTCTGAGGTTTCATGTTGGTGTTTCACTTAGTTTGTAAGTATTGCACATGGGTAGCCATTGTGATGGATTGCAGATGCGACCTGTATATTGTGACCGGACCATACATTTTGTGTACATGTGTTAACTGGCCACATGGCGAATAGATCTGTGCATTAACATGCCTGATACTTATAACTGTCTCACCTGCAACGGCCTGCTGTCTTAGCGGAATGCCAGATGTACCTATATAGGGGTGACACAGCAGTATGATCATTATCCATGCCTGTATGACAGCTACAGGGTGCAATGTGCATGTTAACACATTCGTCAGTACAATAGGATATACTATGGAGTATGCACATGTGTGGATACACAGAGTAGCATACTATAGTATGCGGCATGTGTGTACACATGCCTTGCATATGATGTTACATTACATATTGTACAGTGACACATGCAACTATATGGGATATAATAGTTATATGTGCAGTAGTGACTTACCAGGCAACTCCAGGCTCGGTGGTTGAGAGACACCCACCTCCACGATGTCAGCTAAGGCTTGTGGATGTTATTCTGATGGTGTCCCCAGGTTGGCCAGTAGCTCCTTGGTACGTGTGAGTGGGGGCTGGGTTGGTGGCCCACCACCTGTTGCACCTTGTTCCCTGGCAATTGCATTTACATGCTGTTTCACACATCTGATCAGGTCCATGCAGTGTCTGTGCACCTGCTGGTATGTGCGGTTATGGCCACCCACATCATTAGCCCTCCTGCAAAGTTCCTGCCACAGGTCATCCTGCTGCTGTGCATCCTGTGGCACATGGCTAAACAGAACATCATAGTTGTCTTGGAGGTAAGGTATAAGGGACTCATCCTCCAAGCGGGTATAGACTGGGAGCCTTGCTAGCGGCATACCTGGAAGACATAATGATGGAGACAGGTCACAGTATCTCAGAGATGCACAGAGATATAGCTGCACATACATGCGTATCACATTTATTACATATAAATAGTTGTTTCTGCAGATCTTCATGACACTGACACCACTGACATGTTTGTGTCACACACATGTGACACCCAATAGGGATTGGATATTATCACCATATATGTGTGTCACCTGATTACATTGCTCATACTCCATGTGGATGCTGTCTTGATGTGGGCATGTCTGTTTGCCTGTACTGGTGTTCTTACCTATCAGCACATGCCTGGATATGTCCACATTAATGCTGTCAACCTTGATGCTGTGTATATGTCACATATAAACACATACACTGCCTTAATGGACATGACCTGTGACAATGCAGACATGTACACGGAAGCCTTTACATGCATGTGTTTTTCCATATACATCTACATGGCACTGTACAGCAGTTCAACATCCTGCCACTTATCGCCTGTGTTGCACATGTGATACACATGGGACACTGGCTAGCCTGATGGTATTTGCAGGGATGGTTATCAAGTATAGCATGTACAGCCAAGGTCATCTAGTAGTCTGTATGGCCTGGGCCATGTATGAGCCTAGGATGTAAGGTTATCTAGCTGTAGCCAGCAGCCATGTTTCCGGCACCAGGTGAAACAGTGCCACATAACTGATACACATGGTTAATGATACATCTACCATGCGGTCATCACACCATGTCTGACAGAGGTGAAATGTGCAGCTTTGCTGGACAGGGTTGCATAGTATGGCAGGAGCATGTAACGTGTATGGCACAAGGATCTATCCAGCATGTGGTGATCCTTGTACTAGGAAGGTGGATGTCCATGACGTATGTATTTCAGATCAGGATATGTACGTGTAGCATGTCCAACATCAGTGTTGGACATGTCTTTATGCAGGGTAGGCATTATGCTACATATTGGAGATGAGGACTGTGAAGGCTGGTGTCGGCCATCCAAACATGGCCAATACCCCTTAAAGGTGATATGTGATCAGATATTGATCACTTGAATGATGAGTATGGCTGTACAATGATCTTCATGTTCATGGATGGCACCCTGTCATGACTAGGGTTGCCTCTTATGACTACCTAATAGGCTTGGTGATGTCACTAGCTCAGGGAGGTAAACTGCACAGCAGCATCCCTTACACACAGTGTCCATTATGTTGACCGCTGTCTAGGTGGTAGTTCATTGGTACAGGGTTATTAACCTAGCGGTGACAATGCAATATGCAGCTGTCAGATTGTGCACATATGTCACACACCTCAACCACAAAGCCCCTTTTGTATGTTGTCCACAACACTGAGTCAGCTATTGCTCCTAGGTCATAGCCATTCACATACTTACATAGGCAGATGCCTCCCATTTGTCTGTGTGGTATGGGCTACAATGAGGGGGAGTACAACAAATTAACCCTGTTTTACTGTAGCTGGCACTGGTGTGATATGCACATATTACTCAGACACCTTTTGTAGTGTTGGTTCTGTGAACAGTCCACTGGCAGAACACTCCTGTGGCATACAAATGTACATCTAGTATACTGAGTGTAGGTGGAACACAGTATGGGTGATGATGTCCTATGACCTGTCACAGGTATGATATGCAGTGTGAAATCATCCGTACTGTCATCTACATCTGTACTGCTAACAACATATACGTTGATTAAGGTTCATGGACTTTCAGACCAGACTCAGCAGGGTAGTAGTGCAGTGCCTCCCATTATAAGTGGTGTCTCTGCTTTGTGGGTTGCGATAACTGTTGGTGTGCACCATTCAGTGTTTTCACAGACTGACATGAAGCTATGTTTTACATGATGTGTATGTGTAGTGCAAACTGTTTTGCCATATGTGTATGATACAACCAGGGATGTGGACAGGTCCCATGCAGCCTGAGTGCACTTTATACCTTCATAGTTATGGTTACAGGGGCTCTGTAGTGTTCATGGATATGTGATTGTGTACCTGTTGTAGAGGGCAGTGTGTTTATGTTATCCAACACCCTATCTGTATTGCTTATTCATGCTCAGCACTTGTTCAGAACATGTAAGCACTTCATGAGCTACTAATTACTATAGCACTCAATCCTCCTCATTACCTACAGGTAAACACTGTTTGTACTTACATTTCCCACTTGCTTAGAGTAAAACAGCTCTTGTACACACTTTCCTCACATATCTAGTGGGAAATAGTTAAATATTCAGGCATGTCCAAGTGTCAATTCTCAGTGTTATCACCTGTCTATATGATGAATATGGGCATCATGAGGCAATATAGAAATTGGCTTGTGTATACAGTCAATACTCCCCTCCTAACATACAACACTACAACCTGTGGGAGATGCACATATCTAGCCATGCTGGAGGTAAAGCTCTCCCCAACCCAGACTGAATCTGACAATCATGTGGGGATGTTAAACGTTTGCACCACACCACACATCACATATTCTCACTAGATCTCCACCACCACAGGTCACACATAGTAAGAATACAACACTTGCGGAGCCTCTCAATACTACTCTGTCTAGGCAACAAAGAACTCCAAAGCAGAAATGCAGGCAGCCCCCATCCCCCAACACAACACCAATTACTTATAGCCCACAGACTCAGTGTGCCCATCAACCACAGCCAATAGGGCGATATAACGTACCCAACACACTAGTCATAGGTGACTCTATAGGCGGTCACACTGATGTCCCACTCAGCAGGCTACACAAGGTGATAGTTACTGTCAGCTGCCTGTCAGGTAACAGGAACCGCAACATAACCTATGCACTCAGGTCACTCCTCAACAGGTACAATATGACTGTGTCATTCTCCATGTTAGTGTGAATGCCCTGAGATATACCTTCCTGGACTACATGTAAAGAGACATGGAATAGCTCTCCAATCTTGTAGCCCAGGCAGGTATTGCCCTAACCATGAGCAGCATTCTGCCATCTTCCAGACCGATAATGCAGAACAAGGACAAAATGATTTACTTCAACAATTGGCTATGCTTCTGGTGTCATTCCAAGGGTATCCAGTATCTGTCTGCTTTGAATGACATGGTCGACAGAACACGATGCTTTGGCACAGATGGCCTGCACCTGTCGGCCCTGGGATTCCAGATAATGGCTAAGGCTCTTGCTGCTCCTATAGTGCCTGTTTTAGGCACAGTTCAAATAACATATTCACCACCATAACAGGAACAGGCAAGGAAAACCTGAGGGTAATGCTACTCAATACTTGACATCTTCTTCTCAAACGCACTCACCCGAGGCACTCCTTGTAATGGACCACTTCGATATCTGTGCAGTGACTGGGACCTGCTTCTAGGCTCCTGAGAGCACCCCTTCACTACCAGGCTATTACTCATACCACACCTTTCAGTCATGTAACCAGGACCAGAACACCATATTTCCTAAGGATATCCACACCTGCAGGCTGGTTGCTTAGCACAATGCATCAGAGGTTATCCAAGTGCAACTAACTCTGGCCATACATACATAACTGCTATATAAATTGCAGCTTGCTACAAATCCCCCACCATACCCCACGGTTAACGGTCCTCACTTCTTGGTGTACTGGAAAGTAGGGTTCAAACAGACACACTACTGATGTGCGACTGACACTACCCCACCATTAACTGGGATACCTACTCATGTACCGACACATTAGGCCAATGCTTTCTGGGATTCATAACCTCTAATTGCCTGGATCAACCTATACACACCACCACCAGGGCCAACAATATCCTAGACCTGGTCATTACCAACATGTGTGACTGGTGTTCCACACCTGGGGTTATCTCCTCATTGGTCAGATCCAAACGTATGCTAATCACCCTTGTTATCCACATCCCGGCACCACACCCTTTACGGAAAACACAGTACAATATTTCTACAATGTCAACTTCAGGCTTCTTATGACAGCAGTAGTAAACGTCATGACATCTGTGCAGATGGACAATACAGTTACAACAGCTGAATCATACACAACTGCACTTAATTAGCACTTACACGACTGCATGGATCATGCTATCCCAAACAGAACCATGATGAAGGCCACTCTGGTGGTCCACTGCCATGGACATAATGTACAACAGAAGGAGGAGACTGTTGTAAAGTAGAGTACAATCCCATGAGTGGAGGAGCTCCCTGGTCAGCCTCAGTAAAAATCTGAGATTCCTTATCATATCCTCCAAAGCTAGCTATGTAAACGTAACTGCGACTAATTCCAAGGATTACCACAAAGCATTCTAGAGGTATGTCACTACTCTCGATGGCAATACCCACATTTGCTCTGACATACAGCAGTAAGGCATGAACATTACATAACCGACTGATATTGGCAACATCCTGGCAGATAGGTTCAGTGCTAACTTTACACCCCTCTCACACCCTAAAGGGCCCATATCTATACAGGAACGATGCAGAGTCCCTGCGATCACAACTACGCAGTTCAAAGCTGCACTCTCTAAAGCCAGGAACACAGCATCCATGTGACCATATAACATCCCAGGCTGTGATTTCCACGAACTTCAGAATGAAATGGCTCCCCACTTGGGCACCATATTCACTAATAGCCTTGCATCAGGCATTGTGGCCCCTGAATGGTGCACAGCAACAGTTATCACACTCCACAAAGGTGGCGCCACAGTGGACCAGGGGAATTATTGCCCTATATGCCTAACTAGACTGTTCTGCAAGGCTATGGAGCACATCATCATGGATCTCATTCACAGAGACATTGGTGGCCTCCAAACCTTTGATTCCACCCAGTTTGGATTGGTTAGGGCCAGGCCATGCCTCCTAAACCTGGTGGAGTCCTTTGAGACAGTTACCAAGGCAGTAGATGAGGGTAAGAAGGTCCACACAGCCTACCTTGACCTCTCAAAGGCTTTTAACAGCGTTCCCTATTCTGGTATTGTCAACATACACATCCACCTGCACATTAACCCCTACATCACGAGATGTTATGCAAAGTGGCTCATGGACAGAACCCACACAATGAGGGTAGCATACCCTAGGTCCTACTGTAAATCAGTTACAATTGGCGTCCCCCAGGCTTCGGTCATAGGGCCCCTCGTGTTCGGTATATGCTTCTCTGAGGTACAGGCTAGCACAGGAGGACTTACCCTGAAAAGCTTTGCAGATGACTGCAAACTAGGGGCCATGATTGATTCCCCAGCTGATACAGACACCCTCCATAAGGGTGTCACTGGGACGGATACCTGGTGTCAATAACATGGCCTCAAGCTGCATGCCACAAGGTGCATATACATTCCCTTTGGATTACACCAATCACCCTCAGACTATCACATAAGTGGTAGTCCCCTACATACATAAGACGTAATAAGGGATCTTAGAACCCAAGTAGATAGCATTCACTCCTTTGATAACCATATTGCCAAGGTGGTGTGGATATCCTTTTACATGGCCCTCCTAATCTCTAATGGATTTGTAGCCAGAACAAAGGCAGCCATTGTGCCTCTCTACTCATGACTTATGAAACACATTAAAGGGTACAACACCCCATTTGGGATGTACCTTATGAGACAACAGCAATGGCTTTATATACCACAACATTACCACACCAAGAGGAATACTGACCTCCGAAGGATGATGTATGCAGCCCAACTACAGAAACCCCAACTGTACTCATTTGCTTACCGCATACTCAGAGGTGATCTCTGCTGAACATACAAGGCCCATGTCCAAAACAGTATTGATGGATCTGCTCCACATAAGCAAAAGTCCCTGAGAGCCACTTGCTCTAGGATATGTACCTAAATGCAACAATGACTAGAACATGCTGGAGGGATACATTCCTGACCTGGACACTCAACATGCCTCCTATGTATATCAGGCAGGGACCCTCACTAGCACTCTTCAAGAGATACCTCGATGGGTGGATGGGAGACATACATGTACATCAGGGATCACTGCAGTGGCTCTGCTATACAGCGGCACAGGAAATGAATGGCTCTGCTGTTCACAGGCACAGGACACTAACCTAGGGAGGTGCTGCAAGTGAAAACACTGTAGTTAGGCTTACAAATGGCCTTGGCCAGACAGCATAGTACCTAACTATGAACCTATGAAGCTATTACGTGTCCTTTGAGCATGGATAATTGACTAGCTTTTCCATTTCAATTAGCTATCATGCTGATACACTGTCTTGTGACTACAAGTCATATGTATCCTGTTATTGTGTATAATCGTCCAAGTGAACCAACAACTAAAAATGAATGTAAGGAACAGGAACCACCTTCAGGAACTGCTCGTACACGAGAGAATAAATAAAAAATCCTTTATTCCACAAAGTGCGGTTAAGCGCTTTCAACTGGACAAACCAGTCTTCTTCAGAACCATTTAATAATGCACATAGCCTAGTATATATAGTCAGAGCAAGTCAGAAAGTCCGCCAAAACTTTTAAAGGTATAAATCTCACTAAACACTTAATTAAAAATACATAGTGAAAACTGTGGATGTGTGATGTTAAAAATCCATCATATAAAAAACTAAACAATGAATATTCTATAAAAATACATATCATATAAAAATGTTGCATAACAACAATACCCAAAAATACTTAATTACCAATTGCTGATAAGGCTTTCCACAAAACCATTGTTACTAAAATGTATTACAGATAATAATCTGACAACAAATATGTATATATATATATATATATAGTAATAGTTCAGTCCTTATTAAATAATAACAATAATGTCAGCTAAAACTTACTGGGAAAGTGCCAGGAAAGGTTTAATACTAATAAAATCATTCAATCCAGGGGATCTAGTGGCATCCAAAAAAATCTGCCACTTGCTCTCCAATGCAGCTAACTGCATCTTCCAATTACCCCCTGTTCCTTACTGTTATTGTATATTAGACATGCCAATAGACATACCTGATGTTTGCATAACATAACATTAATGCTATGTAAAATGTTAGCCATATCTAACTACAATACTGTACATTTCACATTTTTGCCACAATATCCCACAATGCAAATCATAATTGCACAGCAGGACCACCTTAGACATGTTATTCTCAGTTATAAGCCCATACATATGCCTACTGTTACAGTATATCAGCATATACTATCCCCTGTTATGGCACGCATTTGTTGGACCAACCCTGCCACTGACAGTGGCTGGAGTGGAATTGTTGTGTTCAAAGTCCTTATATAGCATCCCTTGTGGTGTATGAGGTGTTTACCTTGTGTCCCAGAGCAGTACACACAATTTCTACGAGAGTTACTATGCTCAACAATACATCACTACATAATACCTTTTCCTACTATATGCATTGCGTACACTTTAATTATTGCAGAACAGGTACTACATACACTGACATACTGAGTGTTCTGCATACCTTATTAGTATCCTGAGTTGATGGTAATATAAGTCCTATTCCTTTTCTGTTGTAACGTTTTTCTGGTATGTACATACGGTTTGAATGTATGACAAGCCATCCTTTTATACTTAGATATCAGTAACATGTGGTATCCTGCCACCAATTGGTGTTCTGGAGTAGATGATTCCATGCACATCAGCTGTGCAGCTACTCCATTAGCCAATAACATGGCAACAGTGGGGTATAACTGAATACTGCACTTGGGCATTGTCCCTTTGCCCTAACTTTGAGGAAGACGGCTTGGATGTGTTGTTTGTGATGAATTGCAACAGCTATATGGAGACACACAGAGATATATTAACTTCATGGCCCCCGTGGATTGTGTGTAATGGCTACAGGATGTAGGTCTACATGTGAGTCTAGCTGTTATATCAGCCGTCTGATATGGGATTATTGCAACCAAACCCTGTAACATCAGCATCTGTTCCATTGTACAACAGCAACAATTTTACATAGGGCCATTATAGTGTGTCTCTGACAAGGTATGTTAAGGCTTCTGCAGATGTCATAGAGTGAGTGGATGTTTGTGATGTTATTACAGTCTGTATTGCAATTGTTTCGGGTGTGGGGGAGATGTAGGTGGGTGTACATAGCAGATGCAGGTGTGTAGGAACTGCATTTATACATATTCGATATGTGTGAGGGCTCCTTCCCTATTTGAAGACCTATCCTTTAGTAGACTATGGTAATTACAGGCTTATTCATTAAGTCATTGTTAATTGGTTCCTGTATAGCATGCAGGTGATGTTGGTCCTTCAATCCCTTCGGAAATACATCGGTATGTAATGAAATGTTGCTACATGAAAGTTGTCTCATGTATTTCTGTCACAGATATTTGCACTCATTGGAGTTGTGTTGGTGACTGAACCTCTTTGGCTTGGGTTGCCACCTTTTCAAATGGCCATAGTGGGACATTTGCAGGACACACATCGGATTTTAGAGGCCGACACATACCCATGGTCAGTACAAAGTATAGAACTTTACATATATGTCTATATAAATACTTATGTTCTTGTAGCGGTTTACTTGCTTTCCTGTTTCTTGTTACATGTAGGTATTTTAGATACAGATGACTATTTTGTGCAACAATTACATTAAATATGGAACATGCCAAATGTCTCGAGATTGTAGGACATTAGTATTTGTACTCATTTTGGTCAGGACACTACCGCACATAGAGCAACTGCCCCTCGCAAGGTGGGACATGTGGTAACCCTATCTTTGTCTCATGTCCATAGCACATATTTGTAATAGTGTATAGACATATATACTCTCCATATCCTTTGTTCATAACGTTCGGTCATGGCAGAATGTGTGATTGCTATGGTCCATGTTATGCACATATTTGAAGACTTCAACCACTGTATACGGCATACCACAGATTCAGGAATGCACACACTTCCAACGACCACATTACCATCCCCAGACTCCCAAACCCCACAATACCGAACACTCAAACTCACGATAGTCAAACTGCTGGAACTAACACAAACACAGAACACACACACACACACACACACAGACACACTGCAATCCATCACATCCAAACAAACCATCTTACACTACGTATGGCGAGGTGGTCATGCCCCCATATACCCCCCATATGGGTGGCTGTGCCCCCCCACACCACACCTACTTTAATAATCTACCTATGAGATAGCACAAACAGACACATGAAGCAAACCCACACACACACATTACAGTCGCCCGGAAAGACACACCACACTCAGAACACACACTTACACACACTACAGCAATCGGAAACACACTTACACACAGTACCTACCTGAACCGCAGCACCAAAAGCACTAACTAAATGTCCCTTAACATTGTGATAATAGTACTCGTGGTTCTGGTGTTCTGGTACTGTGGTCTTTCGGTCTTTAAGCCTTGTGATTACGCGCGTCGGTATGTAAAGCATTCGGTATTTGGTAGTATCCTATTTACATGTACCTCCATGGTTGTGTAGATGTTGTTAACCTATCTATATATTTGCATATATATGTATATCCATATATATCGACATATATTTCTCTATCACCCTTTCTCTCTCTATATTATATATATATATATATATATATATATATATATATATAGAGAGAGAGAGAGAGAGAATACACCTTTCATTGGGTACATGGCAATGTACACTATTTCCCGAACTCCGCCCTTTTGTGTTTTAACCTGTCACAATACACACCTGCCATTGGTACATCTCAGGCAGCTTAGTGGTAAGTTATTGTGAAGATTGTGTACATGGTTGCATGTTCTACTCCTGGCAGTGGTCATTTAACATCTCAGAGCAGGCACTATTAGTACAAGGGTAAATAATGCACATGTCAGCGGTTCTGGGCAGCTTTGCCCATGATCTGCATGATATTCATCAAAAGTTAGACCTGTGTTGCGCATATCCGTGTAGTCATGTTTAAACGCCACTTACCAGCACTTACCGGTGCAAAAACCCGCTAACATGTGCTTAAATGTGCTCTAATGACCTGTATCCAACATCCATTATTCGGGACATCAGAATTACATAATAGCCCTTGCAGGTTAGTGGAACCAGGACCATGCACGAGACAGTCAGTGGCTTTACCACTGAGGCATCTGGGATATGTACAAGTGTTATGGTGTTTAGCATGTAAATTGTACTATGGCTGTTCCTCCATACTGCAAACAAATGTGTAACTCAGCTGGTGTACATATCGATGATACCTATTAATGGTATGTCCAAGTGATGCTTAATGGATATGCTCCAGCTATGGGAATCCATGTCACAGTGAGCCACACACTGTAATGTGCTACACCTTGCCACAACCATAAGTGGAGAATGCTGGGGTGACAGATACCTGTCATGGGTACTCCCCGTGCTTTGGAACTACATCCCTGATTACATTATATGGAGCCCCTCATTAACACACCAGGGAATCCTTGCAGATTGGGTGGGGAACAGTGGTTACACCCCAGGGATCTCGCAATTGGCTCTGCTCCACAGAGGGACAGTTAGTAAATCAATGGGGTGGCGACAGCAGGCACATTTTGGTTAGGCTTATGAATGGCCTCTGACAGTTAGGCATGTACCTACCGATGTACCTAGGAACCTATACATACAGTATCAACACATGCTGTTAGCTTAATTTACTGTTCAGGTATTGACTTACCTTGTGCCAATAGCAGTTGTGTGTGCAATAGCTGAGGGCTGCCTATGTAGGATGCACACAGTAGACCACCTATACATGACAATTTAGAGGTGGTCGTGTGTGTGTGCCATCCCTTTTACTGTGTGTGAAGGTGGATAAGTGTGTCAGTCCATAGGGGTCTACACTGTCAGTGTATGTGCTATACGTTCCCTCTTTGCCAAGGCATGGGCATACTGGGCATGCCTCTGTCTGCCTACTGGGGCTGGCACAGGGTGTTTGTGGTCTGAATCCCTCTGCGCCTGTGGTGCCCTTGGCAATTGCAGTGGGCTGTGAGGGCCTTCACCATTATGTCCCTGCTGCAGCTGTTTTTGCAGGATCATATTATGTAGCATGGCACATACTATGAAGATGTGGGTACACGTGCCTGGAGAGTACTGCAAGGCTCCACCAGATATGTCCAAGCAATGAAACCATGATTTCAGCATCCCAAACACAAGCTCTATGATGACTCTGGTTTGTGCCTGTGCCTCATTATGGCATTCTTGCATGGGTGTGTGTGCTTTTCTGATGGGAGTCATCATCCACGGCTCCAGTGCATAGCCAGCATCCCCCACAAGGTGGCCATATAGGATGTCCCCCCTGACAAATACCTGGTACATCTGTGAGGCATGTCAGATGTGGGAGTCGTGGTAGCTTCCAGGGCTGCCAGCACACACACATCCATGATAATGCCCTGGGCATTGCACACGACCTGGCAGTTGATGGAGTGGTATCCCTTGCGGTTTATGTAGTGCCTACGATGCTCACTGGGTGGTGACTTGATGTGTATGTGCGTGCAGTCTATTGCACCCGGTACCTCCGGGTAGTCTGCCACATGGTGGAAGAGGCGCATATTGCTGGCCAACTCCTCCAGAGTTTGGGGGAAGTATATGTGCTCATTGGCATGTGGTAAAATGGCATCCAGGAACTGGTGAAGTACCCTGGATGCTGATGCTTGTGAGATCCCTATGATATCTCCAGTTGGCCTTTGAAAGGTACCTGTGACCAGTATTCTCAAGCTTACACATACCTTCATGTTCACTGGGATTGGGTTCCCCTCTGTTGTTTCTGGCTCTGAGGCGTGGCTGGCATAGCTCAACAATTTTCTGTATGATGTCCCTGTCCACCCTGTAATGCTCTACTATCTCCAGATCATCTAGCCCCTGGTAGGTTACCCTTGGTCTGAGCACTCTTCTCCTCCTCCGGTGCCTGAGGTGGTTGTCAGCATCATCCTCCACACCACATTCAGTCTCCAACACATGCTGATGAATCAAAACTATGGTAGCTCCCAACATGTACATTGTAAAAGTTCCCCGTCTGTTTACACCGATGGTGCAGTGTTTGGGAATACACGAGTGTGTGTGAGGTGCCTTCACATTTTATACTATTGTGCTTTGGAAGCTGATGATGTCATAGGGTGTGTATGTACAATCTGAGCTGCAGGGTATCTTATGCGTTTTACCGCAGGTACTGCTATTGTGGTGCCTTTGGTGTTAAATTACACTTGGCTGCTGTGGATCACCTCTTGCCCTTGCCTTCATTTTTCAAACCGATTCTCCTCCCATTGTCAGGCATGCATCCAACAGCCTGATTTCTTGTTTTGTACTTTCCCAACCCAGGATTGTGTTGTGAAATGTGTTCTATAGCCGATCTACTACAGGTTTGCTTTGCTCTGCTGTGACAGTTCTCTTTTCTTTGCAATCCGGCACCTCTCCTTTCCTGTTCTGCATTTTGCTCTTAGCAGCCTTGTTAGCTACTGTCAATGGCCCACTGTGAGTTAATAGGTGTTAATTACTCAGTTGTACTCCAATTACCCTGCTGCGGCATTTCCTTATTGTCTTCCTGTAACCTTCCTGTTTCAGCTGTGGTGCGCGCCATGCACAGCCATTTACCGGGTTTCGAGCACATTGTCATCCGCATACACATGCGCTTTCGGTCACCTTGTGTGCTCTCAGCTAAGCAAAGCTATGGCTACATCCACACCCTATCCTGTGGCTTTGTTTAGCAATGGGCAACCCGGATTAGCAATGCTCCAATGTGCTTAAAGCTATGGTGGCACACCTCTCTTCTGATGTCATGTATACCTCCAGGCCACTCCTCAGTGTTATACTGCTTCCCCATGTGGTACAACCTTATGCCAGCAAAGCGTTTGCGATTCAGTATTACTTGCCTCATTTGCATGGCATTGACTACTAATTCATAGTTACCACGCCGAACACTGTCACAGACCCTTAGCAACCCTTGTGCCTTGGTTGTGGTGTAGCATGTATACCATTGACTATTATGGCTAAATCATGATTTGTGTTACATTGCAGTTTTATGACATCTATATATATTTTCCTTGTGTTCCCGTTTGCACACACATGCCCTGCGGATGTAGTTTGCGTTAGTGTGGCCATGACATTAAATGTTATTTTTTATGTGTTGTGCGTGTTTTTTTATGCCATTGGCTGTATATTTAGCCATTGGCATATGTTAACTTTGTAATACATAAGTTTGGTCCACTTTCATGTCTCCAATGTTCTGTTTGAAAAAATGTAAACCGTTTTTTTGGTTTACATTTCTGTATGCTTAAGGTACGCCTGCACCACTTCATGAATTGCTATGTACCTTCATTTGCATGCTGCACTACTGTGCATGGGGTAATTAGCATACATGTGCTGAGAGCTGTGCAGCTCTGGTGTACGCTGGTAGTGCATGTGGAATCGGATCGTACCTGAATTGCTTGATGGCCATATTTGGCATTAGAACACCTATGCTACTCCTGTGCCTGGCGCAAGCTTCATGAATCCTGGGGATAATCTAAACAAGTAATGGCCTAGGACAGAGCCCTTTGTGACAAAATTACTATAATCAAGGATTTCACCTGTACAGTTGCTGTATGATACTTGCCAGGCCCTATTTGTAAGCCATGCATCTATCCATTGTGTCAAAAGTACATCAATACCCAGTTGTACTAATTAATTGATCAGTGTTTTGTGTATGACCCTATCAAATGCTGAAGTTAAATCTATATAAATTAAATCACAGCACAATTTTTCATTCATAGCTGTTACTATATTGTTATAGAACATCATGTTACAGGTAGTATTAGATCTGTTTTTAACATATGCATGCTGATATATGGTTTCAAGTCCCAACCTATCCAGTTCTGACAATAACTTATCCAATATTACCTTCTCCATTATTTTTCCACAACATAAAAGTAGACTTAAGGGTCTTTTGACTCTGGGTTGATTCTACTCCTCTTTCCCCTGACGACAGGTTTAATAAGTGCCTGTCTCCAATCCTGAGGACTCTCCCCATATTTATGTGACCTAGTGAATAATAGATATAATGGTACCATATGTTCTTGTTGAAGTGTCCTCAGGTCATTGTTACTAATTCCATCTCCTCCCTGTGCTTTGCTCACTATGGCTTATTTGAGTATGTTTATCCATGAGTGGGGATTACTTTTGTATCATTTATATTGTGTTATTGTTGTGTAGAATGAAAGTAGGAGTAGTGTATAGCTGTCGTGGGATCAGTTCTTTGTGAGGTAGGAGAGGTATCAGTGGTAGGAACAGCTATGTAGCTTTGTGGGGCATTGTGATGACAGCGGAATTGGAATGGGGCTCACACCATATAAATGTGACAGATTGGGTGGCTGGGTAATTGGGGGCAGGAGGAGAGCAAAGCAGATCACACCCACATGTTATTTACAGCCAACTAAACTGATCATGCACAGAGTAGAGAGCAAACAGCAATGCAGGTAAGCGATTTGTATTGCTTTATCAGTAAGATCACAGTTATGTTATTTTTTTGCCACTAACCTATGTTTGAGTCTTTGAATGAGTCTTCTTCAGGGTGCCAGTGTAAGGATTCTTCTTGGAGAGAGATAAAGGAAAGGGAAAAAATGCCTACCTCAAAAAGAAAAAAAGAAATAAGAAAAACAATAATATGAATAGGGAGTCTACTATTGATAGCTTAGTAAGTGCAAAAAGAGTGGTGGGTAGAAGGAATTAGCACATCCTCTGCTCATTCTGTGAGTTTGCAGTGCAATAAATACATTGCATTAGCCAGGAAATTCAGTCTGGCAGAGTACACCTACCACACTTTTACTTGTTTTGGTGAACTGTACCTGGCAGCTGTAGTCTCAAGGTTGTAAAGTTCTGTTACTGGCTGGGGGATAGCCAAAACATTTTAGAACTGCACGCTTCCTTTGTCTCTAGCCATCATTTTATATTAATTTCATGACAGTTGTTAAATTTCTGTCCATTCGGTTTACTGTTTTATGCAGTGTCACCTGCCACAGTGATGTAGCAGCTGTCCCTGGTCCATCGTTCTGCTCTGCCTTCTCCTACCGACGTATTACTCTTCCCACAGGCCTGACTGTCATCGGGTGAAAGAGATCATGCTGCAGAGGGAGAAATGGAGGTTTCCTTGATCACCAGAGGGCTGTTGTCATACCCTCTGGTGATACCACCGGTAAGTCATATTATGTTATCTGGCAGGAGATAGAGGAGTTGATAGCAAACTTTGTGGACCTGCAACTTGATGCCCATATTGGTCACCTGGAGACCATCCTCTTGTGACTAGCAAGTTACACTGCTGCCTGGGACTGTGTAGTGTGCTGTCTGAGGCAGGACACACCATGGAGGGCAGACATGGAGGTGACTATCTTCTGACTGGTTTCTGCCCAAGACAGTGCAATAGGGAGTTTGAACCCCAGCCTATCCCTGGAATCAAGGTGCTCCCCTTCCCTATGTGTCAACTCCCCTATTTGTTGTGTAATACTTCCATCACCATTTGCCCTTCCTCTGTCAGTATGTTTGTATCTCTGTTATGCTTTCCCTTTTGGGAAACACCTCCCCTATCAGTTTTGTTACTGCTTTATGGTTATTTCTCTATCTCTTTTTCCAACCCTATAACCTCTTTCTATCACCTGACTTCAGACTTCCACAATCATCTTGCTCATTTACCCTTCTTAAAAAAGGTCATATCAGCCCCCCAAAACACCTTTCTCCTCTCCCTACTCCCATACTTTTCTTCTCTCCGTCCTTCCATGTGAGCCTCTGCTTTTTCTAACCCCTTTCTTATTTTCTGCACTCCCATTTAAATTAAATTAATAGGGGCATTGTTTTTGTCACAGCACGAAGTTCCACTTGTACACTTGCATACTCATATGCATGCACCATACCAACTTCTGCTGTTTGAGAATTCTGAAGTCACACCCATGATACACTTCTCTATTTGCTGACACTTTCATTGCACATGTACTCTCTTAATTAACTTCCATTTCAGACAAATATACTTGCTTTCAGTATTACACGCATGAGTTTTGCAGCCAAAAGCGATATGCTTCAGAATCCCTTGGATCATGAGTATGATAAAATGAGATTTAAAAGGATACATGATTTACTGTGTATGACTGATAGAGTGGGTACAAATAAATAAATAAAAAATATCAACCAAAAGTTGTTAAACACAAATTCAAGTGATTTATTTTTAAATCAGATATTGGCTCTGCAAAAGTAGAGCAGTTAAAAGAAAATCAAATGCAGTAAAACATTTAAATTTTAATTTAAAGTTCATGGCATACTTATCATGAATAAAAAAATAAATGTATACATTCTATTTGCTTAAAAAAATAGTTTTTCTGACTAAGCAATGTATTCTGCAATGATGTACTTTGAAACATCAAAGTGCACAAATCTCGAATGGCTAAAGATCGATCCCAAAAGATTGAAACCCAAAACCCTGAGAAAACAAAACATGCATGTTTTTGCAGGGGGGCAAGCCCCTCTGCACCCTCTTCTAATTATATATACCAACTCAGAGATCTCTTTTTAGTGGAGAGAGGACAAATTCACTGAACCCCAATTTGCACAATTTTGCACGGACTTATCAATCGTAGAAGCTATGAAATGATCACTTCTGCTGGTGTTAAACATGCTCAGAATTATGAATATTCAATTATGGAGTGTTTCCATTCTTCAAAACATGAGAACTGAATGGAAAACATTTATACTGGATGTGACTTTGTGACATGGTGTAACGAGAAATGAAATATCAAGAGATTTATTCATGCTCATCTTATTGACTGAAAACATGTTAAGAAGCAATAAATATTAACACAAAGTTGCTAATAAATGTTTATGGAAACTATTTTAGTAACTAACTAAAGCTGCAGAAATGGGCAAGCCAAAAGAAAATTATATGTAAAAACTCACTTTCATTTTAACTTGATAATGTAATATTATAATTCAGTTGGAACTATTCACTTAAATTAGAAGTGATTGTCATTTCAAAGTAATATATTGTTTTTAAATACACATACTATGAGACTAACAACCATAATTTGAATAAAATATTATAATATCTTAGATTTTTAAACAGGTGCTTTTATTTTGAAACAAATAATAACTTACTGCAAATAAAGAGAACTGTTGCAAAAACTTTTCGGCCTGTTTAAACTGCTTTGTATGGTTTCACACGTTTATTTTTTTCTGTGTTTAGACCCAGGGTAGGGACGAGGAGAGCACTTCTTATATGTCAACTAGAAACTTTACCTACAGCTTTCATTACAAGTTAACCATATGGGCCAGATTCCAAAAGAGCTGCGGAACTTGTCAGAGTGCATCGAGTTCAGTGCAAGATTTCTGGGAAAGCTGATAATATGCAAATGAGTCTCAGACTGACAAATGTATTTTAGTGCAATGCAATCACAACAGATAAGCACTAAAGTCAGTGCAACTATAGTCACATTCAAAACCTGTATGCCAAGGAAAAAATGTCCATAAGATGATTCATTCCCACTAGCAGCTTCCCATGTTTGTGAAGAATATATTGCAATGTCAGAAATGACAATGATTTTTAGCAAATAATATTTATACATTTATTAGTTTATTGTTACTCTTATCTAGTATGTGTATTTGAAAAAAGTGTGAAAGTTATAAAACAAGAGCTGGACTTGTCTATAATATGTGAGAAATACTGCACATAGATGGTAATAATTTAGAGAACTGACTGACCAAGCCCCTAAAAATGGTAATACAGCTAACACAGTAGCATTAATTTACATATCAGATGTGGGACAATGAGATGACATCATTCACACAATGTACATGCTTGTCAATAGCAGCATGCTGCACATCAGGACTACACACACACACACACACACACACACACACACACACACACACACACACACACACACACACACACACACCACAACTTGTTCATAAAACTATTCTGTGCAGATTGGCTACAGAGTAAAAAAGTAGAAACAAGCTTAGGGAGACATTCATATTACAATCGTCAACACCTCCATATATGTTCAGGAGTCAATAAACCAGTAACATGAAATGATACTGCTACAGTAATAAGTAGAATGTCAAATACATATTGAGAATTGCTGGGATGACTATGAAAATTAATTTAACATTGCACTATGGGTAACATAGAACCTCACAGAAGTCCAGAAGTCTTCCATTGTGATTGAAATATATGGGTCACATCTTTACAGAGTATCCTTACAATATACAGCATGGCCAAGTTATGGTAGATGTACATAACAGATATACATACATTTATAATTGTGTTATACAAGTATCACTCAGCCCAAGTATTTATTTTAATTATTTAACATTTTTGACCAGGAAAGTCTGACTAGGACAGAGCCTATTTTCAGCAGAAGCCGGGAGAGAAACACTTCAGATGCATGTCTTTGGAATGTGAGTGAAAACCAGAGTATCTGAAGGAAACCCACGTGAAAACAGGGAGGATATATAGACTCCACAAAGAAGGCACCCCAGTTAAGAATCAAACCAAAGAACCTCTTGCTGTGAGGTGACAACATTAACCAGTGGACTGCCCTGAGTAGATTACACATGCATACAGCTTACACAACACCTAGAAACATGCTGAACCTCTGTCAACTGCAGTGACACTGGGAGATAGCAAACACCCATCCAATGCATGAATAAACAAGACGTGCATACCATGAATTGCACTGAGGATCACTAACATACATACAAGTTGCTCACAGCATACTAATAGGACACTAATCACAGTATTAATTGGGATGTTTGCTGTCAGCAGAAAGCATTAATTCAGCAAACACTTACATCTAATTGAAATACAGATAACTATCATTTAGGTTGTATCTGCAAACATATCTCACTAGCCACTAAAAATGTATTCTCACATTTACAAATGCAGGATACACAATCTGATATATATAGCAAATGTGATACTTATTAATTTAACGTTTAGGACATACAGCTTGTTATTGCATTATAGAAAGTTTGAGTACATATTTGTATTCAAGAATGCCATCTGCATAAATATTGCAAAATGGAGACAGTGAAAGGACATTAGTCATGCAGGGTAAAAGTAAGGCTGAAAATATTAATACATGCTTCTGTCCCAGTCATGTTACTACTTTGAAGTTTGTGTATCTGCTTGATGCACAGCAATCTGTTTCAAGATCTTTCCTCAGCACCTGTAAGAATATAAGGAGTATAAATATTAAAGATCAAGTGCAAAGGGGTTTTCATAATTTTTTTTTTTGCAGTAATTATGCTCTCGTCATAAAATGTGGGGTTTCTGATTATAAACTATGTAGTTTTTGATTTAGTTTAATCATTGGAACTATATTTATTAAATTTAATAAACCTGTGTCTGCATTTCCTGTATCCTGAGCAGCTGCCAGAGACATCCTTTTTTCTGAGTCATGTGATCCTGCGTGTTGATGATGGGGGGGCAAACTGCTTGTAGTTAATAGGCATGTTTTCTGTAGTCTGCAGCAGAGTTCAAGACACAAAGTGACACAGACATTCAGGAAGTCAGATTGTAAATTGGTAACTAACTAAATGCATTTATATTCAAATAAAATCTAATAAAAGAGAAAAAGGAGCAAGATAAAATTCTTACTGAAGTGTATAATGCTTTGCACACAATGTAATAAGTATAACAATGTAATAAGTTGTTTTCTAGCCGGAGATGGTCTCTCTTACAGAGGAAAAACAGAGGTATGTGAATCACCACAATAGTAGCCTGCAGTAAAGTATGTTTATGTGCATTATACATCAACTGTATAAATGCTAGAATTAAAAAAAATGTTCATTGAACAGAATGAACTTCTCAGAAAGGAAGACACTCTACCTGTATTCAGATTTAGGTAATACAGAGAGTAACCGATGGTAACCCAGACTGCATGCAGTACCAAGTCTCATATACAGATGGAGCTGTACTGCAGGATTTTAGATTTGTGGAGTAAAAACCTGGGTTTATCCACATGTATGCTTTGGTGTAGTGAGAGCCATTCCTAAACTCATGAGAGGATGGTTCTCAGTGTTTTGTTTTCAAAACATAGATTTAATTCCCTGATATTCCAGTGGCTCTGCAACCTGGTTCCTCATCTTGGACAGGTAGAATGTAGTTATGATAAACATGCCACCCTACAGGTATACCTCCTCTGTCAGACAACTTTATGGCCATGCATAACTGTATGTCAAACATGACTCTCTGACAGCAATACCACATATGGAGCTGCTGCACCGGAGGACATTGATTGGACTCAGCAGCCCCACCAAGTCTTTGGCAAAGTTTTGGCTATGCATAGAAGAGATAATGCTATTAAGTGGCACAGAAATATATAGAATCTTACTACCTGTTTCTGACATAGAGAGACTCCATTAAATTCAATATGCTGAGGTATTGAACTACGCATTATTTTCTTCCCTTATGACATCATCAGAAAGTGCCAACAGATGACAGAATCAAAAAGTAATTGCTCAGCATGAACTATATAAAGACACAAGATTTTAAATATAATAAATATAATTTCACTGATGTAGCCAAAACAAAATCTACATATTTCACTATTAGAACGTCTACTTTACATGATTAGAGCATAAATGCAAGAAAAAGAATAGGTAAGAAACATTTGCACTTGACAACAGCACTGCTTCTGTGTTATAAAGTTAGACAGCCCTTCATTTTACTTTACTTCTGTGCATAACATTGTCAGATGTAGCACTTTACATAATCAAGCAGTTTCATACAAGCATGGGTAATTTTTTTTTACATATATGGAGTTATAACTGACAGTGCACATGTATCTCACACACTATAATAACTGACTAGAAGCTAGATTCAAATCTGCTGTCACTTATGTCCATACCAGAATTCAGAACCCTACCTGTCTCGCTAGTTGTTATACACTATAAGAGAATATATTAATGTTAGTCAAGCATGTTTGATCTGTGAATACACAGATAAAGCATAACATACTCTACCATGTGACCCTTTGTATTCATGGAGTGCTCTACACAAAAGTCATGGCAGATACAGTGTGATAAAGGCCTAATATATTATATGAAGAATGAAGATGTGATCAGCATTAGGCACAGAGATAATACAAATAAACAAAGTTAATGCTGCAAGCATAACAATTAGTAGGGGATTACATTTACAATGATATCATATGCTCCACATTAATATATGAGAAGTATCAGTACTGACATATAAGCAACAGCAGAGATATAAATGAATGATACATACGCTGATACTTTTTGCGACCATATAGAATGTATTGTAGATTTATGTGTTTACATATATACATATATATATGCGTATATATATATATATATATATATATATATATATATATATATACAGAGAGAGAGAGAGAACCAGCTCATACACACACATACACACACACACACACACACACACACACACACACATCTATCCACATACACACACACACACATATACACATATATATATATATATATATATATATATATATATATATATATTTTATATATATATATATATATATATATATATATATATATATATATATATGTATATATTGCTCCTTATCACATTGTTGAAAGTTCAAATCTCCGAAGACGATACGGTCGAGACCACATCGCCAAAGATTTGAATTGCTGACAATTGCGTATTGGGATTGCCGTACAGTGTGGAACCCGGGATTTGCCATTTTCCTCACTGTGGTGCAATCGATAAGTTGGTATATTTAAGTTGTAGGGGGTGTGGGGGGTGCTGGGGGCTTGCCCCCTGTGAAAATGTACATGTAAGTTGTTCTGTGTTTTTATCACTTTTTTGGCAGTTCAAATCTTCGGCGATATGGTCTCGGCCATATCGTTTTCAGAGATTTGACCTGTCGGTGAAGTGATAGTGAGCTATACATATATATATATATATATATATATATATATATATATATATATATATATTAAGAACAACACTTCCTGGAGGCAGCTCTTGAGTCTGGAAAATCAAAAAGCACCATGACACATATTTAGCACTTTCATTCCATTTTACTTCGAAACTTCATCAGAATAATTTTCTTGCTAAGGCTCAAACCCTATACCTTAGTTACAGGCAACAAGAGCCTGAATCTTGTACTCCAACTACCAGATTACAGACTGCTCACTTAATCACCAGGTGTGCATTTTCAAGGAATGCGAGTTTCACTGTGTTTTCAAGGAAATTAGTTTCAATGCACTTTCAAGGAATTGTGAGTTTCAGCAAGGAATTGTGAGTTTAAGGAAAGAGACATTTACTATTCCTCATGTAAGTTCTGTCTTCAATGTGAATTTGATTCTTTTAGCAAATGGCTTCAGTGTTTGTGCTATAAACTTTGAAAGCAGTGTTAGTAGCGAAACAGGTAGCACTTTTGCCTTGGGTGTAGAAAACTGTGTAGATGGTTTGCTGACGCTGTGGTACACTTTAATGGGGGAGGTAGTTCTGCACTCCTGAGTGTGTACTCTTTTGTATACAATGCGTAGTAACTATGAACCTTTTGTTTGTAGGTGAATACTAGTCTAGATGTCCTAGCCAGTTTCATCCAAAGGTAGGGTTACCACCTTTCATTGTGGCTAAAACTGGAGTAAAGCCACACCCCTCACATCACCAGTAACCCTGCCCACCCCCCACACATCTCCCGCACATATTCTGCCCATTTTGTGACATCACAATGACATAACCTAGCAGGGAACGCCCTCTTTTTCCATTCCTGTTGCCTGTTTTCGGCTGATTTACTATGCTTTTCTGTAAAAAAGCGTAGTAAATTAGCCAATTTACAAACTCTGATAGTCTGTTTCCTTTTTTGAAACAGAATACCAGAGTTTGTACAGTGTTTTCCTGACTACCGGAGAATCAGTTTGATTTACGGAGAGTCCAGAAAAAAAACAGAGGGGTGGCAACCCTACCCAAAGGTGAAAATCAAACCTTGCACCTTGTGTCTATGAGATAAACACCTTAAGCATTAAGCCAGCCTCCAACCATAATATATTGTCTGTTGGACTGTTATGTTAAGTTGAATCAGTATTAGATTTGTGGGTAAGTACTAGGCTAACTGCCAGTGTGGGCCTTTTTAAACCAAGACAATTTCCCCTTGGTGGGAATCAAACTGAAATCTGAAAGGTAACCACCTTAACCAATCAGTTTGCCAGCCATTCCCAACTACAATGCAACTAGCTTATCAATTTTATTTTTCTATTGTAACATAGGCAGTCCTGATTGTGTCCTCTTTTGGATGCAATGCCTAGTTACTATGAACCTGTTGCTGGTTTGCCAGCCATATCCTATTACAATACTACCAGCTTGCCAGTTGTATTTTTTAATGTAACACACAGGCAATTTATTCTTCAAAGGCAACAGACACTGAATTTGTAGATAAAACACTGAAATGTAAAGTTGTTTGCCAGCAGCAACCTCTTCATTAGCTACATATCTCTTTAATGCAGTTATTTAGATTACCATTACTTCTGCAGAGATTGTGCATATTTACTAACATTGGTGGATAGTAATGTCAAGTTTGAGTAGCCTTGGAATGTTCTGAAATGGGTAGCTTTGTCATTATTGGTTCATATATTTTGTTTCATTCCTTACTGGAAAAATGTTCCAGACTACAACTTTAAAACACACTTTAACAAGCGGTGCTGCATTATACAAGGAATATAATTTAATACAATCAGAAAGGTGAATCAAAGAACACATGCATGCATGCATGGCCCTAAAATCTGTGCAAGGGTTCTATGGTTTGAAAACAGCCCAAAGGTAAACTTAATCTGCCACTGACTACATGCATTTTTTTGAATGTGGGTTTCAATTCCATTTCAATTAATCTGAGTTTCAAAGGCAGAGAAATTTACTGTTCATGCTAAGCCTGTTTTCGTTGTGAGACTGTATTATTTTACTTAGCAAATGGCTATCTATAAAATTTCAAATAAAAGTTTTAAATTAAATCCAAATATCTGTAATCATTGTAGATGTAAAGACGAAAACAGTATGCATAATGACAGGTTTGAACAGTGTTTATGCTAACCTGGGATAAATCACCAAGTAATGCGACACTGGAATGGTTTGGGGGGGGGGGTCTGCTGTGTATGTAGGGGGAGGGTTATGAACTATTACCCTGCTTAGGGCCCCATATGACCATGATCTGGCTCTACACACAGCTGTTACTGGTTTACTAATCTATCATATTTTCCATTACAGCTAACGTACTGATGGTAACACATATACAGTAAGTACATAATAATATCAAATCAGTATCACACAATATCTGTTCAGTACACAATAACAGTATGAAATAGGTGTTAGGGTGTATAAAATGGCACTTAATGTAGGCATGCTTGGCCTGTCATCAAACCTTGGGGATCCTCACAAGCAGTTGCTCCCAGTCCCTGTGATGGAGATCATTGTAGCAGTGGTGAACCTGCACTTCAGTCCTGAAGATACTGGGGCATCCTTGAAGTTCCCTCGCAATCTGGTTCCAAACGTCTATCTGTGCAAAGTTATGTTGGCATGTCTATATTTTCTGCTCATGTCCAATGTGCATAGCCAGCATCTGCAGAGTCTGCTCACCCATACAGTTTGGAGCTCAGATGTGCAGCAGGCTCTTTTTCATTAACATCTTCTTGAAACTGATGAAAAAGCCTTTTACAAAATTCTTTGTACAAATTGATTACTGAGGTACCACTCACTTCTGAGGTAACAAGAGAATATTATGAAAATGGATCAGTATCAGACTTAAAAAGTGGCGCACAGAGGTTAATAGCAGGCTATTGGTAGGCACCAGGCACGTGCTCTACATGTACACATTCAATGACACCTATTGGGCATTTGCAATGAGTACTGTACACTTAGCCAAGCTATTGTTTAATGTGCTGAGAAATGAGAACTCACACAGATGTTTGTGGACGTGATTCCAAATCATGTATGCTAATGAATCTCATTAATTATGTATGGTACAAATAGAATTTAATTGCTGTGTACCCTGACATACCCTCACTGATAGGTATATCTTCCTAACATACACTACCGATAAGGTAAACTTTTTTGGGGTCAGCTGTTTGTGTTGCTGACATAAACTACTGTGCTTAATATTATTCTGTGCTGTCCTTGCTGTCCTGTGTGAACCTTGTGAGTCATATTACAGGGTTTAAACTGTGAAATTGTGTGAACATGAAGATGTCAGTTTTATGAAGGGTAGGGGTGCCCTTTCCTTATATGCATGTTTATAGATAACTGACCATCATTGCTAATGAGATTTATGTGCAGGTGTACAGATACATTCACATCAGCCCCAGTGACTAGTGGATACAGACAGATTCTGAATATATCAACCAGATATGCAGATCTACCATGTACTCTTTAGTTTGTGGATAACAACAGTCTATGATACTTTACGCAAACTGGACATACTAAATATACTTTGCAGATATCTACCAATGCTGAATCTTACATTGTAAGCTCCCATGCCATTCACTGGAAGTGGATTTAATAGAGGTTCAATATGGTGTAATATCTATGCAAAGGAGAAACAAAACTAACCAATATAAAAAGAGCAGCACCAAAGATATTTCAAGAGAAATACCGGCAAAGGAATCTGGACATAGAACATTTTACAGTACAAACAATAAGAAGACAAAGAGGAAAAGTAGAAAAAGAGATTAGTAATGGAGAAGTTAAAGAAATAGAAATTAAGGTTATGGAGTACCTGTGAAGCGAAGGATTCAGTGTACAAAATCTAATTCAGAAAGTACCACAACAGGATAGAGCAATGGATATCCAAATTAAGGGGAAACCGGTGGAACAGGAATGAATTGGTCAGGCGCCATATGAAGATAATATGGAGCCTTCCACAGGAAACCATTATAAATGTTCACTTGAAGTTAGACAGCAAGGGAAGGAACAGAAACTGTGGAAACGCTGATGCTGTCAATGTTGAGGAGTGATAGGCCAGTGAGTTCCCATATGATAGGGCACAGGATGAAATTGAAGAGAATGTGCCACAGGAAGATGCTATAGAACTTTCTATAGAATACCCACAGGAAATGGAAAACAAGAGGTGTACCCTCAGTTTGGAAGAAAATGAGCTAAGAGAAGAGTTACTTGATTTAATAGACATAGACAGATATATTAAGATCAATGAAAGAAATAGACTGAAGAAGGTTAATAAAACACAAAAAGTCAGAAGTCTGATAAAAGAAATGAACACAGTAATTAGGACTGTTCATAGAGATACATGTGATATAACAGAAGTAAACAGGATATATTACTGTGCAGTTAAATTAATAACTGATAAATTTCTATCACAAGAACACTGGGTAGTGAGGGAAAGGAAGGGGAGAAATCGAATACCATCATGGAAATATTGAATAGAGAAAACTATAAAGCAGTGAAGATAAGAAGTGTCACTGTTAGAAGACTATAGAAGAGGGAATAGATCAACAAAAATACTTAGAAAGATAGACGTGATAAAAGCAATGTGCAGTATTAGAACAGACCAGGATCTAGTATGCACTATTACAAATAACAAACTAAAATTTTCAGCACAGGTGGAAAAACTTAGAAGATACAATGATAAATACAAAGGAAAAGTACAAAATAAGCAATTTATTGATGACCCAAAAAAGTTTTATAGAGAATTGGAAAACAAGGTAAAAGGAATTGAAAGACTGCCAAAAAAGGAAGAAATAGATACATTTTGGAGAAATATCTAAGAAGATCCTGTGGAACATAACAAAGATGCTAAATGGACAGACTCAAAAAACTCCAACTATTCTCTATCTCATCTCGCCTACTTAGAGATGATCTCTGCTTGACTTACAAAGCCATGTCTGACCTAGCTCTGTTAGAAATGTTACATCTAAAGAAATCCCAATCCCTCTGCACACACGCTCCAGAAACCTCAACCTCATTACCACAATTAACAAAACATGCTGGAGGGACAGGTTCATAACCCAGAGACTGCCCATGCTATGGAACAGACTTCCCATACATGTCAAGCAGAGCACCTCGCTGACCCTCTTCAAGAGAAATCTTGATGAGTGGATGAAAAACAGAAAATTCACCCCAGGGATAACTCCAGTGACTCTACTCGACAGAGGCACTGGGAACTAAGGTCAGGTGGCACTATGCCAGGGTAATCCTATGGCTAGGCTTTTAAAGGCCCCAGGGCCATTAGCCTAGTACACACCTATGAACCTATTAACCTAAATGGATAGAAGAAGTTAAAGAAAGAATAAGAAGTTTAAAAGTACAGGATATGAAATGGGATGAAGTAACAGCCAAAGAGATTGAAATAAAGTTAAGAAAAGCCTCTAACTGGAAAACCTCAGGCCCAGATGCAGTACCTAACTTTTGGCTTAAAGTATTAACATCTTTGCACAAAGATTTAGCCATGAGTAAGAACTATTTATATGCACACCATGAACAGACACCAACCTGGTTTACAACAGGAAAAACAATGCTCCTACTTAGAGTGAACCTGCAAGCTACCCTAAAAATTATAGACCAATAACTTGCCTTCTGACGATGTATAAACTATACATGGGAATTGATGCTGAAAGAGTTTATAGTCATTTAGAAGAAAACTCAACTATGGTAGTAGAACAAAAGGGCAATAAAAGAAAATTATATGGAACAAAGGATCATTTGTTGTTAAATAAAGTCATAGTGGAGAACTGTAAAAAGGGGAAGAATCTAAGTATGGCATGGAGTGAATACAAAGAAAATTTATAGTATCCCACATTCATGGATAAAAGAGTGCTTAAAAATGTGCAAGATACATCCTACACTAATCGACTACATTACAGTGACTATGAAACAGTGGCAGACCACTTTGTAATTAAACCATGATAAAGGGCAAATTATTATCCCAGGGATACACATTCTAAAGGAGATATTCCAGGATGACTCTTTGTCACCATTGCTATTCTGCCTTGCCCTTAACCCATTAAGCTGTCTACTTAACAGTTTAGTCCATGGCTATAATTTGGCTCCTAGAAAACAAAAAAGTGTAAAGACTTATCTTCTCTTTGTCTATGATTTAAAACTGTATAGCTGATCAGATGAGGAACTGAAAGCACAACTGCAAACTGTCAAAACTTTTTCAGATGATATAAGAATGTCATTTAGTCTTAATAAATGTGCAAAAGCAACCCTTAAAGGAGGAAAACTGCAACACCAGGAAGACATCAGTTTGGGACAAGAATGTGATATAAAAGAATTTGAGCAAGAAGGAGTGTATAACTATTTGGGAATTGATGCAGGATCAACAATAAAACAGGAACAAATGCAAATAAAACTTAGTAAGAAATATTTCAGAAAACTTAAATGAATCCTGAAAACAAGCTTCCATGAGAAGTACCGGGCATTTGAGAATAAACTATACAAATATAAGTGCTTACAAAGGCAGCGCTTTCACTTTGAGGCTTCCTTGTAGCACAAAGTTGTACCGAGAGGTCTCAGGGTGCTCACTATGCCTGGCTATGGACAGACTTATCCAGGGCTACTTAAAGAATGGCAACTCTTGAATCTTGGACTTAGTGCACAATATATGCAGCTCCTTATTAAATTATTTCTGCCACAAGAAAAAGAGCTGCAAGAAGAAATAAATAACTTGCAGAATGAGATACTTGACAGCTATTCAGAAGATGTAATAGGAGAGAAACTTGATGTACTTTGTGATAATATTTTATCATATGAGAAGAGGCAACAGGCAACTAAAATTCGGAAATTGCAGAGACACATCAATGATTTCGAAAAGGCATTTTTTTCCTGGCCCAGGAGCAGAAATGCTACTGATTTGCAGCCTGTAGATCAGGAAATGACCAGAAGGGTTGAACAACCAATAGAAGCATCGAGAGAAGTACCAGCATCTAATGTTGTAACGGAAGCACCAAATACATTGGCTACTAATGCTAGTGACATTAAAAGTATGCAAATCGAGCCCACTGAGTCCACACAGTCAGTAAAAGTGATTAATAGAGCCAGTGCTAATAATCTCTCTAATGAGAGAGTTGTGAGACCGCGGATTGTTACATCGGCTTCTATAGAGGCCGAGCAGTCAAAAACACACATGCAATCAAACAGAAATGTTTTTTTATTAAAAGACCCGCTCCCTATACAAGAACGCTCCAAGAGCAGAGGGAGGAGAAGGAGACTGCGATGGCTACAGAGCACCAACACTTCAGACAGCCAGGAACAGAGATGGAAGAGACAGGTTTAGTAATAAACATTTCATCTTATTCACTAACTGATACTCAACTTTCTGTACTGTCAGAAGGTCCTAATGTTATACCTGCCCAAAGAACAGATTTGGTGGAGGTGTTGAAATGTCTAAAGTTATTTTGGTGTAATTTGAACTTAAAAGCTTTATTTAAGGAAGAGACATCTATGTATGAAGTTTTTTAAAAAAACAAGTACTTTCATTCCACCCTCACACCCTATGGTAGAGACTTTCATTGGAATGTGTGAGAAACAAATTAGAGAGAAATTATCCTGACAAGGTAAAGCTAAGTTTTATAACATGTCAAAGGCTGAACATGATGCACTACATGAACTAAATAATATATCTAGTGCTGTTATTAGACCAGCTGACAAAGGAGGGGGGTTGTGGTCTTAGACAAAAACCTCTACTTACAGCAGATGAACATTTTATTAAATGATGTTGACACATACTTGAATGTATCTGGTTCCACTGCGAAAGGGATTATTGAGAAGGTCTCTTTTTTGGTGTTTGATCTACTGATTACCAATTTGATTAATGAACCTTTATTTTAATACTTTAAAGTAGAATATCCATTAATTCCTAACCTGTATGGACTGCCCAAAGTACATCGACATCTGAATATACCACCTATGCATCCTATAGTATCCAGCAAGGGCTGGGTGACTGAACCTCTGTCTATTTATGTGGAGAATAATCTACATCAGGTCCATATGTCACTATATTGAAGGACACCAAGGCATTTCTACAAAATGTATTATTGGTTTGTGACCATGGACATAGAATCTTTCTTTACTATCAATCCCAATGAATGGGGAATATATAATATCAGGAAGTTTCTGAACAGTAAGAACTGGAATGACAGGAAGGTTTATTTTATCTGTACACTGTTAGAACTAATACTTGACAACAGTGTTTTTACATTTAATAATGAATTTTACCTGCAGATGGTTGGCATAGCTATGGGCACACCATGTGTGAACAGCTACGCCAACCTCTGCTTATTTCAATGGGAAATAGACTATGTTTTATCTAACAACGCATTTACTGAGAATCTGAAATGGCATACACGCTTTGTAGATGATGTCTTTTGTTGTGGGATGGCACTATTGAACATCTGAATGACTTTATTGCATATCTGCATACTACTACTAGTTTCCTTAAATTTACACATAAATATTCTTATAGTGACATTGATTTCTTGGCTGTGAAGATTAGTAGAGGAGAACTGCACACAATACACACAGGCCTTTATAGAAGGCCGGTTAGGCGAAATAACATCCTACTTAATTGTAGTATGCACCCTGGACATGTAAAGAAAAATGTCTTGAAGGGGCAGGTCTTTAGAACAATGAGACTTTTCAATGATGATATTGATTTAGAAAGGGTACTATCAAATCTTAAAGTCGAATTCCTTAGTAGGGGCTACAAAGCAGCAGAGATAGATAGCTGTATCACAGAAGCCTGGAGAGAAAGGCAAAATAGATGCAGGCCATACTATGGAGAAGAGACTCCACTTGAAATAAACTCAAAACCAAACTGAGTGAAGCCTAGTGATTTTAGGGTCACCCTGCCATACTCCAGTGATATTAACAGTATATGTGATATTGTGAAAGCTAATTGGAACATTCTAAGAAGTGTAGATGAATTTGAAAATGTGAGGTGAAACACCGTGCTTTTCATTTAAGAACAACACATCCCTTAAAAGGCATCTTTGCTATAATCTAAATTAGAACCAAGGAATTCCTTCAGAAAGAAATGGTACACATAAATGCAGAAATTGTAGTGCATGTAAATATGTATATACTGGTGAATCTTATCAACACCCTATATTGCACTTTAACATTCACTTTCATTTTTACGCTGATTGTAGGGAAAAAAATGTGGTTTATTTCAGTTTCTGTAAGATGTGTTATGCATACTACATTGGTAAAACCAATCGTATGCTGAAAGACAGGATGCTTGAGCACTACAGGGATGTACAGAACACAAAAGAAACTAGTGCCTTGGCACAACGTTTTAAAAGAAGGAATGAATCATAGCTTTAGTTTCTTTGAATTAGAAGTGTTAGCTGAAGGTATAAGGGGAGGAGACTTTAAAAACAAAACTGAAGTGGCAGACCAATATTGGATAGTTAAACGTCAAGGCAGACAGACCTCCAGGACTGAATGCCAAAGTCTCTCTAAAACCCTTCTTGAAAGAGAGACCTTTGAAGCATTAAAGTATGATGAAACACTAAACAGTTATTTTTAAGATAGTTTTTAAATTTTTTTTTAAGTGCTTGATAATGTGTCTTTAATTTGTTAATTGATTTGTGATGTCATTAACTGATATGGTTTTAAAATAATTCTGTTTTTTAATAGAATGTATGTCTGACGAAGCGGTGAATACCATGAAAACACTAACGTAATACATTTTATTTTTATTTTTCCTGCTGTGAATAACTGAGGCTGTTTCTTATTTATAATCCTGAAAACAGCACTGACATCTAGGAACAAAATCCAAGCTATTAACCAATTTGCTCTTCCTGTCCTAACTTAAAGTTTTGGAGTGATTGACTGGCCCCAAAATGATGCTCACCAAATTATTTATAAAAATCAGTGCATACCAAGATTATGTATTCCTCATTCTGAAGGAGGAATGGGCATCCTTGAAATTGATTACATGTATAGATCTGCAATTGTGGGACTCCACACACATCTGTTGATCTCACAAGACCCAAACGTAGTGAAACTTTTGAAACAGGAGGAGAATAAATCTAAGATGACTTCTCTGCTTAATCTAACAGAAGCATATCGGTGTCAAGCAGGCATGGAAATCAAACCAGAAGTAGATAAAAATCAGGCAGCAACTGAATGTGCCAAAAAACAAAAGAAAGACTATAAGGTGAAGGACCAGATGAGAAGGCAAGAAATGAGGAAAATGCATAAGTATAGTTGCAAGTAAAGAAAACTTCTGGAAGAACCTCATGTTGATCAGGAATGGTTAAGGAGAGGCAAATTCAAACCAAGAGATGAAAGGTTAATATTGGCAGCACAAGATAGTGGGCTACGTACATGTTGGTTTACAAAGTTCATTGAACATGTGGGAGAAGCAGACAAATGTAGGTTTTGCAAAACAGAATTGAAAACAGTTGCACACCTCATTGCTGGTTGCGAGGTACTAATGGCAGAAGGACTATATAGTGAAAGGCATAATAATGAGGTGAGACTGTTGCACTGGGGATTGTGCAAACATTATGGTACTGAAGTAGCTGAAAAGCACTGGAAACACAAGCCACAAATCAACATAGAAAATGATGAAGTCTACATCACATGGGATCAACCATTACCAACAGTTCAAAAGATAGATGCTAGAAAACTGGATATAGTGGTCCACGAAAAGAAGACAAAAGTAGCATTGGTCATTGAAATCACCATACCCAGTGAATACAGTGTCCTGCATACAGAGAGACACAAAGTTATAAAATATCAGGATTTGCAAGCAGAAATGAGAGCAATGTGGAAGAAAGATACCCAGATACTTCCAATAGTAGTAGGAGCAACGGGTCTTATAAAAAGGAGTTTACAGTCATATTTAGATATGCTACCAATACATGTAACTCCATACAAATTGTAGAAGTCATTAATGGGGACATTACAGGTGCTGCGAAAAGCACTTTCAGCTGACATTAAAGAGTGAAACAATACTAATTTCATGAACTGTAATCGTAATTTGACTTAGGAACAGGGTCCATTCTCATCATGGTATTAGAAACCCAAAAGATTTCGAGAAATTAAAAATGGAAGTAGTACTATATTCTAATGGCTAAAACTTTCTTTCTGTGTTCATACTAAGGTGTCACAGCTAAGATGTTCATGTTCATATGCTTTTAATGTTATGAGGTGCTTTTTGACACATCCAGCTACATATGTTATTTACATTTCTATGCATGACACAGTTGTGCAGCTTTGTGTGAATTACTGAACTGACAACTGTTCCATATTACCAATATTTGCAGGCAACATGATAGGGATAGTTTGCTCTGCATATAACTAAAGCTGTGAATAAGCCACAATTGCCTCTGATGAAGTGTTGCTGTAGTGGTTACGTGAATTGCTCCTGATTATCAGCCACAGAGCTGGGCTGTAAGTTGACTGCTGGATATATGATATGGCCTAAGCTGCGGAATGGAGAGTGTGTTTTGCATATGTGGTTTACAGTTGCTGACATCAGCAGCATTTGCTGCATGTCATGCATGTTTACTGTGTTTATCTGTACATGATGGCAATACACATAACTGGCCGTAGGTGCCGGAAGCTGTTGAAGACTGAGGGGGAGTGGAGGGCAAGAGGGGCACTTAGTGATTTAAAAAGGGCAACATTTTTAAAGGTATTTACTACCATTACAGGCACATCAGTGTGATGCAAGTTAAGTTGCATTAAGGATAATTGCACATACATTTCTTACAGAATTAGAAATTAAGCCAATTTGTGTTGATATGAGTTGGTATGTGTTAGAAGCAATGGTGGTACTGTTAAATCAAGCATGCCATTCTGAAGTATGTTACCTTTTTCTGTACATCTTATTAGTGGAGAGGAATTACTTGACCTGCATAGAGAGAACTGCAATAGCTTTGTAAGCAAGGATGCAACGGATCTATTTCTGACCATAGTACTGACAACATACCATACACTTTATATTGTGCAGCTGTAAATATGCAAGCTGTAGTACTGCTATTGCTAAAGCTTGTGTGTTTCCTACTTCATAATAAAGTTTACAGTGGGCTGCCAGGACTGTGGTCAGAAACAGACAAACACAAAGTCCCATCTTATATTCTACTTGGCATGCAGTAACAAAAGTGGGGGAAAATACTGTGTCTTAAGTTTGGAGTCTAAGAAGCAATAATGTAATAATATGCAATGCAAGCTTGTATACAAGTCAGCCATCATATATTGAGATAAAAAGTGTCTCAGCAGAACTGCAAAACTGTTGGTAGGATAATAGTACTACATAATACAAACTAAAAATGCAGATAAGAGGATTATATCTATGTATCAATTACCAGAACTGCAAAACAAGTACTCCACTTATTACATCAGGTTGGATTATACAGCTGGCAGTACTGGACTGCACAACATAGTATTTTATCACCTCAGAAGTTCAACATGCTTTCATAGGTTCATAGGTGTGTACTAGGCTAATGGCCCTGAGGCCTTTACAAGCCTAACCCATTGGATTACCCTGGCATAGTGCCACCTGACCTTAGTTTCCAGTTCCTCTGTCAAGTAGAGCCACTGGAATGATCCCAAGGGGTGAATTTTCTATTTCCCATCCACTCATCAATATTTCTCTTGAAGAGGGCCAGTGAGGTGCTCTGTTTGACATGTATGGAAAGTCTATTCCATAGCATGGGCAGTCTCTGGGTTTTGAATCTGTTCCTCCAGCTTGTTCTGTTGATTGTGGTAATGAGGTCGAGGTCTCTGGAGCGTGCAGTGCAGAAGGGTTTGGATTTCTTTAGATGTAGCATTTCTAACAAAGCTGGGTTAGACATGGCTTTATAAGTCAAGTAGAGATCGCCTCTAAGTAGGCGAAATGAGATAGAATAGTTGGAGTTTTTTGAGTCTATCCATATAGGACAAGTGTTTAAGGCCTGGGATCCTCTTTGTGAAGTACTTTTGTTGCCTCTCCAGTTGTTGCAGGTGTCTAGTGAAGTACATGCCAAATGGGACATTGTACTCAATGATTGGCCTAATGAAGGAGGAGTAGAGGGAGACAATGACCTCTTTCTTCCTGGATGCAAAACCCTTAGTAATGAGATGTGCCACAAAGAAGGACTTTCTGACCACAGTGGTAGTGTGGTGGTCAAAATAGAGGTTGCTGTCAACCTGTGTTCCCAGATATAATGCCTTCTGTGTTCAGTGGACTACCATCAATGTGGTAGTTCCTGGAAACTGGATTTTTCCCAAAGAGGATGATGACACATTTTTTGGCATTGAGCTTAAGGCCATGGTTCTGACACCAGTCGGTCTCAATGAGGTCTTTCTGTAGGATGTCAACATCAATTGGGGAGTTAATAATGGCTCCCAACTTGCAATCATTTGCGAACTTTGTCAGCCAGAGTTCCTTCATTTTGGACTGGACTTCTGAGAAGTAGATACCAAACAAGAGAGGACTCAGGACTGATCCCTGTGGGACTCCACTCGTGACAGGTTGGCAGTCTGACTTGGAGTTAGCTACTTTCACACTGTGGGTTCTATCTCTGAGCCAGTTTGCAACCCACCTAGTGATATAGAGGTTGATGCCTACCTTAGTGAGTTTTTCTATGATTCCTGAGTGGGAAATGGTATCAAAGGTCTTGGCCAGATCAAGGTAGGCTGTATGAACCACCTTGCCTTCATTCATCCACAGCTCTGCTGACTGACTCAAAGCAGTCGACCAAGTTGAGCAGGCATGATCTACCCTTCACAAAACCAAACTGTATGGGATCCAGAGTTTGGAGAGTCCCTATATCCTTGTTTATTAGGTCCATGTTGATGCACTCCATAGCTTTGCATATCAGACTTGTCAGGCTAATGGGGCGATAGTTCCCAGGGTCGGTAGTTGCTCCTCCTTTGTGGAGAGGGATGACTGTAGCAGTGCACCATTCAGTAGGGACAAAGCCTGAGGTGAGGCTGTAATTGAACAGGGCACACAGGTGAGGTGTCGGTTCACTCTGTAGTTCATGTAGAACACAGCCAGGGATATTGTCAGGTCACACAGAAGCTGTATTCTTTGCCTTGGACAGTGCTGTTTTAACCTGTGCAGCAGTAGTACTGGGTGCCTGGCAATCTACTGGTATTGTGATTGGTCCTTTGGGGGGAGGGGTAAAGTTGGCACTGAATCTGTTGGCCAGTATATTGGCAATATCTGTTGACTCGATATAGGAGGTACCATTGTGCAGTAGTTCAGAGCAAATCTGGGTATTGCCATGAAGGTTCTTTACATGACTATAGAAGGCCTTGTGGTTGTCTTTACTATCTGCTGCAATTCTGTTTTCATAGCTAGCTTTAGAGGATTTGATGAGGGGTCTCAACTTTTTGTTGAAGCTGATAAGGGAGTATTTCCAGTCTTAGGACTTCACCTTATTCCGCATCATCTTCCTCCTTCTGTTGTACAATTTGTGTATGGCAGGAGACCATCAGACTGGCTTCCTTTTTTTGGAGGAGAGCGTCTTGGTTCTATTGGGTATGGTGAAATCCATGCATCTGTGTGCATGTTCATACATTGTATTAGCGTATGATTTGGCAGTCATGTAACTATTCTTCATTTGCATGGTGCCTTGAAGTTAGCCGCCTCTGTTCTAAGAAGCCCAAAGTTAGCTTTGGAGAAGTTTTTCATGGTGGTTATCTTTGCGGGGGGTGGGAGGGATGTGGATTTCCAAGGTGATTAGTTTGTGGTCGGATCTAACCAGGGAGGAGTTGACTATTGGTGTAGAGCAACGATCACCCATGTTAGTAATGACCAGGTCAAGGATGTTGCTACCTCTAGTGGGGATAAGAACAAGCTGGTCCAGGGCATTGAAATTAATGAATTTCAGGAAATGTTGGGCAAGTGTATTGGTACATGAGTAGTTTTCCCAGTTAATGGAGGGGTAGTTGAAGTCACCTAGTATGAGTGTTAGGTTGGACCCTAATATTCTCCAGGGTGCTTAGGAACATGGAGTGAGTGTCTTGGGACATGGTTGGGGACCTATAACAGGCTACGACCTGAATCGCTGTCTTACCCAATGTTAGCTACACCTGAAGTATCTCTGATGCAATATGTTGGGTGACCAGTCTGGAGGTGTGCACATCCTTTATGAATATGGAAACACCAGCACCTTTAGAGCTTCAATCCAAGTTCTGGGGCCAAAAGGTATGGAATGAGTTACAGCCTGGTAGTGCAGGGGTGCTTTCTGCTGCCTTGAACCAGGTCTCTGTTACAACACAAATGTCGATGTTCTCCATTTTAAGGAGTGCTTCAAGCGAGTACATTTTCAGATTTAAAATTCTAGCATTGAGCAGCATGACCCTCCGATTGCATTTATTTGTAGCTGTTACAATGGTAGTTTGGTCTTTGGAACACCACCTAAAAAAGTCACTATAGGGGTGGCAAGAGCCTTGGCCAGTATCCGCAAGCCCAGGGGTGACAGATGCAGGCCATCTCTGGCAAAGCATCGAGGTCTGTCAATCATGTCATCCCAGGCAGACAGATACTGGATCCCCAGAAACTTAGCCAGTTGTTGAAATCAAATAATTTTCTGCTTGTACTGTGGTATCATTCTGGGTGATGGTAGGATGCTGCTCAGGGCTAGGGTCGTACCCGCCTGGGCTACATAATCCGAGAGCTCCTCCATGTCTCTTTTTATGTAGTCCAGGGAGGTACATCTCAGGTCATTCACACCCACATGCACAATGACAGAATCATATTTGTACCTGTTGTTGAAGGACCTGAGTGCATGCATTATATGGCGGATCCTGGCACCTGACAGGCAGCTGACTGTTACTTTCTCCTTATTCAACCTAGTGAGTGGGACATCAGTGTGCCTCACTATCGAGTCACCTATGACTAGTGTGCTGGGCAAGCTGTTTTGCCTTAGGGGCTTTGTTTGACTGGCACAATGTTTAGGAGATTTATGTGTCGCGTGATTAGTGTTGTGTTGTGGTGGTTGAGTGCGTTTCTGCCTTGGTGGTCTCTGCTGTTTGGGTAGATTTTTATTGAGAGCCTCCACGAATGTGGGTGTGTGGTTTGTGTTTTTATGTGAAGGTAGTGCTGGTGTGTGTTCTGGAGGGCTATGTGTTCCATGTGGTGTGGTGCAAGTCTTGACCTTCTCTTGACCAGCAATTCTGGTCTTGGCTGGAGAGTGCTTGACTTCCAGTTTGGATATATAAGTGCATCTCTTGCAAGTCTGAGTGTTGGGGGGTAAGAGAAGAGGGTTTTTGGTGTACATGAGGCAGTTGCTACATTGCCTCAGGATGCCCAAGTTCACCAGGTTAACAGGAGAAAGCACAGGGAATTGACCTTTAGACATGCCTGGAGGGGTGGATATTAATAATACGTACTGGATCTGTTTCCTTGTAGAATGTTTAGTGCTGGTAGCACTTTTGTGTGCCACAATAATTGGTACAAGAAATCTGGTATGGTAAAGTGCTAGACTAATACGCTAGTAAAAGTGCAGGAGTGGAGAAAAATAACAGATCTAAGGGAAAATTGAAGAGCAGACTTTGGCACCTCTCAGAAGCTTACAAACAGTCCTGGATACAGCAAATCTGTATCTGGACTAGACTAGTTACAGGAAAGGCGGGGAAACAATTGCAACATGGGCTTTTAAACCAGAAACACAGATTTCACAGTACTAAATGAAAGCAGTGATTAGCATAATAGACATTCAGGGCAGTCAATTTCTATATAGTAAATGTAGCAGCATTTTCAATGCAAAGTGACATCATACTGAAGTACTTTTCAGTTAATGTGTTTCTGAATCTGCACTCATATTTTCCATGCCATACATCCTGACCAGATCTTACTATAGCACAATTAAACTATGGCAGTAACAAGCTACATACACAGACAACACTTTAGGGTATACTTATTTATTCTTTGTTTAGTAGGTAAGGGGAGTGCTTCAAACATTTCTTTTTAACCATGACCTGAGCTTACACAGTGTAATAGAATTGTAGACAATGAAATATCATAACAAACTAAGAGTATAAAATGTATAAAAGACTATACACTACAAAACTGTATGAAAATGTAGGCTACAAAACAGGGACTGTAGTATGGTGTAAATTAAATTAATGTATCAAGGACGATTTGGCATATTGAAAGAAAGCAACAGTTGTATACAGGCTATTTACAATTTACAGTGAGTCAAACACTATACCCAAGTGAAACTGTTTAAAACATTATACCCAAGTGAAGGTATCTAATACAATTTGCAGCAAGTCAAACAGTATTGTATCTTGCTCTTTTAAAATTAGTCGCTCTCCACTGAGACAGCTAAAGCTTAAGTTACCCTCAAAGGCAATACACAATTGTGCACAGACATCATTGTAAATGGAGCTACCTATACTGAGACAGAAGATATAGCAAGCCTACTGGCCAACAAATTCAGCTGCTGCTTTACCCTTCTCTCCCCCTCAACTTTCCCTCAGGAAATATCAAATATAACTCTTCCTGCTATCAGTAGGGAACAGGTCCTTAATCCTCTCTCTAAGGCCAAGAACACTGAATCCGTGCTCCCCAACAATATCCCAGGATGCCTTTTAAACAGTGTGAAACAAAACCTATCAGACCTTCTGGAACTGATATTTATCTATAGCCTCCAAACAGGCTTCATGCCTCATGAATGGAGGATAGCGACAGTCACCCCTCTGCACAATGGTGGGTCATCTACACACCCTGGAAACTACAGACACAAGTCTCACTAGTCTTATATGCAAAACCATGGAATGAATTATCATGGAAATGATCAATAATGATATAATAAACCTCCAGACACTAGACTCAACCCAGTTTGGTTTCATCAAGGTCAAGTTAAGTCAACTCAAGTGGTGCAGTTCTTCGAAAAGGTCACCAAAGCAATGGGAAAGGGCAAAATGGTTGACACTGCCTACCTTGACCTGGCCAAGGCACTGGAAATAATACCTCACTTGGGCATTGGTGACAAATTCAAGAGGTTAGGTACAAACCCATATGTCACCCAGTGGATAGGTAACTGGCTCACAGACAGGAATACTGAATCAGTGTCCCAGACAATATCCCAGGAAGCCTTCTAAACAATGTGAAACATGATGTATCATACCCTCTGGAATTGATGTTTAACTATAGCCTCCAAACAGGCTTCATGCCTCATGAATGGAGAGCAGAAACTGTCATCCCTCTGCAGAAAGGTGGGCCATCTACATACCCTGGAAACTACAGACACATGTCTCACTAGTCTTGTATGCAAAACCATGGAAAGAATTATCATGGAAATGATCAATAATGATCATTATATAGTAAACCTGCAGACACAAGATTCAACCCAGTTTGGTTTCATCAAGGTCAGGTTAAGTCAACTCAAGTGGTGGAGTTCTTTGAAAAGGTCATCAAAGCAATAGGTAAGGGCAAAAGGGTTCACACTGCCTACTTTGACCTGGCCAAGGTACTGGAAACAATACCCTACTTGAGCATTGGTGACAAATTCAAGAGGTTAGGTACAAACCCATATGTTACCCAATGGGTAGGTAACTGGCTCACAGACAAGACCCAGGAAGTTAGAAGTGGGGAGTCCACCTCTACAAAGAGGACAGTCGCAAGTAGAGTCCCTTAGGGATTGGTGCTTGGACCACTTCTTTTTGGCATTCACTTCACTGACGTCAAGGCCAATGTCACGGTCTATGGCTGACTAAATTTGTAGATGATTGCAAATTAGGAGCTGTCATTGAATCCCGCATCTACATAAATGTACTCCAGGAAGGGCTGACACAGACAAACAACCATTGTCAGAGCCATGGATGGACACTAAATGCCAAGAAATGCATAATCGTATCCCTTGAGAAGTCATCCACCCCTGCTAACTATAATATTGACACACCCCTTAGAGTTGGCCCAGTACTCAGGGGCTTAGGGACAATCATAGACAGTAATATAGCCTTTGGCCATCACGTGTCTACAATAGTGAGGAAATCACTCAAAATAGCACTACATGTTAAATTGTATAACTTGCTGCACAATGTACTCATTCAATTGTTCCAGGAAGATGAAATGTATGTGTTAGCATTGAACTAAAACAGGTTACTTTACAACTTCCCAAAAAAGTGAAGTCTCTGTTCATTTCTCTGCACAAGCTCCTTCAGACATTCTGTACACTTCAGCTTGTTAGTCCTTCCTTTGTGGATGTGCAGAAGCATTAGATGATTGTATCTTTTCTCTGTCATAGTAGACCTTAAATATGATTTTTTTCTATGTTGGGTAAAAAAATATCCTTTCCCAGTTGCTGTACTCATTGGTACAATGAGGTAAATTTGCAGTAGCTTTACTACTTCAGTGTACAGCATTTGCTGTTGGCAGTCCTTGTCCACCAAAGCATCAATTATAGTGTCAATAGAGTGCACAGCTGTCACCTCTGGGAACATCTACTGTATAGGTCCTGGGAGCAGCTGCAGCTGTGCAGTCAAACTATCAATGTTTATCCCCCAGATTCAGCAAGCTCTGCATGGCATGCAGGAATAGTGCAGGAGCTCCTGGAGGCAATATGGCCACCATACGATCCAGGAATAATATCCAGGGATGTGCACGAGCGCTCCTGCACTATTAGAACATGGACACAGCATGCAAATTAACCCATTTGCAGGTAAAAACCATGCAAATTAGGTGAATTTGCAATCCAGGAGGCTGTCAGCCAGCCATGCAGGACTAGTGTAGTGTGCAGAAATGTAATTGGTTAGTAACTGAGTACATTTCTGCAAACTACAAAACGGAGCCATGAGAACTCCAAATAAAGGGTGTATAGTATGTGTAAAGTATGCCAATGGCCAAATATATGGCCATTGGCATGGAAAATAGTTGGCAAAAAAAAAAAACTTTATTTTTTTTAGCCGAGCATAGGGCAGCGGTGCACAAACGGGATCGGGCCGAAAAAAAAAAAAACTGAAATAAGCATTTTAACCAAAATCACTATTTTGCCATTATACACAATGGCAGGCAGAAGACAACATGGCCAGTGAATGGGGATTGCTAAGGGGGAAGGCTCAGTGTGGGACGTGTAACTATGCATTAGCAGACAATCCTATACAAATGAGGGGAATGATACTGAATCCAAGATTTCCCTTCAATGCTAGCCAGCACCCAACCAGGTAAGTGCAGGAATAGCATGGTTCAAGCCTAAGAGTTGGCTGACATCATAGGGGGGGGGGTGTCAGGCATACTGTAAGATTACTGGAGCCCTGTGGCTCGGGTTTGCCCTTACCCTCGCAGAGTTAAGCAAGGGGGTGTGTCTGAGGCTGCCTAGCACTCTTTACATTGCCTAAACTGGTGTGCACATCACACACTGGGTTTTAAAGGAAAAAGAAGTAAACCAGGAAATAGCAGCTTTGTGCACATCTGAGCACTGTGTTTGTGCGGCGCACCCCTGGGCTTAAACAGGAAAGCAATGGGAAGGGAATTCAGCACTAGGAAGCTAATCAAGGAGAACTAGCATAGCTGACAGGTGAAATGTATCAGAATCAGCCAATTACACAGGCAGCAGACCAGCCCAGCCCAGCAGACCATTATAAACTATGCAAACACCTTACCCTCTAGTTTTCCCACATACTCTACAGCACCGGTGTACACAAGTGGGGACATTTTAACAAACAGAAGCAACAAAATGATAGGGGCTGCAGCAGCTATCATACATCAACATGTGGAAGAGGCTGAGGGTGGTGAGAATGAGAATGCTGTTGACCAACCCACAGTGAGGAGATGGAGAAAAGTGTACAGACCCAGGGTAACCTACCAGGGGCTACATGAGCTGAAAATAGTGGAGCACAATAGAGTGGACAGGGACCTCCTACAGCAAATTGTTGAGCTGTGCAAACCACACCTGACACACAGAACTAACAGAGGGAAACCCATCCTAGTGAATACCAAGGTATGTGCAGGCCTATGAATACTAGCCACAGGTACCTTCCAAAGGCCAACTGGGGATATCTTGGGGATCTCACAGGCATCAGCATCCAGGGTACTCCACCAGTTCCTGGATGCCATGTAAGCACATGCCGGTGAGCACATATATTTCCCCAACACCCGTGAGGCGTTGGCCAGCAATATGCATATCCTCCAACAAAGAGCAGAATACTCTGAGGTAGTGGGTGCTATAGATTGCACACATATGCATCAAAGCACCACCCAGTGAGCAGGGTAGGGACTACATCTACTGCAAGGGCTTCCCCTCCATCAACTGCCAGGTCATGTGCGATGCCCAGGGCATTATAATGAATGTGTGTGCTGGCTGCCCTGGAAGCTATCACGACTCCCACATCTGGCATCTGACGCAGCTGTACCAGAAATTTGCCAATGGGGACATCCCTTATGGTCACCTAGGGGGGATGCTGGTTACACACTGGAGCCGTGGCTGATGGCACCCATCAGAAATGCACACACATCCGAACAAGAACTCCATAATGAGGCACATGCACAGACCAGAATTATAATAGAGAGTGTGTTTGGGATGCTCAAGTCATTGTTCTGGTGCTTGGACACATCCGGTGGAGCCTTACAGTACTCACCAGCTACATGTACCCAAATTGTCATTGTATGTGCCATGCTACACAATATGATCCTGTGGAAACAGCTGCAGCAGGAACAGCATGGGGTAGGGCTACATAGCCACCCACCGTTGCCAAGGCCTGCACAGGCACAGAGTGACTCAGAGGAGGAACAACCTGAGCCTGCCCCAGTAGGCAGAAGGAGGCATGCCCAATATGCCCTGGCCATGGAAAAGAGGCAACGCATAGCACATACACTGACACAGTAGGAACCCAGGGAATGACACCTCTCTCTGACTCGCACATACAGTAAAAGGAATGTCAAACATGACACTACCTGTGCTTAACCATGTATAGGGAGTGTACTATGTGCATCCAACATAGTCAGCCATCCACCACCATCCTCAATACTGGGACAGCCACAAGGTAAGTCACTCTTCCTACCAATTGCTGAATGGAGTAGTATGTGTTGTTACTTGTATCTATGGTATGGATGTGAGCATGCAAGGGAATCGGGTGGCTGAATTAGATGCCAGCAGATAGACACCTATAGTGGCAGCATGAGATCTGTAACAAATACTGGTGTCACCACAGTAGCCAGTACTAGACAAGGTGACAAAACTCACTGTAGGAAATGTGCTGGGCCACATGTGTGTCCATATGACACACACATGCCAGTCAAGGAGGCTCACATACCCAACAACAGTCTCAGCTAGCAGGACAGGTGTAGACAAACACAAACAAAGGCAATGGGATGTTAGTTTTGAAGGGTAAGAAGTCAGAAACAGAAATGTAGGTCAATCAAACCAAAGACCTGTAGTACACTGATATGCCTCTAGTCAGCATTATAAGTTAGAATACAGAATGAAATGGAGTACCTGGCATACCAGTACAGTCATAGCAAATGTGTACAAGTGTCAGGTGTGCCCCCCCAATCCTATGTAGAAATGTAGTAAGAGTCAGGTGTGCCCCCCAATCCTATGTAGAAATGTAGTAACAAGTGTGCCCCCCCCACAATCCTATGTAGACATGTAGTAACAGTCAGGTGTGCCCCCCTCCTACAATCCTATGTAGAAATATAGTAACAGTCAGGTGTGCCCCCCACAATCCTATGTAGAATTGTAGTAACAGTCAGGTGTGCTCCCCACAATCCTATGTAGAAATGTAGTAACATTCAGGTGTGCCCCCCAATCCTATGTAGACACGTAGTAACAGTCAGGTGTGCCCCCCAATCCTTTGTAGAAATGTTGTAATAGTCAGGTGTGCCCCCCCAATCCTTTGTAGAAATGTAGTAACAGTCAGGTGTGCCCACCCCCCAATCCTATGTAGACACGTAGTAACAGTCAGGTGTGCCCCCCCCCCCAATCCAATGTAGAAATGTAGTAACAGTCAGGTGTGCCCCCCAATCCTATGTAGAAATGTAGTAACAGTCAGATGTGCCTCCCCCAGTCCTATGTAGAAATGTAGTAACAGTCAAGTGTGCCTCCCCAATCCAATGTAGAAATGTAGTAACATGTATGCGTAGGTATAATAACAGTGGAGCACAGATTACCTGAGCTGGCCAAGGTAGCAGGATAGATTGTAGCATGTGTACAATATGCAGGTCTGCATTTGTTAGGTTGGTGTGTGTTACATATTGTGTGAGAGTGGTCAGTATGTATGCATGGTGAGGATTGTCCTGGTGGGCGTTGCCCAGTACTGCCAATGACAGGGCCAAGTTCTCACAACTGCAGTGCCAAACACAATGCTTTCCAGTATAACACATTCCAGCAGTAAGCCACAGTACATGTTTGGAAGTAATATGTTTCACCATCTGAAAGATGGACATGGCATGAATGTTGGCCCATATATACAAGCAGTACACAGGGGGAAGTACCCCAGACAGCCAGTGTATGATATGTAACTGTCAAATGGACACACCCCTGGAATTGTACTTACAGGTTTGTAGCACATTATCTGGGCTTGTAGTAGGGAATACCGATGTCATCTGGCCAAACACTGGCAGACCATAGAAATAATGTATTGAGAAACAGCTGATGTCTCTGCACAAGCCAGCATTAGTGGAATACCCCATGCATATCTGTGAATCAGATGCAAGTAGTGTCCATAGCACACATGCACCCAGCTCACTCCACCACCACCCATAGGTGCCTCCCTGGTTTTATCCCTACTGTTGGGAGTGAGTACAATATGACCCCACCTATGTATGGCAATAGCAAAAGAATGCAGCATGCAGAGCAGGTGTACCATGCAGGTGTGTCCCTAGCTGTAAGTAGCACCCTACCAGCATCCACACCACTGGATCAATACTGACAGAAAGTATTGGCATGAACACCTTGCACACCTACCCTGTCACCTCAGGGGAATATAATGTATCGCAGTCTGGGACTGTAGGAGTGACAGAATGCAATGGCCTGCCACAGCTGGCCTGCATCACTACCAAATGGCCTACAGTCCTCAGCCAAAGGCCTGTGTCTCACCCGTACTGCCAATGTATGTTATGTCATGGACTCCCAAATAACAACATGACACAGTCCACAGAACCCAAATGCCTGGCCATGTGGACAAATCACAGTAACATGTTCATTATGTCCTACTGCATGAACTGTGGACCAACACCAAATTACTGCTGGGATGAGGTGATAACTATAGGGAACTTATCAGATAATGTTTGCATAATGTATGGAAGAGGATAAAATAATGGGGGGGGGGCATGGGTGACATGGAGTATGTGAAGTCCGAAACTCAGTTGTGTGCACATACTATCCCTGGCTGCAAACACAAGAATGGGTGACTACAAACCTGCTTGTAAACCACAATGTGTAGGGGTAATGTCCAGAATTATAACCCCTGCCTCCGGGTAACCTGTATGAATCTGTACAACTGTGAGGTATGGCCACAGCAGGATATGGCCATACTGTCACGTTGATGGATGTACAAGCATGGGGTCCTCTGACACCACTATACCAAGGTGCTGAACCAGTAAAAAAAGAAGATGGAAACAGCGCCCCAAAACCGCACTTTATTAATCTTCAGTACAAGCCACAAATAATCCACAAGGTCCTGAACCATTTACACAGACCCAGCAGCAAGTGTCTGCAGCTTCCACTCCAGAATGCCACGATTGTGCAAGAATATGTAGGCTGCTGACCACAATACTGGACACAGCTGCATTTCATGTGTTCTTCAGGACATCACTGCAAGCAAATATGTCTAGCTGACAGTACTTGATGACATAAAACATCATAATGTATAACAGTACATATGTCTGAATATCTCTGCTAACACTGGGACCATGTAACAGAAGCGGCACAGACACAATTACCTACAATAACCCACTATCCTTTGCCCATTTCGACCCAATGTTGTCAACTGATCTACAGATATCCTACAGAAACAGTTTTCTAGCTGTAGGTGTAGAACACAAAACTCTGCACTGGAGTACAATCTACCTGGAATGGATTCACACATTCAATACAGAATGTCATGCTCAGCATGCTCCCACACTTAGAGAAATGAAGGCCATGTCAGACAACAAAATTCTGAAAGATCATACTGGGCATGCACACACACTTAAAGAAATCTTTCTTGGGTGGCATAAGCCAGGGAACCTTGTTGGCTAGGCTTACTTAGGCCATTGGGCTGATAGCCTAGTACCTACATATGAACCTATGTCTGGCAACAACAGTGGTCCATACATATGTGACAGTCAAAGATGTTAGTGCATACACTCCTCAGTATGCACCAGTCATGCTTTGCACACACATTGGATAGGAATACACACATATATCCAAGGACAACACACTATAGTAGACCAGAAGTACACATACATACATACATGTGTGGAAGAAAGTGACAGTGACAAAGAGCTTTCCATCATGAGGCCTGTCCCACCCAGCACACATCCAATTGGCTAAAACCACATGATGTGCAAATGTCAATCACCATAGACATTTGCCTCTGGGATCCCTCAGCACTATAGTGTCTGTGGTGCTAGTGCTAACTGTGCAACATGTCTGTACAAGTCAGTAGTCATCTAGCAGTTGTATACACATACCTGTGGAATATAAACCTGTGTGTGCCTGAGTGTAGTGTGTCTGCCTCTAATTGAATGGGTTATGGCCATGCACACACACTGCACTGCCCATTGCCCTACTATGGCAAGCCTGCTGATATCTTCACCTTGAAATACATCTTTGGGGAAGTAGCTTCCCCGTAAACTCTGAGGAGTGTCCTATAACTCTGCAATGTTTTAGTGTGATGTTCTAGTTAGGTAAGAGTTCTAATCACAGATGTGGCAACTGTGTGTGTTTGTCTGTGTAGGAGTCAATTTGTTTAGGCCAGTCACATTCATGTCTTCTTCTTTCGGCTTTTTCCCAGTTAGGGGTCGCCACAGCGAATCACCTGTCCAGTCATGACTGGCAGTGGAGTTTTACAGTGTCGAGTTGCCAGCCCGGTGCCCAACCTTCCTCAGAAGGCACACACATGCATGCACTCACACCTAGGGCCAGTTTAGAGTGGCCAATCCACCTACAGCATGTCTTTGGGATGTGGGAGAAAACTGCAGCACCCGGACAAAACCCATGCGACAACAGGGAGTACATGCAGACTCCACACAGAAGGTACCCCAGCCGAGGATCGAACCAGAGAACCTCTTGCTGTGAGGTGGCAATGCTAACTGCTGCACCACCATGGCCGCCTGCCAGTCACACTCACTACAATTGCAAATTCCCTACTTTGGCATGTCTGCTGATGTCATTCACTTTGAAATACACCTTTGGAGACGGAGTAGCCCAGTAATCTCCATGGTGCATCCTATAACTGTGGAATGCTATAGTGTGATAGACTAGTTAGGTAGGAGTTCTATTCCCTGACTTGACAAGTGTGGGTGTTTGTGTGTGTCTGTTTGTGTAGGGAGCAATGCTTTTGAGGCCATTCACAGTCACTACAACCTCCAGTGCCCATCTTTGGCAAGCCTGCTGATGTCATTCACTTTGAAATACACCTTTGGGGAAGGAGGAACCCAGCAATCTCTTTGGCATGTCCTATAACTGTGTAATGCTGTAGTGTTTTAAACTAGTGAGGTAGGAGTTCTATTCCCAGACATGGCAACTGTGAATGTGTTTAGGGATCAATGTTTTTTTGGCCCTTTACATTCACTACGCACACCTACAAATGGAGAACATTGATAACTGTGCAGTAACAGAGACCTGATCCAAGCCTCCAGAGAGCACCCCTGCAATACCAGGTACAGCTCTCACCACACCTGTTGGCCACCAAACCAGGAACAAAACAATAAAGGTGGAGGAGTGTCCATATTTACCAAGGATATTCATACCACCAGGCTACTTGCCCAACGAATGTGTCTGAAATACCCCCGGTGCAACTAACAGTAGGTTAGACTGCATTCCAAATTGTATAGCTTGCTACAGATCCCCCACCATGCCCCATGATACCCACTACAGCCTTTGAAACATACTGTGAAATAATATGATACAAGCAAACACCCTAATACTGGGTGACTTACACTACCCTGCCATTAACTGGAAAAACTACTTGTGTACTAACATGTGTGCCCAACGGTTCTTGAAAGTCATAATTCCCAATGCCCTGGATGAAGTAACCCATTGTCCCATCAGGGGCTCAAATATCCTAGACCTGGTCATTACCAACATGGGAAATCAATACTCCACACCTATGGTCACCCCATCGGTGGTCAGGTATGCCCATGAGCTAATCATCTTTAACATCAACATCCCTCCCCCACACCCCAGTAAGGAAACCTCAGTAACACACATCTCCAAAGCCAATGTCATGCTACACGTCAATTGTGACTAACACCATGACACCCATGCAGATAGGAACTGAAAGGACAACTGCTGTAACATACATGAAGGCACTGTACAAGCACATCCACTCATGCGTGAATCGTGCCATCCAATATTGAACCAAGACACTCCCCACCAAGAAAAGGATGCCAATGTGGTGCCCCCCTGCCATAAACATACTGTACAACAAAAGGAAGAAACTGTTGCAGAAATGGGGGACTTTCCAGGATGCAAAATACTCCCTTACCAGCTACAGTAAGAGGCAGAGACCCCTCATAACATCTACCAAAGCTAGTTATGAACATAATATAGCCAAAGATGCCAAATACAGCTGCAAGCCATTCCATAGCTATGTGAGGAATCTAGATGGCAATGCTCAGATCTGCTGTGATCTACAACAGGATGGTACTAAATCTATTCCTCCCAGGGATATTGCCAATATCCTGGCAGATTGATTCAGTGCCAACTGCACCCCCTCCCAACCCCTACAGGGCCCATCTCAACACAGATAGATTGCCATATGCCAGTAATAACGGCCACATAGGTACAAACCTCACTTTGCAGAGCTATGACAACAGCAGCCATGGGACCAGTCAACATCCCAGCTGTGTACTACATGAGCTACAAACTGCATGTGCACCTCACCTATGTGCCATGTCTAATCATAGCCACACCTCAGGTTTCATGCCCACTGTGTGGTGCACAGCTACAGTTATCCGAGTCCACAAGGGGGGATCCACCTTGGATTCTGGGAACTACAGCCCCAGCAGTATGACGTGCCTGGTCTGCAAGGCCATGGAATGTATTATCATGGAAAGTAAAACAAAGGCATTGGTAACCTGCAAACACTGGACCCTAACCAGGTTTGGTTTGTGAAGGGCCAATCATGTCACCTCAACCTGAATGACAACTGTGAATCCATCTCCAGAACTGTGGACGAGGGTAAGGTGGTTCACACAGCCTATCTGGACCTCGCCAAGCCCTTCAACACCATCCCCCAGTCTGGTATCATAGTGAAATGTATCAAGCTGGCCGTTACTCCCAATGTCACCTGATGGGCTGCCAACTGCTGTACTGACACAACCCAAACTGTAAATGTAGCTGACACCAACACAAGTCCCAGACAAGTGACAGTTGGAGTACCTTAGGGTTCAGTCCTGGCACTGCCCTTGTTTGGCATCTACTGCTTTGAAGTACAGTCCAACAGTAAGGGACACCACCAAACAAAGATCACATATGACTGCACACTGGGAGCCAATATTGCATTCCCACATGATGTGGATATTCTACAGAAGGGCCTTACAGAAACACATGCTTGTTGCCTAAGTCATGGCCTCATGATTAATGCCAAGAAATATATAGTTATCCTCATTAGGAAGGGACATGTACCTGTGAAGTACCACATAGGTGGCAGTACACTAAACACCTAAAGTGTGATAACAGACCTAGGGACACAGGTTGACAATGGTCTCACCTTTGATAACCACATCACCACAACAGTCAGGAAACCAACCTATGTGGCACACCTCCCACTAACGGCTTTACATCCAGGAAAAGGAGGTAATTGTCCCACTGTAGGCATCTCTCAGTAAACCCAGTACAGACTACAATGGCCTGTTATGTATGTACCTTACAAGAAATCTGCTACAAGTAGAAAGGCTGCAGACATACCTCATGAAATTACCACAGGCCTAAACCAGATGCCCTATGCTGACCGTCTGAAAATCATCCAGCTATACTCTGTCACATATTGCGTTCTCAGAGGCGATGTCTGCTTAACATACCATGCGATGTCAAACCCACAGCTGCTGGACATGCTACACTTAGAGAATTCCAAACCCTCACAGCCACATGCTCCAGGAATCCAAATCCTGTCATCACAATGAACAATACATGCAGGAGGAATGTGTTCCTGACCCAGAGACTCCCCAGACCCTGGAATAGACTGTCCATACATGTCAAGCAGAGTGCCTCTTTGATCCTCTTCAAAAGGAACCTGGACGATTGGATGGGAGATAGGACATTTACCCCAGGAATCATGTCAGCTGCCCTGCTAGACAAGGGTGAAGGATTTCCTGACTGTTGTGGTGATGTGCTTATCGAAGGTGAGACCACTGTCCATATGTGTCCCTAAGTTTCTCATCACACTTTTGGTATTTAGTGTACTGCCAGCTATATGGTAATTCATGGGTACATGTCTTTTTCAAAAGGGGATAACTATACATTTCTTGCCATTAAGCTTGAGCCCATGGCTCTGGCACCAAGCATCTGTTTCTTTAAGGCCCTTTTGTAGAATATCCACATCATTTGGAGATTCAGTAATGGCTCCCAGTTTTCAGTCATCTGTGAACTTTGTTAGCCAGAGTCACTTAGTGTTGGCTTGTACTTCAGAGAAGTACATGCCAAACAAGAGAGGTCCCAGGACTGAAACCTGAGATACTCCACTTGTCACTTGTTGAAGCTGGATTTGGATTCAGCTACTTTTACAGTCCGGGTTCTGTCAGTAAGCCAGATGGTAACCTATCGAATGACATAGGGATTTACACCCAGCTTAGTAAGTTTATCTATGATTCCAGAGTGGCGGATGGTGACGAAGGCCTTGCTGAGGTCCTGATAGGCTGTGTGGACCACCTTACCCTCATTCACAGCTCTGGAGACTGATTCAAAGAAGTCAATTAGGTTCAGGAGACAAGATTGGCCCTTCATGAGCCCAAACTGGGTGGGGTCCAGCGTTTGAAGGTTGCCACTGTCTTTGTTTATAAGTTCCATGATAATGTGGTCCATGCCATTGCAAATCAGGCTTGTCAGACTGATGGGATGGTAGTTCTCAGGATCCAAGGTGGATCCCCCTTGTGGAGTGGGATAAATGTAGCTGTGTGCCCCTCAGCGGGCACGAAGCCTGAGGTGAGGCTATGATTAAACACGACACTTAGGTGAGGTGCCAGTTCATTTTGTAGTTCATGTAGTTCACAGCCCGGGATGTCATCTGATCCCATGGATGCTGTATGCTAAGCTTTGGAGAGTGCAATTTCTACCTGTGTGGCCAGGATTACCGGAATTTGGCAGTCTTTTGGTATTAAAATGGGCCCTTTAGGGGGTGGGAAGTTGACACTAAATCGATCTGACAGGATATTGGCAATATCCTTGGAATCAGTATATTTAATGCCATTCTGTTATAGCTCAGAGCAGATCTGAGCATTGCCGTTTAGATTCTTGGCATAACTATAGAATGCCTTGTGGCTGTCTTTGGAATCTTTGGCAATTTTATTATTATATATAAATGTAGGGATATATAAATATATATATCCATACATCTATATAGATATATAGACATATACATATCTACATACAAATATGGATATATATATATATATATATATATATATATATATATATATATATATATATATATATACATATATATATATATAATATACAAACACATATATATACATATACACAGCTATATATGTCTACACGTATGCAGATATATAGATATATCTGCACATATAGTTATGGATATCTACATATATATCAACATAAATAGATATATCTGTACATATATGATGTATATGCATATATATATATATATATATATATATATATATATATACACACACACACACACACACACACACACACACACATATATATATATATATATATATATATATATATATATATATTATATATATACATATATATATATATATATATATATATATATATATATGTGTGCAGAGAGATCTGTAAATGGCCATATATATGATGCACTATACCGATGTGTATAAATACATATATAGGTTCATAGGTTGGTACTAGGCTATCAGCCCTAGGGTCTATACAAGCCTAGCCTTATCAATTCCCTGGCTATTTCTTCCCAGAATATTTACTTCCCTGGTCCCCTGTCTAGCATGACTCTGACTGACGTGATCCCCAGGGTGAATTTCCTATCTCCCATTCAATCAACAAAGTTCTTTTTGAAGAGGGCCAAAGAGGTGCTCAGCCTGACATGTATGGGCAGTCTATTCCAGAGTATGGGGAGTGTCTGGGCCAGGAACCTATCCCTCCAGCATGTTTTGTTCATTGTGATGGCCAAATTTAGATTCCTGGAGCATGTAGCTCTGAGGGATTGGGATTTATTTAAATGCAGCATGTCCAACAGCACTGGGTTTGACATGGCCTTATATGTTAAGCAGAGATCACCTCTGAGAAGGCGATATGCGACAGAGTATATAGCAGGAGTTTTTTTAGACGGTCAGTATAAGGCATCTGCTTTAGGCCTGTGATTCTTTTAGAGAGGTATTTCTGTGGCCTTTCCAGTTGTTGCAGATGTCTTGTGAGGTACATGCCAAATGGGGCATTGTACTCTATAATGGGTCTAATGAAGGATGCATACAGTGGGACAATGACCTCCTTTTTTCTGGATGAAAAGCCCTTAGTGATGAGGTATGCCACATAGAAGGATTTCCTGACTGTTGTGGTGATGTGGTTATCGAAAGTGAGACCACTGTCCACCTGTTTCCCTAAGTACCTTATCACACTTTCGGTGTTTAGTGTACTGCCACTTATGTGGTAATTCATGGGTACATAGTTTTTCCCAAAGGGGATAACTATACATTTCTTGGCATTGAGAATGAGCCCATGGCTCTGGCACCAAGCATCTGTATCTGTAAGGCCCTTTTGCAGAATATCCACATCATTTGGGGATTCAATAATGGGTCCCAGTTTGCAGTCATCTGTGAACTTGTTAGCCAGAGTCCCTTAGTGCTGGCCTGTACTTCAGATTATATATATATATATATATATATATATATATATGTTATATATGTGTCTATATATTTATATATATATATATATATATATATATATATATATATATATATATATATATATATGAATATATATATGTGTATGTACATGTAGACATATATCTTCATATGTATATGTATATATCCATACCCTTGTCATGTGTAAGCATTACTGTTGTGTATACCTTCTCAGATGTCTCACACCGTATGTATCTGATATGTGTATATTTTGGTTCATAGATAGGTACTAGGCTATCGGCCCAAGGGCCTACATAAGCCTGGCCAACAAGGTTCCCTGGCTTACACCACCCAAGAAAGTTATTTTCCTGTGCCACTGTCGGGCAGAGACACAGAAGTGATCCCCGGGGTGTATTTCCTATTTCCCATCCACTCAAGATTTTTCTTGAAGAGTGCTAATGAAGAACTTTGCTTAACATAGATGGGTAGCCTGTTCCAGAGTATGGGAAGTCTCTGGGACATGAATCTATCCCTCCAGCATATCCTGTTTATTGTGGTGACAAGGTTTAGGTCCCTAGAGCGTGTAGCTCAGAGGGATTGGGATTTCTTTATGTGTAGCATGTCCAACAACTCCGGGTTTGACATAGCTTTATATGTTAAGCAGAGATCACCTCGGAGTAGGCGATATGCTATGGAGTCAAACTGGAGTTTTTTAAGGCAGTCAGTGTAGGGCATTTGTTTGAGGCCAGTAATCCTCTTTGTGAGGTACTTCTGTGGCCTTTTCAGCTGCTGCAGATGTCTTGTGAGGTACATTCCAAAAGGGGCACTGTACTCTATAATGGGTCTAATGAGAGTCAAGTAGAGGGGACCAATGTCCTCTTTTTTCCTGGATGAAAACCCTTTTATGATGAGGTGTGTCACATAGGACTTCCTGACTACTGTGGCGATGTGACTATCAAAGGAGAGACTACTGTCCACCTGGGTCCCAAGGTCTCTTATCACACATTCGGTGTTAAGCAGATTGCTGCCTATATGATAGTTCATGGGTACAGAGTTTTTACCAAAGGGGATGACACTGCACTTTTTGGCATTGAGGTTGAGGCCATGGCTCTGACACCAGGCATCTGTCTCAGCGAGGCCCTTCTGTAGGATGTCCACATCATTTTGGGACTTGACTATGGCTCCTAGTTTGCAGTCATTTGCGAACTTCGTTAGCCAGAGGCCTTCTGTACTTCAGAGAAATAGATACCAAACAGGAGAGGTTAGATATAACAACATATGTGATGCAACAGTAATATCACTAACATGTACTATACAATTGTAGAAGTCACAACGATTGTTCATTACTATTCAATATGTCTATTGACAGATGTATTGGAAATACAACTGTCTTCACAGCTGTAATGGCATAGTGGCTAACTGTTGTGACTATTGTGTACAGGGTCCTGGGTTCAAGACCTGCAAGGATTGTTTATTTTGTTGCTGGGCAGACCAAGGGCTGTTGGATAGAGAGTGGATAAGGCAGTTTTGAGCAGCTTTAAGCATGTTTGCATGGGTTTGCACAAAGCTAAGTGGTGCTAACATACGGTTAAACGTACAGGCACTTACACCAGGTAGGCTTCACTTACCAGTGCGCAAATGTGCTTAGCTGTTGTATTGCAGCAATGCTAAGCATGGCTCAGCTCTGTTAACCAGTGCTCACATCCCAGTCTGATAACATAGCAGGGTAATGACATCTGTATTAAGTGTATGTAATGCCATGTACATAACATGTGTCTTTATGCTGTCATTACAGTAGCAAGGGATGTGAGTGTCATGTCTGGGACACTTGAGTATATAAGACCTGTACATCACTGTTATCCATGTGAATGTGTTACATAAAAGGGTAGTACACACACCACCCTACTCAAGTAACATCGCCAAGGACCTTCCAGGGACAGAACTTTCTTTAATGGCGTGTTGCTGGGCATCTTTGTTTTGCTGAGGGGAGCACCACTGCACACCACCCTACTCAAGTAGCATCACCAAGGACCTTAAAAATAAAGCTATTTGAGCAGCCCTGATGCCCTCTGGCCCACTCTAGCTGGAAATTCACCTATAGTCAAGTACCTCCAGCATGCATCCCTCTCCAGTGAAAACCATCTAAGTATGTACACCTCATCTGTTAAGGATACCTGCTACTTTTAATCCTTAATTACTCCTGTGGTGGCTCTTTCTCACCTGCTGACCACACCCAGTAACTATTTTAACTTTTACACTTGTCTAGTTATCCATTTTTCTTCCAGACTCCCTCCAATCTACCATTCTCCTCTCTAACTCATACCTCCTACCTGAATTGCTCCTACTGCTTACCAAACCCTCTTTCCTTGTCTGCTACTTTCTATCAAAGTTAATAGTGTTGTCAGTCCTGTACACCCCTCCTATTTTTTCTGTCCTGCTGTTTTCAGTATTTTTGCCTCAACATTTAGAGTCCTACTGACCTAAGCACAGCCCAGCCACCTTTGCTCTCACCTAGAACTCCCTGACTTTCCTGCTCTCATTTCTGTCCTTTTTACACACTTCTCTGATTGTTTTCTGGGTCATTCCTTGTGGGTGTAGCCCCGCTCCGTTCACCCTCGCTATGCTCGGGCTGACTTCATTCCCCTACCTTACCCCCATTCCCACCCACCCCATTACACTCACTTTTATACCTAACTATCCCTCCCCTTCCTGTCTTATTATCCACTACAGCTCCACTTCCTGCCACTCACCACTCCCACCTCACTAATCTGTCAGTCTTATCAACATCACTTCCTACACGCCACCTACTCTCCCAACCCAACCATATTCTACTCTAACATGCAATATCTACCAATGTCTTCTACACTACTTCTTTTTCTCTATATCACCACCTCTTGCCACTCCAATCTGTATGACCACTCAAATGCTCTCCAACTTCTCACTCTCACAATATACCTCCAACTACTGCATCTTTTACTATCTCCCCAAATCTCTTCACTACCTCTACCACAACCCTATTCAAACCACCCTTTTTACAGGTTATTAAACCTTCTCCTAAAGCTAAGTCAGAGCTACTCAAACTCTATCATTTAGTACACTATCTCCTCTCTCTAAAAACTACTCTGCTCTGGTGATATCTATCCCAACCCTGGTCCCTTATTATCTCACCCCTCCCTCACTCTTCCCACCACCACCACCTCCACAACTACCTATACACTGCCCCATCTCACGCCTCTAATAATCATCAGTCTCAGCCACTACAATCATTCCCAGCCAAAGACCTAACCATTTACTCTCTGAATATTCAAAGCCTAACAAATAAGGTTACTGAGTTGCACTCATGGATTGCTCTCAATACCCCAAACATTCTTTCCCTATCAGAAACCTGGCTTAAGCCACATATCTCCGACAGTGAAATACTCCCTCCTGGTTATAACATCTTCAGATCGGATAGACCTGTAAAAAAAGGAGGTGGTATAGCCATCCTCTATTCTAACAACAGTAACATCTCACCTTACCCCTCCTCTATTCCTAACTTCCTCCCAGCTGAACTCATCATTCTCAACTGCCATCTGAACCCACACAAAAAGCTTGCTATAGCTTCCATCTATCTTCCTCCTGGCAACAATCTGCCCATTCTTGAAAACATCCTATCCTGGTTCTCCCACAATATACCATATGAGACACTTATCCTTGGTGATGTCAACATAGACTGGTCCAAACTATCAACTGACTCTCCCCAACTCAGCATCCACCTTCATGGGTTCCAGCAACTTATATCTTCACCCACTTGATTCCATAAAAATTCAACTTCCAGCTCCATAATAGACTGGATCCTTAAAGAACCCCCACCACTACCACACTCCCACCACCTTACCTGATTCCCTTAGTGACCATCTCCCTACCTCCATCTTCAGACACAACCACCATACTCCCAAACCCCACCTTATCAAGGACTGTCGAAAACTATCTACTTTCAACTCTTCCCAACTTCAACTCTATTCTCCACAACACTGATTGGACCATCCTTAAACATCTCCCCCTAAATGATGCTGCCAGCACTTTCAATAACATCTTCTTGAGTACTCTAGACTTCCTAGCTTCATCTAGGAAGATCAGACTAAAATCAAATCATGCTCCCTGGCTCTCCAAAAAGACTAAGTCTTTCATGAAACAAAGAGACAATGCTTAGAAAGCCTGGATTAAAACTAAACAACCACCTCTTCTTCTCAAATATAGACAACTGAGGAACCTTGCAAAAAAACTTACCACTAATGACAAAAAGTCATACTACAATTCTGATCAGCTTAACAATAAATCCAATCCTCGGAAATTTTGGTCAGCTCTCAACAACATTCTCTATCCTGGAAGTCCCGCTAATCCCTCCCCATACCCAAACTCTTCCCCTCAAGAAACTGCCACCATCTTAAACAAACACTTTATCTCTTCCATCCAAAATCTCATAACCGCTAGTCCTAACTCAACTTCTATACCTGCCCCTCCTAGTCTAACACAACTTTGTTCTCCTTTCAGCCTGTTCCCACTACTTATATCAAATCTCTACTACTTAAACTAAAACCATGCTCTCCTTCCACTGACAAATTGCCTCCTACATTCCTCAAATTTGCTGCTGACTCTATTGTCTATCCTATATCTATACTAATAAACCGATCCATTCTTGAATCAGCTGTCCCCACCCTCTGGAAATCATTCTTTACTATCCCTCTTCATAAATGTGGAAACTCTACTGAACCTTCTAACTACCATCCTATTGCCATTCTGACCCCCCTCTCTAAGATACTAGTAAAATGTGTCCAGTCTCATATCTCAATCACCTCCTTAACCACCACTTGCTTACCCCTACCCAAAACAGATTACATCCCCACCACAGCACCACCACTGCCCACCTCTCCTTCACACACACCATCGCAAAGGCCCTAGACAACAATAAACTTATTTCTTGTCTCTTCCTAGATCTCTCCAAAGCTTTCAGTACTGTCTCTCATCCTTTACTATTATTCAAACTTGCTAGCCTACACCTATCACCTTCCTCACTTGCCTGGTTCAATAGTTACCTATCTGCCAGGGAACAATCTCCTCCCCTTCTCTTCCCATCTGTACTGGCGTTCCTCAAGGCTCCATCTTAGGACCCCTTTTGTTTAACATCTTCACCAATGATATTTTCACCCCTTGTAACAAATCTTCAGTCTTTCAATATGCAGACAACTCCACACTTATCTCTATCTCTAATAATATTTCTGAACTACACTCCCTAACCCAACACGCCCTAATATCCACATAACAATGGCTTTCTCACAACCTACTGATCCTAAATCCCAAACGACTAAACTTTTGCTTTTCCTTCCCTGTTGTCTTTCTCACCATAAAACGTCCTTTGTTATTACATCTTCTAATAATACAACTATCCAACCTGAAAACCACACCAAACTCCTAGGGGTCATCATCGATGATGAACTAAAGTTCAACCTACACATACACCAATGTATAAAAAGAACACACCAGAAATTAGGCCTGCTTTATCAGAACAAAATATTCTTAACTCCTGATGCTAGACTTACTATTGGACAGGCCCTCCTCCTCCCTACCCTCCTAAATGTCACCCCAGTACTTACCAATATTCAGGCCAACACTATTAACAAACTTCAACAAACTTACCATAAAATAGCCAGATTCATAATTACCTCCCCATACAACTCACACCACTACATTTTCTTAAACTCTCTCCAATGGCTTGAACTTCCCCAACTATTGCTACTTTATCAATTTCACATGCTTCATTCTATCCTTTATAAACCCTCCTTCTGTCCATCTCTCTCTGCCTTAGTCTCTATCTACACTCCATCCCGAACCCTCCATAATTCTAATCAACTACTTGATATTTACCACCCAACAAAGTCTGTAGGCAAACTACTCTATAAACACTGTCGCCCATGCCTGGAAATGACTTCCCCTTGACTTACATACAATTTCACACACCTCCCACTTTAAAACCAAACTAGAAACATATCTTCTCATTTCCAGGACCTGCCCTTGCAATGACCCCACTTAGCCTACCCCCTACACTCTCCCTTATTAAGGACCCTACTTAGTTCCCCCCTTTCACCTCTCATAAGGTATTTGCATAATTCCACACAAACAACAGAAATATATATTTACTTTGTTTTACTTCTCAACCTAATGCATTATCTCCCTGTAAAATTATATGTTTCTTAATGTCTTTTCTTGGCTCCTTCTCCATACTTGGAACTTTAACCTGTATGTATGTACTCAACAAATGTTAAACTTTTGCTCTGCATAATTGCTTCTCACCTCATTATTTTTATATTAATATGATACTTTGTAATAGAAATATATTGTTGGAGCTTTTCTCCTTGGGTCTCCACTGACAATCCACAGTCGGTTAGGCCCATTATCTCACCCAACCATCTATCCCTGACCTCGGTATAATCACGGAGGGGACCTGCTAGTTCATGGATGTTGTCACTTACAGATGAGAAAGCAGCTCTCTGCAGCCTTAGAACCTGTTTGGTGTACAGATCCATACGTGCCTGCACCCCCATGACAGTTTGAAACATGAGTCTGGTGGTTCCAGTTGTGGCATTTCTGCCAGGGGCATGATGACCAGCAGCCCTCCCATGAGCACCCCGGTACATCTGCCTATGTGATGCCCTGTCGGACATCTGGCTATGCCTACTGCCTCCAAACACAGCAGGCATAGATACCGCACTCTCCTGTGCACTGCCACCAACCGCAAATTGTCCCTCTGCTATGGCCACTGGTGATGGGATATCTATAGGCACTGTGACTGTGTGCGGGGTTGGGGTGGATAACGGGGATGTCAAACGATGGTGCAGTTTCGGCCTCTGACAACCCCGCCTGTGCCTCAACAGTCCTATCATCATTTTCGGTGTCTGTATGGACACCAACATCAGATTGCATGCAGGAGGGACCCCTGACCCACCTCGCCAACTGTGAGGGAAAAACAAGAAATGCACTTTAAGACTTGTACAGCATTGCATAACAGTACACACATACACACACACACACACACACACACACACACACACACACACAGAGACATACACACACACTGAAATTCCACCTATCTGTCCCTGGGTTTACAGACAGTCCCAAGTTTATTCACGTAAATTCCCCATCCTGCATCACACCTGGTAATATACACTCATTAATACCACTCTTTAACGTATCATTCTTCTAAATGCCTAGACAAGTGATCACATCACATGACCTGTTACTCCATTACCTCTTTGACTTGATTGGAGTAGGTTTTACAAGGCCTCACTGCTGTCATCCAGTGTTCACCCTGGGTATGTATAGACATCGTGAGCATGGCCCCCATATGTTAGGGGCTACTACATTCCCTCAATAATGTCACAGACTGGAGTGTCATATGTAACTATTGCTCAGTAGATGCAAGATCTGCTGCGCAATCAACATATTATGTGGACAACAGTAATATATGGATATCCTCCCTGGTGTTGTCTAGTAATTCCCCAATGCATCTGTAGTGCTGCATATGTGGGTAGTCATTCACCTTTCTGCTGATTGCAATTTTAATGGTATACCTGGTGTGTAGTTTCCATCCCAATGTATGTTCCATGCTACAGACCTTATTATGCTATCAGCTGTCCTGAGATTACATATCAGACAAGTATTCCTGGTGTTACATGAGTCAGTCCATGTCCATGTATTGCATGATTTGAAAGGGAAGTACTGACTATGAAGAACCCCACAATCACACATGTGCATACATGGGCACCCACACAAACACACACACATGCACACACACACATCCTACATGTATCAACCCCGTCCACTCCACCAGATGCACTTACAGACAAAATAACCCCCCCACACACACACACACACACACACACACACCTACAGGTGATGTTGCACAAAGATAGTACACACAGTCCTCCCATTACCCATTTGTCAACATGCATACCATATGGTACTCAACAGCATGCAGTGCAGCTATAGTCAATCAATGCTAGCAACAGTATACATATGTGTGATGCATGGGCTCTGTTAGTAGGTGATGCCCCTTCCCCTGGCAAACACTGCATGCTGTCCACTTGTTCTGCACTCTGCCATGTACTGTGCACCATACCTCACAGGTGTACACACCATTGCTGAATGTGTATTACTGTGTCAGTTATGTCTGCTCTAATGCTCACAGCCCCTATGTGTTTGTCTGACACATACCTGGGATGATATGTGGACAGATGTCATTTGTGAATGCCTGATGTCTGATTTACAGATCTCAACATCAGCGGTGCATGTATGACCAGTATGAAACTATTACACTGACAACCGTCAAACCTTACCATGGCTATGGGGGGTGTACACACCCTTATTGATATGACGCCCTTTTCCTTGATATGCCATGGGACCACATCACTGCATATGTTAAAATTACATGAGCCTGATATGTAACATATGTCCTAAACATTCAAATGCAGTGTCTAACAAATGTGTTAGTTGTGCTGATGTTGATCGCGATGCATACACTTCATGGGTGCATATGTGTGCACACACTTATCGTGATGGTTTGTTGCACCTACTGTTATGTGTACTACAGCAGTCACTATTCCTGGAAGGGGTATACTAGCATGGGCCATCTTCATTTGCCAGTGTATGGTCAATCTGCCTACACATGTCCCCCAACTCTGCATGATTACAAGGTCAACTCATGTGCACATACCTTGGAGTTCGCACACTGCTGTCACTATTGCTGTGGAGTCAGGGTTATGTCTGCCACAGTTCCTGAACCTGACTGTGTGCAGATTCAGCCATTCATAGCATCCTTAGAATCCCTGCTGCAGTGCACTCGTGTGTCATGATGACACTCCCCCACCTTCAGCCTTTTTGCAGATGCTTGACAACTATGGCCTGCACATGTGTGTCAGTTTACAGTGTCCCAAACACTGAACACCATGTGTAACAGCCTAGTCCCAGCTAATGAATGGCAAACATACAGGTGCATACTGGCACCGGCACAGTACATATGGGGATGGTGGGCCTGAGGTGGGGTGAGGTGTTGGTTGTGCAGCACATGTAGCTTACATAATACTGTCTGTAGGTTTCTAACGTGGTCATGGTACACCAGTACACATTGCAATGCATGACTTTTGGGGACCTCTTCTGTTATGCATACACTACCTATAGAGAGGACTGGCTGATGTGTCCTGTGGTACAACTGCCACATCTGATTACCCTAACCCATAGGCCACACACTTGCAGAGTCCAGGAAACTGCTGACATGGGTACTGCACAGCCAGTACTTGCTAGCCATTCCTGCAACCCCCTCAGTGTTGTGGCATGTTACTAGGCAGCCCACATGACCAGTTTGCTACATGTGACATTATCTGTCTTGGATGGCCATGTGTTTATTTCCTACATCATACCTGTCCCATACATCCTTGCCACATAAATGACTGTCTGCACTGTTTGCCATGGTATATGCAATGGTGGGGTATGGCTACATGTCCAGCTCATGGGTACTATGTGTTGGGTATGGGGTCCATACCATGTCATGTAAGATGTGTACAAGCCATGTCTGCCTCTGTTGCTGGTAAGTGTGCACATTTGATGGCCAAACTTCTTGGACAGCAGACCAATATGTGGTGTGACATTGGGGATGTGTACTTGCTGAAAGGTGCATTTCCATCACAAATGCATGCAGTCAGTACCTCAACAGCTGCTTCCACTATATTTTATCTGGAGTGTGTGCACACATATGCTTCCAGTGTTTGTGAAGGTATGTATTCTCCATATTTCCCCCACATACTAAACCTAGAGTGTTTGTGAAGGTATGTATTTCCCATATTTCCCACACATACTAAACTTAGAGTACTTGATAATAGTTTTTGCTCTTACTCACAAACACTGGCTAATCTACAATGTATGTACTTTAGCTGTGTACTATGTATGTATTCTACCTATGTTCCAAATTTCAGCTGTACACCACAGATCTATTAATTACCTTTATTTTTAAATTAATATTTTCTTGTTTGTCCTCTCCACTGAAACTATGTGCTGCATACCACTGTAAAAAGATGTCTATTGTAATTTGTGCATATATTGATTATGTCTAAATATCTAACTGTATCTGTAATTTTTCTATGTGGAGCTTTTCTCCACGGGCCTCTGCTGAAAAAGCACCTTTTCAGCTCAGACACCCCTGGTTAACAAATGTACAATAAAAATAAATAAATAAATGCATTTGCTAACCTAACCTACAATTCTGTATTACACACTCATTGCTCATGTTGGAACCACATTGCAGATTTTAAGGGTTGTGGACCGCAGTATTATGATATGCCATAGTGTAGATCTGTAACAGTTGCCATTGTAATACTGGTATATACAGTGTTGTAGCACTGTATAAGGGTAATTTTTCACACATGTCCCTACTGTAGGCCATTTGCCCCACCATTATGTTCATCATTGTGGACACATTTTACAGTGACAAGATGTTAGTTATACTGTAGGTGTCTGACATACCCTTCATGTACACTATCATGATCACCACTGTGATGTAGTGCAGTTAACAGCAACAATACGGGAACATGTATGGCATGCATTATGGGTAGGTGTGTTAGACGTGTGCATGGAATATACCATAGCCATTACATGACTGGTGTATTGGCAAGCATGAACATAAACCATATTCACCAGCTACAGGCTGTTGCCTTGGTGGTATACCAGAGGGATGTACATAAGTGTGTGAGAGATGTGATGTCAGTAGCCACAGCTGTGGCATTGGTACAGGGTGGGTGCAGCATTGCAGTACATCAACAGTACAAGTCCACAATACTGTAGCTTATGCACATATGTTTATTACTACTACACAGCAACAGACTATATATATGACATCTCACATATGCATGATCTACCTGTACAGATGAAGATGGATACTCAACAGTGGTCTACTGATGTGCCCTGTGGCCTTACCTGCATGCTCCTCTGCCTGTGTGTGGGTAGCACTCACCTACACTATGGACTCTGCCAGTTGTTGCGTATGCGGGTGGGCAGGTCCCACAAGGCTGGCGAGGAGCTCCTCAACACGTGTCAGGGAGGATGGATGGCATGACCCCCCGTTGTTGAGAGGAGATCCCCTGGACTGCAGCAGCAAGCCGGTGGGCATTGTAAAGCAGGTCGCTGCAATGATGATGGACCTGTTCATAACTGTGGTTATGCAGGCTGACATCATTGACCATGTGGACTAGATTGTTCCACAGGGCAGTCCGCTCCTGCTGCTCATAGGCTGTCCTGCCAAAGAGCACCTGGTAGTGCTGTACCAGGTGGCTGATAATGACCTCGTCTTTCCCGGCTGAATACACAGGTAACCTGTCATGTGACATCTTGCCTGAAAGACATAAAGATGAAAACAAGTCTGAGCAACTCATACAGCAAGGTTACCATAGTTCTTCATACATGTGTCTGTCCCCCCCACCATATCTGCAACAACAAACTGTTCACAAAACTCAATAGGTTACCTACCATTGGGACATATATCTTATTGTACCACACTTTGTGCTATGTGTTTGTAACCATGTTCTCTGTGGGAACACTATTATTGTGGGCCTGTTATGGACAATGTCACCTGCATGCCATTGTAAGGGCCACTATGGTTCCATATATGCATGTGGTCTGTTTGCTATGTGATTGTTGCACATCTGTCGTTATGTGTTACTGGGGAGATCTATGCATGCTGTTGGACATGATCCGGGATTGTGTGGACTATTACTACCCCACATATGTTTACAAGAGTGACACAAAAGCACATTTAGGGAACAGTTCCCAGCAGAACCACCTCTTCCACCTCATCTGGCTATGTTACCAGGCCACATCACATTTGGGACCCCCCCTGGGGCCTCCTCATTTACTGGTACTGCACTACCTTCAGGTGGAACCACCTCAGGGGATGGTGTCCCTCATGCCTGGGGGCACACACAGACATGATCCTGTCACCCGGGGTCAGGTCCAGGGTTTGTTGCATAAGGAGCTCCACAGAGACTTGCGGGATGTGCTACAGCACCTTGAGGCCCTCAGTACACAATCACAGGGTCCACATTCTCCTCCTGCTCAGCCTTTAGCCCAGGCACCTTCAGGACCATGAAGCTGCTGTTGTCACTGGCAATGGGTACGGGCCTTATTCCCATTGTTACCATATGGGGGCTGATGGGGCTTCCACATCACAGATGGCACCCACCATCCAGGGTGCTTACCCATCACATGTGTCATATACCACCCCTGTAGGCTGTCCTCTCTATCTACCAACCCAAACCACCTCCACAAATATACCTGCTATCCTTCCCAAAATTCCCATTCCCACCTTCACAGACAAAGGCAATGTGGTCCCAACAAGGGGTCAACAAGTGACATAACCATCCATGTTGCATCATACACTTACTGCTGTATATATATATATATATATATATATATATATATATATATATATATATATGTGTGTGTGTGTGTGTGTGTGTATTGATATGTGTGATGTTCCCTCACACATAGCATGCACCACTGTGATGGAAATATAGGGGACGTGTATTTATATACATATATATGTGTGTGTGTGTGTGTGTGTGTGTGTGTGTGTGTGTGTGTGTATGTAGACATATATATATATATATATATATATATATATATATATATATATATATATATATATATATATATATATATAGATATATATGTGTTTATATATATATATATATATATATATATATATATATATATATATATATGTATATATACATATAGGTGTCTGTATATCTGTAGACATACGTGTGTGTGTGTGTGTGTGTGTATATATATATATATATATATATATATATATATATATATATATATATATATATATATATATATATATATATATATATATATATATATATATATATATATATTTTTTTTATGGAGTACATTCAGACATCAGGTCCAAAATCTCTAACTCTCCTTCCTGCACAGCTATAATGTTCTGCTTTGCTACAACACAGACAGATGCCACATATGGACACAGCCTACCATTAGGGTGGCTATATATAGGGACAGATTGCAGGTAAGCTGATTAGACACCTATGGCATTTCAGCATGCTATGTTACATGTTAACATGAGTGTCTTGCAAGTGGTGGGCTCTGGAACCCATGTGTCCATCATTATGGCATTACATCCACCACCAGCTATTGCCCACAATAATATACATGTTTTCCATTACACAGCACACACTATGATGGCTTACATCTTGTCAGTCAGTGCAGCTCTGCACAGTTGACGGGTATGGCCCTCTACCCACAGGGACAGCCTCTATTGTCCATAGCAGTTGTTCAGCAGAACATCATTACAACAACAACACCTGATGGCACATATAAATCATTCCACATCATCTATCCCATTATTACGGACCAAGTACTACAGTCAATTACTTGCATATATACTTCACATACCTGTTGTAGGAATGATTTCTGTTCTGGATAGTTTCCCTGTAATGATGCACATGATCAGGTGATGGCCTCTGCACCAGTCAGTGTCCTCTACTTGCTACCTGCATGCAGCATGCTGTGTAGTACTTCCAATTACCACTGCCATGGCAACCCACTACTATAAATCCCTACATCATGTAGGCATGGTCCCTTTACCTTTCCTGCATGGTGGACATCCTTCTTGTGTGTGGGCAGCAGTGTTACAGAACCAGGTAGCAATACCTCTTACAAGAGGACTTGCAGACTCAGACCAGCTACATATTTGTATAAGGTTCCAGAACTACAGACAGAGTGTGAGTAGTATTGTTATATGCATTGTATAGCACCAGTGTTATAGGGCTTGTGTATACATACTAGTTTAACATGGAATGCAGTCTGTCTGCATAGCTCTCAACTGTAGACCTATCCACATGATGGCCAGAGGTGCGCTTGCTATGTTTTGTCTGTCCACCACACAGGTCTTGTATTAGATATATCACTGGCAGTGTGTGTGCTGAGTGCTATCAGTATATGGCTACATCCATTTGTGTTTCTGACTTCATATTCCTGTATAAGGGTATACCTTGTAACACCAGAAACTTGCTCAGTGTAAGACAACACTATTTCACTTATGGGCCTGTGTTCTGGACACTGTCCTCCACCTACATACCAGGCTTTGTCAATATGAGATGCAGTCAGGGGTTATTATGTAGTGGCCTGTGATTATGTCATGCTGCCATTCCAGCAATCATTCCAGTGCTGTTGTGGCCCCCACACATATGATGGGGATGGGTCCATATATATACATATATATATATATATATATATATATATATATATATATATATATATATATATATATATATATATATATATATATATATATATATATAATGTGGGCTTCATCTGCACCATACATGTGTGCCCTTCTACAGTCCTGAGGTCAGTGTATATAACAGTGTTATATGCTCCTGTAAGTCAGTCTATGGGGGGGGGGGTGCACCATAAATAACCTTGGCTGTTACAACATGTGAGGGATATTAGGAGTAAGCTGCCTTAAGGTATATGGATTTAAATTTCCATACATTTCACCTTGGGAAAACTGCTGGCCTACTGCTTACTGTCATACAGACTGTTCTCTTTGTCGGTGTGGTTGTGATGGTTTCAGTTATTCCTTGTTATGTAACAGATACATCCCACTGTGTCAACTTAAGTCTTTTCCCCTAGGGATTGTGTACAGAGTGTAGTTAGTGGCTGCTGGACTATTCATCTGCATTACTTACTGTTGATTGATTGTTATCCTGTGGCTTAGTCTGCCTTTACTGTTGTACAACTTGCAGGCCTTGGCCTGGACAGCAACATATGTTATGCTTTCGGATTACTGTGTTAAATGATCTGCTTAAGAGTTGCATTAATCTGTTTGTATGCATTTTGCAGTATAAACAGCTATATGACATGGCATATACAACTGTGATAGTACCCAAATAAAAATTTCCTGTGCAGGCAAACCTGTGTGTGGTGTCATATCCTTTGACTACTCTGTGGGTATATGTTTCAGGCAACAGTTGTCTTTTGTATGGGTGACTCATACACTGTCTATTTGATAAGGTAGCAACTGTAGGAATACCAGCTGTTCAGTATGGTGTGCACCCTCTAAATATGTAACTTCCTATACATATCTCTCTGTGTGTATGTATTTTCACACACACACACACACACACACATATATATATATATATATATATATATATATATATATATATATGTGTGTGTGTGTGTGTGTGTGTGTGTATATGTATCTTTGGAATGTTTATTGCTTCCACATTGTATATTAACTATGGTAGCCAGAGTGCACTGCATGATATGTTATTGATACCATCCTGACATCATACAGGTGGGATGGATTACTGTTAACGTCTTGTGCCTATGTTGTGTCATGTCCTGGGTATGGGACTTGCAACAGTTGGTATTGTATTGCAGGACAGATCTGTTTTGCTGTGGGGGGGTGATAGCAATACTTACAGGACGTATTAAGCTTGGGCCCCCTCACCCCCATTAACAGTGCCTTTGGTCATATATGTATTTGTTATGTTCTCTTTTACATCTATATATATATATATATATATATATATATATATATATATATATATATATATATATATATATATATATATATATATGCTTACATATATATATATATATAGATATATATTGATATATATATATATATATATATATATATATATATATATATATATATATATATATATATATATATATATACACACACACACACACACACACACACACACACACATACATCTACATGTATAAATACATTTCCTGTACTGTTGAATGACTGTGCTAGATGATATGTTTGTGAAAACATCAGTGTTATGTATATCTGACATGGTTTAGTGGTAAATCACCTAGCTAAGGTGTGCAGGCTCCTGGGTTTGATCCCTGCAAAGGTTGTTTATTTTGTTGCTGGTCAGAACAAGGGCCATTGAATACAGAGTGATTAAGGTACTTTTAAGCAGTTGTAAGCAGGTTTGCATGACGGCAAGCACTGCTAACTTCCGGTTACAGTTTCTTATACTCGGTTAGATTCTAAATTGCTTAACTTGTGTAGGCATTGCTTACTCCCAAGCAAACAGGCTTAAATCCACTTACTGCTGATTAAAAGTGCTTACTTCTGCTTACCTCCACGCTAATTTCTTTAAAAGAAATGAAAAAGGGTTGATAGGGAAGTGGCGAAAAAGGGGCACAAAGATGGAAAGACAGTAGGGAAAATAGCTAAGGATGTGCAGGACAGGTGTAAGGAAGGTCTATAGCTGCCCATTTCTTCTACAGCAGCAGCTGTGCATATACATTCAGTTTGGAGATAGATTTGGACACTCAAACCCCTGAGATAGGGATGAGGACAACTATAATATGTTGTGAAGCCAATCAGGCTAGATATAGATATATATCTGGATATAGGTCTTGATATATATCTAGATACGGATATATAGACATATACATATCTACATACATATATGGATATATATGTACATATATATATATATATATATATAATAATCTCTGAACTGGTTAGAACTCCCTAACCACCTAGACTATCTCCAACTAACCACCACTCACAAATTAATATTCTCACCAGATAAATGCCCAGCCTTAATGAACATCCTTCCCCTATACATCCCAAACAGATCCCTGAGATCTGAACACCAAAACATAATTTCCATCCACAAATCCAAACATCCTGCTGGCCAGCTCCTACTCTCCTTCTCTCTATGTAAAAAATGGAATTCTCTTCCTCCTTCTCTTAGGACTATACATAACACTGAATCCTTCAAAACCCAACTTTTCCTACACCTATCTTCCACATGGAAATGCTCCTGCTTTCACTCTACATAAATACTAATGAGTCTTCCCACTAGCTCTCCACAATCCTCCTCCACTTTACTCTCGTTTTTTTTTCTATTCCTCCAAAAGAAGAACTAGTGGACTTTAATTAACTCCAACTTTGTAAATATGTAAATACTATAAACATCTGAAGAGCCTCAAAAAAAAAGTGTCTGTTTTATACTGTCCTATGATGTATTTTGCAGTTTCCTGAATGTATGAATCTCACTCTTGTACTTTACCTCTACATTATGTAACCTTTATTGCATTGTGTAACCTTCATAATATTATATTGCTAGTGGAGCTTTTCTCCCCAGGCCTCCACTGAAAATGGGCACTTCTCGGCCCAGTGGACTTCCCCTGTAATCAAACTGAAAATAAATAAATAAATTATATATATATATATATATATATATATATATATATATATATATACATATACACAGCTATATATGTCTACACACACACACACACACACACACACACATATATATATATATATATATATATATATATATATATATATATATATATGCAAATATAGTCATGGATATTACATATATATCGACATAAATAGGTATATCTGTTTAGATATATATGCACATATATTTATAGATATGTACATATATATCGACATAAATAGGTATATCTGTACATACTTGATGTATATATATATATATATATATATATATATATATATATATATATACATACAGAGAGAGAGCTATAAATGGTCATATATATGATGCACTATACAGATGTGTATAAATATATATATATATATATGAATATATATGTGTATGTACATGTAGACATATATCTACATATGTATATGTATATATCCATATCCTTGTCATGTGTAAACATTACTGCTGTGTATACCTTCCCAGATGTATCACACTGTATGTATCTGATATGTGTATATTTAGATATAACAACATATATGATGCAACAGTAATATCACTAACATGTACTATACAATTGTAGAAGTCACAGCGATTGTTCAATACTAGTCAATATGTCTACTGACAGATGTATTGGATGTACAACAACTGTCTTCACAGCTGTCATGGCATAGTGGTTAACTCTTGTGACTATACTGTACAGGATCCTGAGTTCAAGAGTTGGTTATTTTGTTGCTGGGCAGAACAAGGGCTGTTGGATACAGAGTGGATAAGGTAGTTTTGAGCAGCTTTAAGCACGTTTGTGCAGGTTTGCACAAAGTTAAGCAGTGCTAATGTATGCTTAAATGTACAGGCACTTACACCATGTAGGCTTCTCTTCCCAGTGCGCAAATGTGCTTAGCTGTTATATTGCAGCAGTGCTGACACCTGCTAAGAATGGCTCAGCCCTGGTAACCAGTGTTCATATCCCAGTCTGATAACATAGCAGGGTAATGCCATCTGTAATAAGTGTATGCAATGCCATGTACATAACATGCATCTATGTGCTGTCATTACAGTAGCAATAGGTGTGAGTGTCATATCTGGGACACTTGAGTATATAAGACCTGTACACCAGTTATCCATGTGCATATGTTACATACAAGGGTAGTATCCCAGGTTATGTGCCATCACATTGGCATGTAGTGTATCCTGCCATCACTACTGTTTACAATGCTTTCCCAAGGAAGAGTAGATTGCTAATTGTAGTACTGACAACAAGCACCCCTGCATCCATAGATGGACTCTGAGGACTCACTGTCATGTTCCTGGTGTATGACATGTGTCACAGTATATATCCCCTACTGGATAATGATCTGACATGTGGAAATTAACTGTAGACTACTGTCTGTATAGCACATGTCAGTGAGGGCTGCCAGAATGTAGTAATGGCATACATATTGGTGTCAGACATCTATCTGTCAACACATTCATCTTACAGCATATCTAGTTGGCAAGCTGATGTCTGTCAGTCCCTGTACAGATGTGCAGATGGCAGGTATCCAGCTTGGATACGCACAGGCAACCTATGTTTGGCTGACACTGAAATGTCTGCCCAGCTCTGTTATAACTGGCACATATAGGACACAACATTCTGTACACACCACATGCCATGGGTATCTCCACTACACTACCACAGTCAACAGAACATGCTTGGGTACAGGTCTCCAACACAGACACTAACCATGTTTTGTAATACATGTTGCATGCTTGTCAACTGGATAATCTCACTGGCCATTTGCAGGAGACACCCATAGGATTGGCTGATGCATGTCACTCTCACCCTGAGGGTCACCACAGTGGTGTCTGTAGATAGATTGCCTGCTGGCATATGGCAGGTGGCATGGTACCACTGTACACACATCCCCTACACTTCCCATCTCTCCAAGTACAATAGAAGGGTACACACCTATGACCACCTGAAGCAATGCACCCCAGTACTGACAAATGTGTGTGTGTGCATTACTGAGGATATCAGTGTCTGTGTGTTAGCACATCTGTAGTTGGGAATACCATGAGGGCCTTCACACCCACCACAACACCCATTGCCATAGTTTGATGTGGCTGCTGCTGTACTGGACATTATATGTACCTTGTTATGTTCCTCTCCCTAAAGGATACCTAAGCCTTGCAGTGCCAGCACAACACTGTTGTACAAATGGGTTGATAGGCATGGGATACCCACTGAGTGCTGACAAGTGTGTGTATGTGTGCATGTGTGTATATCTGTAGGGTACAGCATTCTGAGGCCTCATACTCCTATTACAATATGCATTGCCAAACAGTATTATGGATAGCAATGTTGCTGCCCATAGGAGAGGCATGACACTGCATCACCCTACTATGCCTGTGGCATGTGCATTAGATGCATATCCCTGTTGTACCACTGTTGGGATGGACAATGGGTTGTATCGCAGTCTTGGTCAATGTGTGATGGTGAGTATGTCAGAGTGTCATCATGGGTTCCAGTGTTTACAATATCCACAGTGGGGTGTCGGTGCTGTGTACACTGTCATTACACCATGGTACCCCGGTACATTTCCCATGTACCACTGTATGATGACCACTGTCACCATCAACCATACAGGTAACTGATAATACAATCCAGCCCAGTTATGCATGTGCTGTATGCAGCCTACCTGTAACACATTGGACACACTGACAAGTTAGTTACCACTGATAGGCCCAGGTCTCTCGGATGTGTGTCTGCCTGTTATGTGTCTGTTAATGTGTATATGATGGTATGTCACACTATGTATTGTCCATATACAACCATTACACCCCCCACTACCATACTGTACATACCTGGGGATGTTCTGCATGTAACATGTAACCTGGAACACACCTAATCCTAAACGCTGTGTGGTGTGTGCAGTGAAAGCCACATACATCAGTAGCACTAGATACCTAGGTAGGGGTCTAGTCCCAGTGTTGCCAAGTAAGAGCATGCGTGTATGTGGAGGGTTCTACTTCAGGTTGCTGATTATACATGCCCCAGGGGGTCACCTGTTCATGTGGCACAGGCAGTAACTGTTATACAGACCTCTGACATGTGTTCAACTGTACCCAGAATATGGCACAACCATGGTGTCACCACAGTGCCATACCCCTTGTGAGATATGACAGCAGACCATCATCCTGCTGACACATGTACACCAACAACACAAATGGATAACATTATGGAGACCACAATCACTCAGTGTTGCTAACATCTATAATGCATCATGGCTGGACAGTTACACTACCTGACATGCTTGCACACACACACACACACACACACACACACACACACACACACACACACACACATATATATATATATATATATAAATATATATATATATATATATATATATATATATATATATATATATATATATGGTACATTCAGACATCAGGTTCACAATCTCTAACTCTACTTCCTGCACAGCTGCACTGTTCTGCCTTGCTACAACACAGACAGGTGTCACATATGGACAGCCTAACATTATGGAGGTATATATAGGGACAGATTGCAGGTAAGCCTATTCCACACCTATGGCATTTCAGCATTCTATATTACCTTAACGTGAGTGTCCTGCAAGTGGTGGGCTCTGGAACCCACATTTCCATCATTATGGCATTACTTCCACCACCAGCTATTTCCCACACTAACATACATGTTTTCCATTACACAACACACACAATATGATGGCTTACATCTTGTCAGTCAGTGCTGCTTTGCACAGTTGACAGGTATGACCCACTACCCACAGGGACAGACTCTATTGTCCATAGCAGTTGTTCAGCTGACCATCATTACAACAACAACACCTGATGGCACATATAAATCATTCCACACCATCTATCCTATTATTATGAACCAAGTACTACAGTCAATTACATGCATATATACTTCACAATCCTGTTGTGGGACTGATGTCTGTTCTGGATAGTTTCCTTGTAAGGTTTTTTTTTTTTCTTCTTTGCCTTGGCCTTTAGCCTGCTTTCTTTCTTAGTTTTTTTTTCACTCTCTCTCTCTCCAGTAAATGGATTGAGCTGCTTTGAATA